>NC_064618.1:199916213-200235380 GCF_023898315.1 Schistocerca nitens
CAGTAAACTATCATACCTTGAGTTTCACTGTGTTCTTAAACTTTTGTGTCTATCAGTCCTGTTCCAGGTATTCCAGTGCTGGTGGCCAATAAATAATCTCATATTGGAGTAAAATCAAACAACAGAAACTCCAGGTTGGTATATCAACAATATTAGGAAAAGGATAGATTACTGTACACTGTAAAGATGATCCATTGACTTGCAGACACATACAACAAAAAGACTGTTACATGTTATAGCTACCAGCCAAAGCCTTATTCAGCAAAGAAAAAACACATTCACACAAGCAAACACACCTCATGCACACATGACCACTACCACCAGCATTTCCAACACGAATGTGTAACAGTCTTTTGATTGTGCTTGTCTGAAACTCAATGGATCATGGTGAATAGCAACCTATCCTTTTCCTAATATTGCTCATGTTAGAGTAATCTTTTTAATGAGAACATACCTTCCATTCAGCCATAGTCTGTCACTTTGAAACTCAGAGCTAATCATTATAGTTGTCTTCGCACACAGCTGAAAAAAAAGGAAGTGAAAACATTCAAGACATACAATGCAGAGAACAGTTATTGTTATTCGTTTGTTTAAATGAGCTAAATTATTTTTCATGTGAGCAGTACAAAATATCCATTACAGCACTTGCTCTGTTACAAACATTCATACTCACAAAGCATGAATACATTTTATTGAGCTAAACAAAAAGGCACAGTAAAGCCACTGAAGTGAAATCCATCTTTCAGTGTATGAATTTTCTGGAGAAGCCACACTACAATGTCATTACTCTGTTTGGTGAAAAGGTGATATAAATTTCACAATTTTATATCTTGTGAATTCAAACAAAAATAAATAAATAATTCTCTCTTTAGTAGTAAAACTTATGTTTTTTATACACACATCAAAAAAGTTTTGCATCACTCCGGTTCCCAGAACTCCTGAAGATGGATGTTGTCTGTGGATATTGTATCACAGTCATGGTCCCTCTGACTGTTCAGAGAAGTCACTAAACCTGCCCAAAGATGCAAACAACCATTCATGAGCAGCACCTATTAGATGGAGGGAGTCCGACAGCCAATCAGTTGCAGTCATTTCACCAGGAAGGAGGTGCACGGCTCTGTTGTCTGTAGTTCAACCATGCCTAGACAGTCAATACTATGGTTCAATCGCATCTGCATTGTTACTTTGTGTCAGGAAGAGCTCTCAACAAGGGAAAGTGTTCAGAGGTCTCGGAGTGAACCAAAGCAATGTTGTTCAGACATGGAGGAGATACAGAGAGACAGGAACTGTCGATGACATGCCTCACTCAGGCTGCCCATGGGCTACTAATGCAGTGGATGGCCACTACCTATGGATTATGGCTCGGAGGAACCCTGACAGCAATACCACCATGTTGAATAATGCTTTTTGTGCAGCCACAGGATGTTGTGTTACAACTCAAACTGTGCACAATAGGCTGCATGATGTGCAACTTCATTCTCGATGTCCACATGGCAAGGTCCATCTTTGCTACCATGAGTCCATGCAGCATGGTACAATTGGGCCCAAGAACATGCCGAATGGACCGCTCAGGACTGGAATCACGTTCTCTTCACTGATGAGTGTCGCATATACCTTCAACTAGACAATTGTTGGAGATGTGTTTGGAGGAAACCCAGTTGGGCTGAATGCCTTAGACACACTGTCCAGCGAGTGCAGCAAGGTGGAGGTTCCCTGTTCTTTTGGGGTGGCATTATGTGGGGCCAATGTACACAGCTGGTGGTCATGGAAGACACTGTAACGGCTGTACGATACATGAATGTCATCCCCCGACTGATAGTGCAACCATATCGGCAGCATATTGGTGAGGCATTCGTCTTCATGGACAACAATTCATGTTCCCATCGCACACATATTGTGAGTGACTTCCTTCAGGATAACAACATTGCTGAACTAGAGTGGCCAGCATGTACTACAGACATGAAACCTATCGAACATGTCTGGGATAGATTGAGAAGGACTGTTTATGGATGACATGACCCACCAACTACTCTGTGGGATCTACGCCAAGTCACCATTGAGGAGTGAGACAATCTGGACCAACAGTGCCTTGATGAACTTGTGGATAGTATGCCACGACAAATACAGGCTTGTATCACTGCAAGAAGACATGGTACTAAGTATTAGAGGTACTGGTGTGTACAGAAATCTGGACCACCACCACTGAGGGTCTTGTTGTATGGTGGTACAAACTGCAATGTGTGATTTTCATGAGCAATAAAAAGGGCAGAAATGATGTTTATGTTGATTTCTATTCCGATTTTCTGTACAGGTTCCGGAACTCTCGGAACCAAAGCGATGCTAAATTTTTTTTTGTGTGTGTATTTCAACAGTCAGGGACAACTAACACCCCAATAATGCCATCTTTTGGCATATGATGTTGGCAAGTTGTCTTTTCAGTATTATAACTACGACTACTACATCAATGAAATGCAACCGAATATTAACAAATTTTTGAGACAGAAGCTACAAGTTGCTGATAATACAACTAATGAAACACGACTAGGTCTCTAATGCATCAAATTTTGCTTAATCACTTCATTAGAAGAAATGATACATTTGAGACAAACAATAATATTGTTTTAGAATAATGAAGGCTCTAATACATTCCATATTTCATACCTGTATGGGAATGATCAGTGCAATATGGGCCTACTGGGAAAAGGTTTCCAACTGCATGCAAATGAGCAAAATATGGGAGAGACTTCATAATAGGAATGTATCAAATATATTAACTAATAAAGTAATAATGCTGGATGAACACTACCAAAGTTGTGTTACAGAACACTGTGGATACTCACAATGTTTGAGAAGACATGCAGCATACATTAAGCCAGTGGACTCTCACCAATAGTATGGAGCAACAATGAACCTAAGATACAATGTGTTGTGTCTAGCTCCTACAGCATAGACACAATGAGGTAGCTAGGTGCACGCTAAACTAACGCAGACGGGCGTGAAGTCTGAAACAGGATACTTATTAATGAGTAAGAAGAAAAGTACTTATATGTTTGTTACTTAACTTTTAATGAGTCCTTGGAATACATCTCTCTTGAATATTAGTACGCTATAAGCACTGATACAAATGGCGCCTTGCTAGGTAGTAGCTATGGACTAGCTGAAGGCTATTCAATCTGTCTCTCGGCAAATGAGAGGAAAGCTTCGTACGTCTGGTCGCAAGCTATGTCGTCCGTACAACTGGGGCGAGGTCTATTCCGTGTCTTGTGACCTGCCATGTGGTGGCGCTAGGTTTGCGATTACACAGTGGCGACACGCGGGTCCAACATGTACTACAGGACCGCGGCCGATTTAAGTTACCACCTAGCAAGTGTGGTGTCTAGCGGTGACACCACACAATGGAAACTGAATAACTGGACAATGGGCTTAAACATTTTGGTCTTCATACAGGACAAATCAAAACAATATTGCCTTAATCTGTCATCAAAACATCAGTGTTAATAACACTGACACAAGTACAGCAGTCTCAGTACCAAAGGAAAAAATGGTTCAAATGGCTCCGAGCACTATGGGACTCAACTTCTGAGGTCATTAGTCCCCTAGAACTTAGAACTAGTTAAACCTAACTAACCTAAGGACATCACACACATCCATGCCCGAGGCAGGATTCAAACCTGCAACCGTAACGGTCCCGCGGTTCCAGACTGCAGCGCCTAGAACCGCACGGCCACTCTGGCCGGCTAGTACCAATGGAAGGTAATGATATAAACATAGTAATGAAAGTTCTGGCAGAATGTAAATGGTTTAGGAGTAATGGAGAACTCTCACCAAATAACACAAGCATTGACTCATTAAGAGACAATGAAAAAGCTTTACTAGGTTTCACAGGATATCCTTTGATGAGCTAGAGTACAAATACTCACATTTGTATTCTAGCTTGTCAACAGATTTCTTCCAAAAGCTTGCAAAGTTTTCATTCTCATTTGTGTGTGCCCTTTGACACTTTTGCTATTCAGTGAGTGGTCTCCTTTACTGCTGCTGAAACCATATTTCGTCAACTTAACTGGGTAAAGCTTTTTGAATAGGTAAGGTGCACAGTTGTAAGAGGGAAACAATCCCACATTGGATTAACGGAGGCATGTGGCACTGAAGAGAATTCTGAAATAATAAGATGCAAAAAACAGAAATCACAATTCAACAGTAACAATAATTATATGGAGAAATATGAGAACATTGAGTCCAAAGACATGTGAGATTATAGGACGTGAATGGAACTGCCTTACAAAGAATTGGAGAAAAACTGTAAACTTTTGTGACAGCGGAGTGTGGGGATGTAATATGGAGGAGCGTGTGGGCTTTTGGTAAACCCCACCAGATAAGCAAATGGGAGATACAGACACACTAATATGTGTAACATCACTAAAGTCTAGTGTGGTAGTGGTTGATATTGCATGCTGGTCATGTGAAATTCAATAGCAGGCCAAAGTATGGCCACATGGTGACTAGTTCACTCACAGTTTTTCCTTCACTAGCTGCTATTATCTGAATCTGCCTCTATGAAGTGAACCATGGCCACCATTGCTGTTTACTTTGGCCGGACTGAACTTGTATTTTGAGAGTGACTGCCATGTTTTCCAACTTACTGCACAACTAGAGTGATAGGCCTCTTATCTGCACTCTGTGAGCTGGTATAATATTTCCATATAGTGCACCTTTGTTAACATCATAACTACAATATGCTTGTGCTACAAGGTTGTCATACTTGGACTTACATCAGTTTCTCTCAGAAGTATTACTATTTTTTGTAGAGTAATGGACAATTTAATATGTTGTCACAGAATGCTAATTTTGTGTTCAGTAGATGTTTGTTGGTCATAAAGTGAGGGTTACAGTACAGGTGATAAAAGGAACATGAAAAAGAAAGTAATATATTTATGGAGAACTAAAGAGGAAATGATGAATGGAAAGTACCAAAGTCAAAAAAGACAGTGGAGCCAATATGAAAAGAAACTAGTGTAAGTGATGGCCGTGTGGATGACAAAAGCAAAGTAAGTGTTGAAAAACAAGTTTCCATCTTTACATTTCAGAATTGCAAATTGTGCGGGCATATAAAAGGAAAGAGAGGTGGAAAGATTTGAAATGAAATGCCCTGAGTGATGTAACAAAACCCAGGTCCCTGTACATTCAACCACAGAATACTGTGTACTGCTGATGTTGCCCATTTGTCTGTGGCTAAATTTCAGGAAGAGCTCCATGACAGTGTCAGGCATAAATGCACAATATTCTGAGAAGAAGAAAGTATTATGAACACCTGTTAAATTTTAATTATTTTATTGGAAATGTTATTAAAGTACTGATTATTTCTTGTTTGTTTTCAAGTGATGAATATTTTGCAATACACATCTGGCAACAACATTTTATTTTATTGCAGTTTATGTCTCTATTGTAGACCTAGTATTGTGCACTACTATGAAAATATTGTTGTTACACAAGTGACTGGTACTCTAATCATAATATTTGTTTCATACAAATAACATTTTACTGTGGATTGTGATAGACTCTTTTTGTGGATTACCAAACAAGTTGCTTTTAAGGAAATGCCACTCTATTTACAAAACTGTATAGTATGCAATCAAGATAACTATTCACAGTTTCCATCACTGCATTTCCACTCCTTCTGAAGAAGAGAGTTATTACTGAAGCTATTTTCAGTCCCTTAAGATTGTGTAATGACATCGTTTACCTAACTGAAAAGTGTAGCTGTACTGTGTCACTAAGTGTGATGAGTGTGTGTTAAACATCTTGTCACATCTGCAAAGTTATAGAAGAAAATATGTTGTAAAAAGACCATGGAACTAGAAACAAATGTTAAGGACCCTAGTCTAAAACAGCCAAAGTAGGTATCATGGAAAACTCATACCATTGACTAATCACCTTAACAGATAATTTACATCTCTCATTTCCTGAGTCAATTAAGTTGTTTGAGATTAAACCAACATTTTATCACACAGGAAAATTGAAATGTTATTTCTCCTTTTCCAGCCAGAAAAACAAAAATGTTTCTGCTCTTGAAATTCTAAGTTGAACACTGTTGTGTATCAGGAGAAAGATGGACCAGTCCAGCAAACGTCATTCCAATTAAAAGTTACAAAAATTCGAAGCATTGCTTACATGTTCTGTGCTTAATGTTGTGCTGACAGAGTCATTGAGTGGTAAAATAAGTTTGTCATCTCGTTTACCCCCTGTAACAGAAATAAATTTAAAAAAATCAATTTATGAGTAAAAGCGCATATAACAAGTAAATTAAAACTGTGACACAATTATGTATATGTACTCACATTTGCCTCTCATTCCTAGCTTGTATCCCATCATAAGTGGCCTATTGTTTTTACGATAGACTCATTTATTTTAGTTTTACCTTTGTAGCTTGATGCCCTTCCTCTTGCCACAGTCATTAGTTCAGGAAGAGAAGCTGTATGTGCTATCTACCTTTCTGAATCATATAAACTTTCTTATATGTGTTATATTTTAACTGTTTATGTATCTTATTTTCTGAGGTGGTGACTGGGGACCAGCCCAAATTTTGCCTAAACAAATGTGGAAAAATGCCTAAAAACCACACTCAGACTGGCTGGTGTATGAGACCATCAATTGTTAATCCATCACACAGATTCAGCCCAATTCTGGGTCACCTATCACGTCTCATAAACTAGTGCACTGAGCATTAAGCTATATGAGCAAGTTACGTACTTACAGATTTATGAGTGACATATCATAAGCAAGCAGCTGAAAGATGGAAATAAGTAACACATTAGTTAGTGAAGGAAACTGATGGATGTAATTTTTTAAAAGGACAACAAACAGTTACAGTAAATTGTCATACAAGTTGAGTTTGTTCAACATTCTTCTTCCTGAAAATGCACTTTCTGATAGATAGTTTTTCCATTACTGGAGGAAAAAATTCAGAACTAATGATAATTCAGTCGGTTGTATGTTGAACATGATGGCACTTAACTGAATCTTACAACACAAAGTGATGACATTTAACTGAATCTTACAACACATGACATGGCGTAAATAAAACATTTAAAATAACAGCTATAGAGAAAGAAACTCAATAGCAACTTAAATGATGTTTGAAATAGATGTGCCCTCTTCACACAGCACAAGTCACGTCAATGCATAGTGTTATGAGCTCGTTAGAAGTGAATTCAATTTTTTTGTAAAGTTGCTCTAAGGGAAGAAAACTGAGAGTGGCAATACACCTGATAAGATTTCAGAGATGCTCAATTAGTCCAGTCAATGAAGGAAAATTAAGGGAAAAAATTATATAGTCACAAATTTTTGTACAGTGGGAGGTTGCAGGGCCATGGATGACAAACTATCTTGATTAGTGAGGTATGAGTGTGAGGATGGGGGTCATTTGAAAGTCATTTTTTTATGTTTTGCTTGAATAACTTGAAAACTGCAACTTGTAGCAAAAATGTTTTGCAGCACAAAATTAAACTGCATTAAATTTCCTACAAAAAAGATGCCATTCATATTTTTCTCTAGAACTAATAGTTATTCTGTTGCAGTGGATGTAAAAATCACAGATCATTAAAAATATTGTTTTAATTGTATAAAATTTGTTATTATTGTTAAATGAAGTGGGTTAAGAACAAATATTAAATTTCAGTATAAAATTCAGTTGCCAGTTCCAAATATATTTTTATTTAACTTTACCAGTTTCAATAAATTATTTTGTCATCTTCAGAAGCATACAAAATTAGGGGTGTTATAAATCTTTAGACCTTTGTTATGCACTTATGTAAAGTATAAACATTTATGTAAAGTACAAGAAGTATACTGCAGAAACTTACTTAGTATTGGTTTAGCAAAAGCCAACATCTTCTTCATACAAGCATAATGCAACTGAAGACTTAATTTTATTCTGAAATATATACTGCAGTTGCTGACTATTACAGCCATGAAAAAAAATAACAAATATAAATGTGTGTATCTCATCTAGGTACAGTAGAACTGCATTAAAGGGTAAATTGTGTGCAGAGTGTATAGCAGGGGTGGTGAGGGAGGTGGGAGAGGGGGGGGGGGGGGAAAGGTGAAGGGTTAGAAGCACAAGGGAGGTAGGTCACCAGATTGTGGTCATGCATGTCCCTCCTTCATACATATGCAAACTGAAGAACAAGCAGGTGAGTCACCACCCTCTTTACCCCACCATATCACAAGAAGCAACTAAATGCTGTTTCACAAAGTTATAGCAACCCTTCTGCACCTCGCGTTATGAATCACCAGTGACACATTGTGCAGACATACCCACAATGCATTTATTTTGTGCAGAGTGTATTAACACTACATGGAATGCAGATTTGAGTTACTAATAATACTAGTGCAAGAAGTGCATACGGGCAGATTTTATGCTAATTTCTGCACACTGTTCTACACTGATAGAAGGAATTTGATTGTTAGTCATCCTGCGTGACAATTGTAGTGTTCTCCCTGGAAAGGCTACTCCCCCAACCACAGGTTCTGCTTGTCTTTCAATTTAAACAGACTCCATAGCATTTTCTATCCAGTCCTTTAAGCAAGTAGTCAAAACAACTTCACTGAACTCATGTTTATGTAGAGGAGTTATTTTTCAGTCTATTGAGTGTGCACTTATTTACAACTGTTAAGCGAGCTATTGTGTAAAATAACTTCCTATAAACAATGGCTGAGAAGTGTTTAATTTGTGAGGTATTGTCGGTAACCTATGTAGTGTTGATGGGAAACGGATTGGCTTAGTAAATATAGCACCATCTTGTTGTCTACAATTGACAGCACTTGTAAAACTATGTAATCATGTTGTAGTCAGACTACACTTCCCTCACCATTACTTCATTACTGGTACTCTGCATAATTCTCTTCCATTTAGGTTGGTTGGGTTGTTTGGGGAAGGAGACCAGACAGCGAGGTCATCGGTCTCATCGGATTAGGGAAGGACGGGGAAGGAAGTCGGCCGTGCCCTTTGAAAGGAACCATCCCAGCATTTGCCTGGAGTGATTTAGGGAAATCACAGAAAACCTAAATCAGGATGGCCGGACGCGGGATTGAACTGTCGTCCTCCTGAATGCGAGTCCAGTGTCTAACCACTGCACCACCTCGCTCGATCTTCTTCCATTTAGGAATAGCTGGCACTTGCAGAGCGCACTGCACAGAGTTGAGCCACTTACCATACATCCACAGTATTTATTGCAATGAGGATGTGAATGTGTGTGATGGAGTGGTATGGATCAAGTTCAAATCTACGACAATAATCTGCTGTAATGCGTTGCTTGACTTATGTTAAAGTACGTGAAGCTTTCTAACACTAAGGTGACCTACTACTGTCGCAGAGGGAGCCAATTTAAGCTCTGGGCCTCTTCAGGTATTGGGAGAGCTGAGGTTAAGGTACCCTCATGTTGCAAAATGTATTCTAGCTACTGGTAGTGGAGACAATGAAACTGACTTTGTTGAATACATAATGAGAACATGTTATACTTGGGGCAAGTTCCGTAGTGTGGTAGATAGATGACAACTCCAACTATTGAGCTTTTTTTACATATTTGTGCACTTAACAACTGCAAATAGGTACTGATATAGCTCAGAAAAGTTATTTTGTCTAGTCATACAATCTGCTGTAATGTGTTGCTTGACTTATGTTAATGTACATGAAGCTTTCTAACGCTAAGGTGACCTACTACTGTCGCAGAGAGAGCCAATTTAAGCTCTGGACCTCTTCAGGTATTGGGAGAGCTGAGGTTAAGGTGATGCACTCGGTACCCTCATGTTGCGAAATGTATTCCAGCTACTGGTAGTGGAGACAATGAAACTGACATTGTTGAATACATAATGAGAACATGTTATACTTGGGGCAGGTTCTGTAGTGTGGTAGATAGATGACAGCTCCAACTATTGAGCTTTTTTTACATATTTGTGCACTTAACAATTGCAAATAGGTACTGATATAGATCAGCAAAGTTATTTTGTCTAGTCACACAAGAGATATGGCCAAGAAATGCTGGGGAGGTATAACCTATCAGTGCTTCTGCTGGGAGAAGTTGCCTTTCCTGGAAGATCACTGAAGCTGCCATGTAGGATGACTAAGAATTAATTTCCCTTCTAGCAGAACAGAACAGTGTGCAGAGATTTACATAAAATCTGTCCATATGAGTTTCCTGCATTAGTGTTATTAGTAACTCATATCTCTTTTCCATGCAGTGTTAATGCGCTTTGTGAAAAAGTAAACACTTCTGGGCACTTCTGCACACTGTGTTGCCAGTGATTCATAAGACAAGAGCAGAAGTGTCAGTATAGCATTGTGAAACACCCTTCAGTTGCTTCTGGTGATATAGTGGAATAGAGGGAGTGGGGACTCACCTGCATGCTCTTCAGTTTTCGGACCTATGAAGGAGGGAACTGCATGGTCACAATCCAGTGACCTACCTTCCCTGATACTTCTACTCTCTTTGTTATTCAGTTACTGGTAATTTGGTAGTGCAATCATTTATATAAACGAAAAGTTACAAACAAACTGAAAAAAAAAGCAAATCAATAACCAAAACAATTCTATGCTGCTCCAACCATACAATGTATCATATTTGTATCCTTATCAGCAAGTGGACCTCGAGATAGTCAAGAATTGCTGCTTAAGCCTGTTCGAATCTTCGCAGGCAGCACTCCTGAGGGAACCCAATCTATATAAGGAGAGTTTCTGTGACAATGCACTGCTAATTCAAGATAGTTTCAAGTATGCTCAATTGGGTTCATGTCATAGGTAAGCAGATCCCGTCTCAGTGCTTCACAGGCCTTAAATTAACCTTGATAGTCATGAGAGGTGTATGACATCTGCACATAATACCTACTTAGAACACAGCTGAACAACTTCCATGTTGAACCTGTGGGACTGCTGTGGTTGTAACATGCACTGGGAGGCCATGTCCACCCTTTCTACAATGACTACCAGGTGTTAGATAAATTTTGCTTCGAAGCTGTCAAACCAGGTTCCATCCCATTTGAGGATTTATACTATTGTTCAGAATGGATGTCTAGAGGTCAAATTAAATGTGTGAAGATGGCTGTGAATAGTGTCAGCAAACTTGGAGACATAATGAACAGTGTACACCTATTTTCCCATATTATCAAACCAAATTGTTCCAACTATGTACAGCCATGGAGCATTATATATTACAAAATTGTTGAGGCTTTCGTGGCCACTTGTTGACAAACTGCCAATTGGCTTCTGTCTCGGGTTCTTCGGCTGACGTTCATCTAATGATTTTTCTGACGTTTCGCAAGCACGAGTGGCTGACATTGTCAAAGCTTTGACAATGCCAGCCACTCGTGCTGGTGAAACGTCAGAAAAATCATTAGATGAACGTCAGCCGAAGAACCTGAGACGGAAGCCAATAGGCAGTTTGTCATTATATATTACGTTGGAACCAAATGTTGTAATGTATGGTATTTGTTAAGTCGGTGGCCTCAGATGTGAGAGAACGGTTGCTCATACTCTGTCCATCATTTAGGTTTTCCTAAATCATTTTAGGCAATTGCTGGAATGGTTCTTTCAAACACAACACAGGCAATTATATTACCACTCCTCAATAAGAACATGTACATATATTTCAAGTTGAAATATAGTACTTTAGTTTTTACTTGTACTGAGCCAACAAATAACAGTATGCACCAGTGTGCACTTCAGTATAAAGAGGGAGACAGTTCTGTCACATTTAGTACAGTTGATAATTGTATAGATGGGGTAACAAGCAAAAAGTTTTTAGAGATGGAATGAATACATGAAGATACTGGCAAAAAGCTTGTCATATGCATGTTTTGTTCTTTGGGTTCTATCATTGGTTTGTAACAGTCAGTGTCTTGTGGTGACATACAATTCCTACATGCATTTCAGTTCTTAGCAATAGGTTTCTTTTCTTGGGATCAAAAGTACAAAATATGGATACTGTTTTTAAACTGCAGAAAAGGGCTGTAAGAATATTAACTAGAAGTATTAGTCAGGCTGATTGTACAGTACTGTTTAAAAAACTGAGTATCCTTACTGCACTAAATGAGTACATCTACCAATCTGTTGTGCATACAGGGTGAATCACCTAAAACTTGCACCACAAATATTGTGGAAATGGAAAGTACTAGTGACATATGTTTTCCACAGAATGGATTGATAGTCAGGGGCTCATATTGTTAGCCAATAAACAGATAGTAATAATACTTAGAAAGAGTATTTTTTGTTCAAATATAAATTATTTATATAGAACAATGTCTATTGACATTAACAAACTAAAAGTAGGGTAAATTAGAATGTCTGTGGTGTTTGTCACAGGATTCTAGTGTGAGTCATTTACGAGATTTTTTTTTTTTGAAAAGTTTCTATGCTGAAATTTGTTCATGCCATTCAACCTTCATAGTTGCTACGTACAATGTGATTACGGTTACTTATAGTGTGCTTGTGCGTTCCTTGAGTGCAATGTGACTTGTTAGTCAGTTAATGTATGACAGTCCAAGCAGCAGGTTGTGAGTGAACAATGGAATTTACCAATGCAGAACAAGCTGACATGCTCATGGTATATGGAGAGTATAGGAAGAATGCAGTTCATTCTTGTATGGTGCACATGGACAGATATCTCAACAGACATCAACAATCTCAGCAATTATTTATCAACTCCTTCAACCAGTTACATGAAAGTGGTAGTGTAATGCCTAGATAACCTTAGAGAAGGAAACAAGTGATGACAGAAGAGGGAGAAATTAATGTTCTTGCCGCTTTCACACTTGATCTGCATGTTAGCCCCCACACAATCACTTGAGGGAGGGTCGTATGTCAGGGAAGTGTCCTATGCATTCTCTGGCAACACAGGTTCCATTCCCATCACATCTCTCCATCAAGAGCTGCATGGAAATGAGTATAAGAATCATGCTAACTTCTGTATGTGGGCATTACCACAGGATACTCCAGATGTATCATGTGTCTTGTTTAGTGATGAAGCCACATTTACCAATCATGGTCTCATAAATTGCCGAAACAAGGACTATTGGTGTGTTGACAATCCCTGGTGGCTTCATCGGGTGAAATATCTGTGTCCATGGAGTGTAAATTTGTGGTGTGGAATAGTGAACCACCAGCTTATAGGTCTATTTCTCATAGGTGGAATACTGAACGTGCACAAGCATCACACCCTCCTAACAGACCACCTTCCATGGTTGCTAGAAGACATTACTCCCAGCCCATATCGCAAGAAGTACTACAGCATTTTTTCACGAATTGCTTCCAAATCTTTGGATTGGACGCAGAGGACCTGTACCTTGGCCAGCCCATTCCCCTGATCTGACATCTGTAGCCTTTCTTCTGTGAGGAAGTCTGAAAGATGCTGTCTACAAGGACATACCAACTACATCCAATGATATTCAGTGAGATATTACTGCAACCTGCTCAGACACTGCTGAAATGCTAGCACATGTGTAGCATTCATTCCACACCAGACTGGAAGTGTGTATTGCCACTGCTGGTGGTCATTTTGAACAAAACCTGTGATGGTCAGTTGTCTTGTTACTGTTCAGAAGTCAGGTAACTAGTGTATGCACTTAAATTGTTCTTCAGTGTGGGAACTTTTCAAAATACGATATTTTGTAGATAACTCCTGCAACAAACATCACTGACATTTTTATGTATCCTACTTTTAGTCTGTTAATGTCAACAGGCATTGTACCATTTAAAAAAGTGTATGTTTGCACAAAAAATACACTTTCCAAGTATTATTACAATCTGTTCATTTGCTAACAATATGAGCTCCTGGCTACCAATCCATTATGTGAAAACCACACATCAATAGCACTTTCCATTTATGCAGTATCTGCAGTGCAATTTTTAGGCGATTCACCCTGTATAAAAGAAAACCTTACTAAGTATTTCACTACTTGTTCTTTACATATTTATGGAACAAGAGCCAGTATGGGCTTATATTTACCAAGGAAAATTAAAAAAAAAAATCCAACAAAGCAGCATTTTGCAGTGGCGAATAAGTTTGTACAATAAATTGCCGGAGGAGATGTGAACAAATTCTAAAATGCACCTGTTTAAAATGGCAGCTAAAGCATTGTTTATAAGTAATGCGTACTACACAATTAAGTATTACTTAGAGGATTCAGAGTAATCAATAATGAAAGAAGATTACATTACCTTGTCACATCACAGTACTTAAATGTTTTTGCAAGAAAATCATGTGCCAAGATCTGTAGAGTATGACAGTAATGACTTTTCATTCTTCTGAGTTCAACATCGCACTCATCATGGGGGCATGTGGACTCAGTTTGTCATTGGACTGAGGGGAAGACATGAACAGTCAGTTTTCAGAATGCACTAGAGTTGGAGCAAGGGCTTAAACAGGAAGCCAGGATTCCAGGGGCATCAGGGGGGCAGGGTCCTTTAAGTGTGTAGTGAAGAAGAGTAAAACTGTGTTTACATCAAAGAACATCATACAATATGGAGCAACTGAATAAGGCAGGTGAGTTGTGAAGTCACTGACCTCATATTCAGGAGGATGCCTTGAAGTATACTTATATATGTGAGAGTATGTATATTTTTTAATCTATTTCTTTTCATTATATTAGGCCTATGATGACAAATAATGTGTCACTGTAAGATGCTCCCTAAAGGAATGATTGAAAGATTGAACTCTATATTATTGTAAAATGATCATTAGAAGAATAAATTACTAAAAAAAAGAGTGGGTCCATGGTCTAGATTTTAACTGATCCTTCAAGACGTGTTGACAGACTGAACTGAGAATCTTGATTTACTTTAACCTTCTTTACACAGGATTATGTACACAGCAATTTCCTGTGATCAAAAGAATGAAAAACAAGTTTCCAAAAAAAACACAAACTTTGCAAGTTTTAGTGAAACACTGCTCCAGCAACAGGAAGAAAATTGTTACCTTTTATTTCTTCCCTATTTGTTAATCCTAATTCTGTATTTTGGAACTTTCCCTTTTCCTTTAATATTGTAAAGTATTGTTACAGAAGACTGAATTTTTGAGGTTCAGTTCTATTCTTAAATTTATGTGCTCAGCAGTCCTGACTCGTTTGTTGCTGAATCAGCAATTGATAAGCAAATGTAAACTTTTATCTTTTGTTTTGAGTAAATAGCATTTCTGATGTCACAATTCAATGCTATGAACATTCAACCTCACTGTCGAGGATTGGAGTAGTGTTCTGACTTTTTCTTTCGTAGTGTCTCATCTCCACTGCATAGGTCCTCATTTTGTGGTCAACATAAAATACTTACTAAGGCCAGTACTCACACCATTCAGAAGTCATGATGAGAAGTATGTCACAACCTATCATCTGGGGACAATAAAAGCAGTGGGAACACTCATCTCATAAGTCCTATGAATTTAATTAAACTGCTCTCTACAACCAGATGTCTATATCTGGTATGCCCAGTCACTGTTTATCCACCCAGTCCGTGACTGAAGAGGAGGGTTACACATCAACATCTGACATTTCTATGAGTGGAAATAAAGACCTGCTTGAAAACCAACCATAACATATTCTCTACATATTTTCTTTACATATATAAACATCATATTCCTGATGGCTCTAACTTACTACTTTGTAGATAAATAGGTCCTTACTCTAAGTCTGTATGTACAAGGCATGCGTAGTTCAACCAAAGTGTCGATCTCTCACAATACAAAAGTGAGTCATCGTTGCTCCATGCATATAGTTTTCTAAGCAGCCCTATAGACACGCTTAACATTTTCAGTTTACTTAACAAGGAATGAAGGTATACCATCTTATATATTGTCTCCTTCTCGATCAGGTATTTGCCCCACTGCATTTCTTTATAATTCAATGGCGCTGAATTTTTAAAGTTTGTAATTCTATGAGAAATTGTTTTTTAAAAAAGTTTTGTGTGAAGGATACTCCTGGTACAAATTCTCCTTACGCTTGGTGTTGTGCCATAAAAAATACTTTTCCCGATGAAAGGGCCCCTCAGACAGTAAAATGTTAACTGCCACGCACAAACTATTTATTTTCGACAGAATTAAACAGCCAAGATATCTGGCATTTCTTATCTGCCGGCTGTTGAAATTGTCGGTGGCTCTACTGTGTATTTTCAAATTAATGTTTTATAAAGGTAATAGTGATAGCTGTGATAGAAGCTAACACAGTTGATAAATTTCGTACATTTCCTTTACACGTTACGTTCTACAATATTTTCTTAACAGAATGTTATCATTCTTGAAGCAGAAGACAATTTCGTAGTAATGTAAAGAAGCTTTATAATTGAAAGTTTTCTTCTGACGTGATTGGAATCAAATACACGACGCCGAAACGTCTCTGTGGACTAGTAAAGTGAACTTCAGTCACGTAAAAAAGAAAGTGATGTACAGTATAACAAAACTGAACTCACAGTATTTTATAACTGCAATATTAACAGGTGCGACGCATGTAACAATCTTCATATTGTCCAAACAAAACGCAACGTTATTGAAACCAAACGTCGAGAAGCGCCGAGATGCAAATATATCTTAACCTCTAAGTCAAGTAGGCTTTATGTATGCGCCGACGTCCTAAACTACCGTTATTACTGTGAGAAGAACCGTATAACATCGTCAATATTGCGTGGGAATTACGGGCACATAAAGAACACAAACTGCAACTATTAATGAGTTTGTAAACATATTTATTTATTTTCTTATTTTCGAATAGCCTTGTAAACACAACTCGTTAACCTTTCAAATGTAGACGTCAACAAAATCTTCACATCAAAGATACTATTTATATGTAGTGCGACCTTTGCCTCCGTGCCCTACAAAGGAGATACTAGAAGTAGAATCACTGCCGTAACAATTCTCCGTGATGTCACTTTGACGTATACATGCCCAGTTTCATTCGTCGGAGACGCCTATCGGCGTTCGTGGTCGTATCGAGCTCTGAGAAGTGAGAGAGATAACAGTTGATAGGTTTTATAACCTACTACATACGGCCTATGAATATATGCTGCTTCTTCCATTGTTGAAGACCTCTCGAAAAGGTGCAGCTTTTGGTTTAAATATACGGTAAAAAATATAACGGCAGCTGAAGTCTTCGTAAATGTAAAACAGTGCGCCTATTCGCAAGTGTACACGGTGACGTAGAAGGTAGAATGACGGATCATGAAAAAAAAAGTGAAGCTAGAGTGTGGATTCGGATCCTGCTACAGTACACTTTTTTCGCTTTCTCTTTTCTAAAGGATTCTGGGATCTTTTTAATTTAAGGAAAATATGTTCTGTAATATCTGACGTTATGTGCATATTGTAAAAGCGCGTTCTCTATCAGGAGCGACTTGTAATTGTCAATAATTTACGAATTAAGCTTGAAAAACGCTGATGACAGTAAATGGTCGTAATATGTTGCACATCTGGTAAGAAAAAGTAAGTACCACACAAAATAAAAATCAAATAAAAGACTGATACATCTCAAAAATGTTGAACACGTAACTTGGACTCACCCATCTGTAGAATACAAAAGAAAATTTAATAGCTAGTTATTTTAGGAGACTTATGTACCGAAAAAGAACATCCTATAAGTGTGCAAACATAATGGATCCAATTACTGGTAAGGAAATGTACTTGCAGTTGTTTTTCTCGTTGTTTCAGTTACTTTATAAATTGCAAAGTAAGAAGTTCATTGTTCTCAGAGTGAATTGTAATTTTTCACACAAATTAGAACAAACTTAACACAACCACCACACTTTTACAATTGAGAAGCTTATTGTTGACTACTTTTCATAATACATAATTGCAGTATATAAATAATGAATATGATTTTGGAAGTTATCACTTTCTTAGAAAGAAAAGGCCAGAATAGTTTCCAAAAAATACAATGAATGCTCCAATTAAGGATATGAGTTGCTGCTTTAATTTGTGAGGAAGAATAAATACAATTGTCACAACGATATTCCGTATTTACAGTCTTCCTACACTTTCAGAAGAATGTTGTTGTAACACTATATTTATTATTCTGGTGTGCAAAGCATATATAATTTTGTATTTGTTACAATACAAAATTACATTACATATATAGTCCTTAAATAAAGAAACAGAAAATTATAACGAAGTAAATAAACAGATCAAGTCGAATAAGATGAGGGAGGATCTGATTTATCCACTGGTATACAGCCAATAAGTTCATTTCAGTTTTTTTAATACTACTGAGGCACACACTATAATTGGGTATTTGCAGACAAGTTCTGAAAAGAACATAACTGTTAGCTACACATGACTTTCATGCTTGCAAATAATTAGGTATTAAAAACATTACTAGTCATATTATTTCAGATTGGTTAATTGCTATTACAAAAACATTCCCTAGGTAGTGACATGTGTCAACACGGTGATGGTATAACGCAGTTATCTGAGACTGCATAAATGGCTATCAATCTGTTAGTTTGTTAGTGTCCGATCCGGGGTTCTTGGAGAGCATGCATGTACTTCCACGGCCTAAAATGATAAAAAATGAAGGTAGGTGTCACTACAGACTGACACTGTACAAGTTTTGAAGCCACAGGAGAAAGGGGGGCTGCCGCCATTTTAAGTAGCCCAGAACATCAGCAGATCACTGTTTACGATTGCTTCTTGTTCATTACTTGTGTCGTGTGTTCGCAACGACGGTTCTAAATAGCAGAAATTATAGAGCTTACATGAACAACATCGTGTCAGGAAGGCATTTCGAACATTTTTCTGTTCTTGAATGCATATTTGCCTATTTGACCTCGCTGACGTGGCTTGCTTTTTGCTGCTATATTTCGGATAACCAGGAACAGATGGAAGTGATATGAAAAGCATACTCTCGTAATTCATTTAATTCCACTTTTACTGTATTTGTGCTGACAGCAAATCAAACCGGAACTCCAAAACCAAAGTTTTTTTGGTTACTGGTATCGCTACTGCTTCTTGTTCGTCACATTTTCAGCTTTCATCTCGTATGCACATCAATTTTAGTGTCACATTTGCAAAAAACTTACCCACATGTTCTTTGCCACCCCATAAACGTGTGCAATGGGGAAAGAAGCATGGCATGTAATCGTATCTTGTGCATGTCAACCAAGTGAATAATCATTGACACAGAAACAGAACTGCACAGAGATATATCTCCACGCAGAATAGAGTTCGTGCTTTATTAGATTGTTAGTGCATTAGTCTCACTGTAGTTTACCCATCTTCTCACTTTGAAACCTTACCTATGGTGCGTCATTCAGTATGTGCCCGATAATAGCAACTTACAGTGTAAAAAATGGTATAATTTTTTAAATATCTTCCGGCATTGTGGAATGCTATAAATTTTTTTGAGTGAATGGTCTCTAACACCTCAGAGCACTTAAAATGGATATTTTGCTTCAAGATTGATTAACAATTTAGTAATAATAGCCTAACCTGTGTAAGAAGAAGGCCTACCTTTCCAACAGTAGCCTTTTTTCTTGTTTCCCAAAATATCCTCGCCAGTAACTCTGTCAGTTTTTCAGGAATAACCACATGTATCACAGTTAGAATTTTTGTCTACTTGTTCATCTGCTTGATTTTGCTTTTGAATTTCATTTTGAGGTTTTCAAAGTATGTAAGCCTATACTGTGCTTTGTGATACACCAGTAGTTACTTATTGCCGTGTTTCATGTATCATTTACACTATATACATCAAGATACATTATTTATTTATTGTAAATATGCCTCCATGCGGCATTTTATATCAATGGGTAAGTGATCAAAACTTTTCGTTGCAGGATTGTGAACCACTGTTTGTCCTACAGACAACTTTAATGTGGTGTAATGAATTATGTACATTATTGACATTATTGTTCCTGTTGAATTGTAGTGGGTTATTTAGAATGAACCTCATGAGGAAATAACTGTAACATGTAACAGATGAAAAGCTACTCACACGTCGAGCACAAAGCAGGCATGACGAAAGGAGTGTTCACATAAATTTTCAGCCAAAGCCTCTTTCAGAAGGGAATCACAGCACACATATACATTCATATATCATACTACAAAACTCAGACACACGCGACTGCTGTCTCCCACTATTCTAGCCAGATTATTTTTTTTAAAAGGGAAGGAAATGTGAACAATGAAAAACAATTATAGGCGAGAAGAATTTTGGGCATCAGATGCTGCCCCAACAATCAGCGCAGTTACATAGCCATGTGTTGTGCAGGAATGAGACCATTGATACAGTGTGGATCAGAGCGTTTGTGATTTGAAAGGCAATGAAAAACACAGGAAAGTAGAGAATGAACAGACACTGACAAAACTAGAGCAAATCTAAAGTCAAATGACAGAAATAAAACCACTACAATAAGAGTAAATGGTGTAACAATAATTCATGTACTCAAAAGAATGAAATGTGGTTCCTTTAAATTTGAGTATTTCGGATTGATTGGTACAGCAGTAAACACCACATGCTGGCATTTTTGTTGAAACAGCTATGACTCCACACAATCAAAGCATTCAAAATGGTCGAAACTGGGTATGGGCACATCACAGTGACGTCATGGGGAACTGTTACTGCAGTGAACTATGGAGGTATGAATGACGTGAACATAATGTTTTGGGCTAGTTATGATGGAGGACAACAGCTTTAAATTTGTGATGTAATGACACCTCACTTCGTTTTTTGCCTCCATGCCTAAAATAGATTCCAGTCTCAACAGCGCTATCAACCAATCAGAATGGAGTTTCCACCAACCAATCAAAACGTTCACGTGGATAGACTGGAAACTAATTTTTGACGTTTACAAAACATAAGTATGCCAGTCAATTATTGGATGAAGAAAAGACATGTTGGTTATGAAGCAGCTGAGAGTTGGAAAAGCCGCAAAAGATGCCAGTTGTGCAAACTTTGAAACTTCATGCACTGCCTCCTTTCATCCCACAAAACTATAATATTCCAAGACATTTAATATTTCGTGTATGCTTGTTGATGTAGTGATATGGAAGCCATTATATCTCTGAGTATAATTAGATGCCCCATGTGGGTAAAAAAAAGAGGGGAGGTGGTATTATGTCACAAACTTGAAGCTAATGTGCACCATCTTAACTAGCCAAAAACATTAGGTTCACCGCATTCATACCCCCACAGTTCACCGCGGCGACACTTCCCCGAGACGTCACTCTAACTGTGATGTATTACTAGAGCAACTATGCATTAAAGAGCAGAAATATATTCGAAATTGCCTGCCTGACACTATGTTATTCATGTTAGGTCCACAGTTTTTAGTATTCATAACGGTTGTTGTGCGCACACGACACAAATAATGAAAAAGAAGCAATCGTAAACAGTGGTCTGGTAATGGTCTGTGCCACTTAAATGGCTGCAAGCGCAACCCATTCTGGCTTCAAAATAACATACAGCTTAAGTCTATAGCGCCACTTCCTCTCTTTTTTTTACCTTCACGAGATGCTCAGTAAAAAATGTATGTGGGAGCATAAACATTGTGCGTCAGTGAAAAGTGATATGAGAATTCATACCCACACATAATCAAAATTTGCCATGAAATTTAAAATTCGTTTGTCTTAACGTTTTTTGTCAGACTTGTGGTGTGTAGCGTTCTCTTCAATTTTTACATTTTTTATGGAGATGACTACATTATACGCCATGCAGGATCATTATTGCACAAGCCAGGCTACGGAACAGCTGACAGTTTTTGGAACTGTTGCAATTACTGTTCTCATGATAACATCTGTTATACTATTGCAAGTAATGTGCTTTTGATCCAACTTCTACTCATTCAGATGGACAATTTCCTATATGACTGTCAACCTTTTCAACTGTTATTGTTTTGGTATGTGAGAATGCACGTTGTTGCATGACTACAGCTAATGATGCCTTCCAATGCCTTGTTCATTACCTTTTAATATTTTGAACGATTTGAATATGTTGCAGATAGCAACCAAAACCAGTTACCAAACTTTAATTGTATTGCAAAATTGCAGTCTAATAGGCATTAAAAGTTTTTACTTTTAAATTATCTTTATTTATTAAATTTTTCAGTTAAACTTAACACAAAAATGATAACACTTTCCGAATTAATATTGTATTCAATACTTCTTGGTTCAGGTCTTTACTTCCACATAAGTAGAGATGCAGGAATAGAAGTCAGCAACTATGAACCAAATGTGAATTTTGAATTTTTTGTTGTTCTTTGTAATAAAATTGGTTGAGCACGTTATTGAAAGTGTCTTGATGTTTCTATGAGTTTGCTGAAAGGTAGTTTGAGGTTCTGGACTCCACTTACATATCAGTATATCTTTGAAAAGTATCTTGTTAATATAATTCAACAACAATTGATGAATTTTTAAGTGTGAAAATGTATTACAGCATGTCCACATGCAGCAATAACTATCCAGCTATTGTCAAGTGCATTTGCATAGGAATGGAATGGCCGACTGCAAGTGAACTCCTTACCAATCTTGTGACAAGCAAGGGAGCACGTTGCAGAGCGTGCATTGCCATCTGTGGTGATCATACACTATATTAACAACCACGTTTTGCTTCTTGTAACATCCATGGGTCATAAATCACGGTGACATTAATTATTGTCCTTGAATGAAAAAACCATTACAGTTCATCTGATCATGTATTTTTTTATTACCTTCTGTATTATACTACAGTAATTTTTAATTATAGTTCGAATTTGATTGAGCAGTGTTACTTGTCAGTGGTGATGATGTTTGGTTTGTGGGGCACTCAGCCGCGCGGTCATCAGTGCCCGTACAAAGTACCAATTTTTTCACAGTCCAGTTTGTTATGCACTCCAATTCATCCACTGTCACAAATGATGGCAATGATGATGATGATGATGAAAAGATGAGGACAACACAAACACCTAGTCCCCTGGCAGAGAAAATCACCAACTTGACCAGGAATCGAACCTGAGACCCTGTGATTCATACGTAGCAATGCTAGCCACTATATCAAGAGCTGAGGACTACTTGTCAGTGATACACAATGCGAAAGTAGCTTTTGCTCCAGTGTAGTATTAATGTGTGGGCCTGTGAATGCTTCTGGGACCCTGTTGTTTGTTTAGTGTGGCGTGAAATTTATGTGTGTTGTACAATCTGTTGCCTATACAACCTCACAATGACAAGAAGATCTTCATCCTACCAACAACTTGTTGCTGTTACTGACCCAGTGCTGTCATCAACTTGCTGTAAGTGACAACCTGAAGCTGCCTTAAAGACACTGTATTGCACTGTATATCAGATACAAGAGAGATTCCAGAAGTCGTCCTTCTGGCGTTTCCTTTCCATTTTTTTAAGGGTATGTTTTCTGAACAACCTGTGGGAGAACGCCATGCCAAAGCAGTGTAAAGGTTTGGACTCCTTACACCAACATATACAACTCAAAAGAAATTCCTGGCATTCTCAAAGAAAACTTTTGTATCAAAATTTATATTAACAGAAAATGTGTGGTACACCTATATGTATTGTGACCCAAATCAATGCTGTTAAGAATTTGTTTTATCAAGTCACTCCATTATGAACATTATACTAATTAATACTATGAAGTACTTTTGTGTTTTTTTTAAATATATATCTGGACATTATTTTATTTTGGATTTACTCCCTGAACCAAACTATAGGTGATTACATTTGTCAGAAATGTTGTTAATGTTCATATTGTTATGTTTCTTGTTTTAATAATGCAACTGATAGAAGCAAGGCAATGTCTCATGTAGAAATAAATTAATAATTGTATCTATGAAATTTTGTAATAGATAATGTTGATACTTCTGGTCTGAGTCTACATCTCATCAGTCTTGTTAAAACTATATATTGTAATTTATTTCTTGTATGTACAATTATTGGTACAAAAAATTTGGTAAGTCTTGTAAAGAGTGCGAAAATCAGTTTTTGTTGTTCAATAAAGCAGCTTTGAAGCTGCTGTTCTATTTGTGCTAAATAAACATTATGCACCTCATTACTTCATTCAGACATAGAGAAATAATCATCTTACAGCTAAAAATCAAAAGTGGTGCCTTGGTGACAGTCGATTTGGGTGTTGAAGTAAATGTGTGGAGTTCCACTGAGAACATGTATTCAATTAAAACATTTTGCAACAAAGAATGTTGATCCATTTGTAATAGCTAATGATGGTTATCAGTCTTCATACACTTGCAGTGTATTGAAATATAAACCTAATAATGCCAGTAAGTCTTAATGGAGTATTAGTGACACATTGTCACTGCAGCTAAAAGTATTATCATATATCAATATAGGACAAGTTTATGAAAGATGTACATATACACTCAAAAACCACAATTATTGTTATTACTCATGTTGAGTACAGAATACGCTTTACATATTCCCATAACAAAAGTTAAGAGGTGAGTTCAGGGAAACACATGTGAGGGACGTGGTACAACTTCTACTTTTCCACCAATTTAAAGCACTACAGTACTTGAATTGGAGGCTGTGACAGAACAATCATCTTATATAAAGTCTGAATAACTGTGGGTACATGGTAATTTGGGTTAGGAAAACGTGCACTATTATTTAAACTGTTGAGCAAATGTTACATGTAAAGAATGTTTCAGAACTGTTGAATTATTTAAACAGCAGTAGGTGTTTATTACGCAAAGCTTGTTACCATTTGAAAAACTGTTCTGGAGAAATTGAAGTTTCGCTAAACAATCAACGAGGATAATGAGAGATTACAAATATGGAATCGCACTATACTTACATAAGTTGAGATTATGATTCTCCCACTCTTGAGTATATGTGTAACCTGACATAATAGTTGATATTGCATATCAAATGGCAGAGTTCACAATTATTGACCTAAGACGAAATTGTTATACAGGAGTACATAAGTGTACTGTATCAAAGTAAAATTCCCTTCATTCCATTGCCTGCACAAATGAACACCAAAATATGAGGTTTATGTAGACTTCAAAAAAATTGATAGTACATATAGTATATAACCCTTTTTTAGAACTTAGCGACCATATACACACATTGGCACAAGGCATCCAGTTTGTTAAAGAATAACTATGCCATATTTAGTATATCTTGAATGAAGCATTTTTCTGGTGCTCTTTTTTCTGTTTTGATGGGTTCAGTTCATTGAGGAATAATAATCATTTGAAAAACTTGGATGAAATTCATACCAAGTTCTTCATCTTGGTAACAAATGAAAATTTTAATAAAATCTTATTGACTGCATATGTAAAACACGTAAGCAGTACCAGAACAAATTCTCTAAGCATACATTTGCATATCCAATACCATGAAACAGAGGATGACACGTGTAAAGCTGAAATACTAAACACCTTTTTCCAAAGCTGTTTCACAGAGGAAGACCGCACTGCAGTTCCTTCTCTAAATCCTCGCACAAACGAAAAAATGGCTGACATCGAAATAAGTGTCCAAGGAATAGAAAAGCAACTGGAATCACTCAACAGAGCAAAGTCCACTGGACCTGACGGGATACCAATTGGTAGCCTATAACTACATGAAATGCTGCAGCTTCATAAACCTTAGGACACATAATAATCTTCATCAGTTTTGATTCCATGGGACCTTCTGTCCTACATATGAATCTGCTATCAAGTGGTGCTTCACTTCCAATAGAAAATACAGTGACGTCATGTATTTGAAAGCAAACATCATGTTTGTGAACCTCTATCCACACTTGCCGCCAACATGTCCGTATTTTCCCCACCAACAATGTAATAAAAGTACAGATTGGTACTCACGATAGAGATGACATGTTGAGTTGCAGACAGGCACAATGAAAAGACCATTACACATTCAGCATTCAGCCAAAGCTGCCTTCAGAAAAGGAAACATATACATATTCATTCACACAAGCAAGCACACCTCACCTGCTGGAAGATCAGACCGGAATGCATTGGCATTCCAGCCTGAGCTGCAACAATTGTCAGTCATGTGTACAAAGGCTTTGGCTGAAAACTAAGTGTGCTACATTATTTTCATTGTGCCTGTCTGCAACTCAACATGTCATCTTCACAGTGAGTAGCGATTTATTATTTTCCTTATATTGTTGATATTTCAACCAGGAGTTTCCATTGTTTCCTTATTCTTACACCCTCATGTGAATGTGTTTAGTTCTTAGTCTGTTATCTAAATGTGCAACCAATTTTTCCTACTGTATGTAGTGATACTGCAATTTTTGGGAGTCATAAAAGGAAAATCAAAGACATTAAGAAGTTAAAATTAAAATTCCAAATACAAGAACCTGGAAAATCAAAATTATTCCTTGGAACAAATACACAGGACTGTGGCAAAACGTTTCTTAACCAATGTGTTCATCTTCAAAACTAGATTGAAAAGATTCAACATGGAAGATTGTACACCATGTAAAACACAAATGGAAGTCAAGCCAAGAGAAGGTGCTTGTGGTGATATGGTTGGAAATACACTGTACAGAGAAATAATAGGTTGTCTGATGTATTTAATGACAGCTACAAGACCAGACATAAGTGTAACAGTTAACTACTTTAGTAGACATCAAAATAAACCAACATAATTCTACTGGAAAAGTTTGAAATGAATTCGTAAGTAGGTTATATTAAAGGAACTCTTTACGTTTGTCTGTTAAAGGAAAAAAGGGAATTCAATTGCTCATCTCTGCTATATTGATTCTGAATGGGGAAGTGAAGAAGATAGAATATCTACAACAGGACACATACTCCAGTTTTTGAAAATACTGTTAGTTGGGCTAAAGAAGACAGACATATGTTTCGATATCTGCAGCAGAAGAAGAACATATGGCTTCAGCAACAGCTGCAGCAGACATCCTGTGGCTGAACAATCTTCTTGAGGAGTTTAAAATATTTGTGAAGCCTCCAACAGTTTTTGAAAATAAAGTCATGCATTTGTCTATTACAGAAGTGGGAACATAGATGACTTAAGCATGTAGAAATTTATTACAATTTCTTATGTCAGCCATAACGAAGGACACATAAATGCCCAACACATTAGCTCTCAAGAACAGGTGGCAGATATTTTAACAAAAGCAACTGCAAGTGTACACTTCAACAGACTTTTTCTGAAGATGTCTGTGTCTGAGTGTGCTCCCTGCCACCGTTGGATAAGCAGCTGCCAGCAGCAAGTCGTATACTCTTAGCTCACTTATTTGTTAGATAGTTTAATTCTTAATTTCTTTGTGTGTTGTTGGGTACTTGCATTGTTTAATTCATAAATTTCGGGCGTGTTATAGTATTTGAGAGCTGTAGCATCGCACTTTAGTACTTGATTGTAGCGCAGTCGTTAGGCATTTGTGCAGGTCAGTTCATATATTCTTTGCATGTTTCCCTTGCGTTATCTAGGCACAGACTCGTGTTCCAGTAACTGTCATTCAACATCAATTAGAATGGACAGGGACTGTGATTGCTGTGAGGGCTGAGTTGGCATCCCTTTGATCACAGCTGCAGGCGGTGCTGACTTCGGTCGCACAGCTTGAGGCTGTTGCCAATGGGCGCCACTGTGGGGAGCCGGAAGTGGGTATCATGGGGATGTCAACCTCGTCCCGTCTGTTCCCAGATTGGTCTGCCGCTGTGGTTGCCCAGGTAGCTGCCCGCAGTGGGGCTGAGCCCTCGCCTGTGGTTGATTGGGAGGTCGTTCCAAGGCATGGCAGGCAGCGAAAGACGTCCCCGTAGGCTGGTCAGAAAGCCTCCCCGGTGCGTCTGACAACCAGGTTTCAAGTACTGTCTCTGGCTGAGCCAGATGCAGCTACCTACCCTATTTCAGAGGATGATTCTCAGCCTTCAAGGTCTGGGCAATTTGCAGAGGGTGTGCTTATGGGTAGTTGGGAGCTCCAATGTTAGGCGTGTAATGGGGCCCCTTAGGGATATGGCGGCTAAGGAGGGGAAGAAACCCAGTGTACACTCCATGTGCAGTCCGGGTGGAGTCATTCCTGATGTGGAAAGGGTCCTTCCGGATGCCATGAAGAGCACAGGGTGCAGCCAGCAGCAGGTGGTGGTACATGTTGACACTAATGACGTGTGTCACTTTGGATCTGAGGAAATTCTCTCTGGATTCCAGCAGCTATCTGATTTGGTGAAGGCTGCCGGTCTTGCTTACGAGATGAAGGCAGATCTCACCATCTGCAGCATCGTTGACAGAACCGACTGCGGACCTTTGGTGCAGAGCCGGGTGGAGGGTCTGAATCAGAGGCTCAGACGGTTTTGCGAACGTGTTGGCTGCAGATTCCTTGACTTGCGCCATAGGGTGGTGGGGTTTCGGGTTCCGCTGAATAGGTCAGGTGTTCACCACAGCTGGCGGCTACACGGGTAGCGGAGGCTGCGTGGCGTGGACTGGGCGGTTTTTTAGGTTAGAAGGCCTTGGGAAAGTACGGGGTGGGCTGCAATCTCAAAGGGTGCATGGCAAATTCAGGACGTGTTTGGATCAAGGAACAGCCGGAATTTTAGTTGTAAATTGTTGCAATTGTGCTGGGAAAGTCCCTGAGCTTCAGGCGCTAATAGAAAGCACAAAAGCTGAAATCGTTATAGGTACAGAAAGCTGGCTAAAGCCTGAAATAAGTTGTGCAGAAATTTTTACGAAGTCTCAGATGGTGTTCAGGAAAGATAGATTAGGCAGAATTGGTGGTGGAGTGTTTGTGTCTGTCAGTAATGGTTTATCTTGTAGTGAAGTCGAAGTAGATACTCCGTGAGAATTGGTATGGGTGGAAGTTATACTTAACAGCCAAACTAAGTTAATAATTGACTCCTTGTACCGACACCCAGACTCCGATGATATACACTTCTGGAAATGGAAAAAAGAACACATTGACACCGGTGTGTCAGACCCACCATACTTGCTCCGGACACTGCGAGAGGGCTGTACAAGCAATGATCACACGCACGGCACAGCGGACACACCAGGAACCGCGGTGTCGGCCGTCGAATGGCGCTAGCTGCGCAGCATTTGTGCACCGCCGCCGTCAGTGTCAGCCAGTTTGCCGTGGCATACGGAGCTCCATCGCAGTCTTTAACACTGGTAGCATGCCGCGACAGTGTGGACGTGAACCGTATGTGCAGATGACGGACTTTGAGCGAGGGCGTATAGTGGGCATGCGGGAGGCCGGGTGGACGTACCGCCGAATTGCTCAACACGTGGGGCGTGAGGTCTCCACTGTACATCGATGTTGTCGCCAGTGGTCGGCGGAAGGTGCACGTGCCCGTCGACCTGGGACCGGACCGCAGCGACGCACTGATGCACGCCAAGACCGTAGGATCCTACGCAGTGCCGTAGGGGACCGCACCGCCACTTCCCAGCAAATTAGGGACACTGTTGCTCCTGGGGTATCGGCGAGGACCATTCGCAACCGTCTCCATGAAGCTGGGCTACGGTCCCGCACACCGTTAGGCCGTCTTCCGCTCACGCCCCAACATCGTGCAGCCCGCCTCCAGTGGTGTCGCGACAGGCGTGAATGGAGGGACGAATGGAGACGTGTCGTCTTCAGCGATGAGAGTCGCTTCTGCCTTGGTGCCAATGATGGTCGTATGCGTGTTTGGCGCCGTGCAGGTGAGCGCCACAATCAGGACTGCATACGACCGAGGCACACAGGGCCAACACCCGGCATCATGGTGTGGGGAGCGATCTCCTACACTGGCCGTACACCACTGGTGATCGTCGAGGGGACACTGAATAGTGCACGGTACATCCAAACCGTCATCGAACCCATCGTTCTACCATTCCTAGACCGGCAAGGGAACTTGCTGTTCCAACAGGACAATGCACGTCCGCATGTATCCCGTGCCACCCAACGTGCTCTAGAAGGTGTAAGTCAACTACCCTGGCCAGCAAGATCTCCGGATCTGTCCCCCATTGAGCATGTTTGGGACTGGATGAAGCGTCGTCTCACGCGGTCTGCACGTCCAGCACGAACGCTGGTCCAACTGAGGCGCCAGGTGGAAATGGCATGGCAAGCCGTTCCACAGGACTACATCCAGCATCTCTACGATCGTCTCCATGGGAGAATAGCAGCCTGCATTGCTGCGAAAGGTGGATATACACTGTACTAGTGCCGACATTGTGCATGCTCTGTTGCCTGTGTCTATGTGCCTGTGGTTCTGTCAGTGTGATCATGTGATGTATCTGACCCCAGGAATGTGTCCATAAAGTTTCCCCTTCCTGGGACAATGAATTCACGGTGTTCTTATTTCAATTTCCAGGAGTGTAGTTGCTGAACAGTTCAGAGAAAATTTGAGTTCGTAGCAAATAAATACCCCACTCATACGGTTATAGTTGGTGGGGACTTCAACCTTCCCTCGATATGTTGGCAAAAATACTTGTTCAAAACCGGTGGCAGGCAGAAAACATCTTCCGAGATTGTCCTAAATGTTTTCTCCGAAAATTATTTCGAGCAGTTAGTCCACGAACCCACGCGAATTGTAAATGGTTGCGAAAACACACTTTACCTCTTAGCCACAAACAATCCAGAGTTAATAGAGAGCCTCATGACTGATACAGGGATTAGTAATCACAAGGTCGTTGTAGCTAGGCTCAATACCGTTTCTTCCAAATCCACCAGAAACAGACGCAAAATAAATTTATTTAAAAAAAGCGGATAAAGTGTCACTAGAAGCCTTTCTAAAAGACAATCTCCATTCCTTCCGAACTGACTATGCAAATGTAGACGAGATGTGGCTCAAATTCAAAGATATAGTAGCAACAGCAATTGAGACATTCATACCTCATAAATTGGTAAGAGATGGAACTGATTCCCCATGGTACACAAAACAGGTCCGAGGGCTGTTGCAGAGACAACAGAAAAAGCATGCGAAGTTCAGAAGAACGCGAAATCCCGAAGATTGGCTAAAATTTACAGACGCGCGAAATTTGGCACGGACTTCAATGCGAGATGCCTTTAATAGGTTCCACAACGAAACATTGTCTCGAAATTTGGTAGAAAAACCGAAGAAATTCTGGTCGTATGTAAAGTACACAAGCGGCAAGACGCAGTCAATACCTTCGCTGCGCAGTACCAATGGTACTGTTACCGACGACTTATTGAACACAATTTTTCGAAACTCCTTCACCACGGAAGACGAATGGAATATTCCAGAATTTGAAACACGAACAGCTGCTAGCACGAGTTTCTTGGAAGTAGATACCTTAGGGGTTGCAAAGCAACTCAAATCGCTTGATACAGGCAAGTCTTCAGGTCCAGATTGTATACCGATTAGGTTCCTTTCAGATTACGCTGATACAATAGCTCCCTACTTAGCAATCATATACAACTGCTCGCCCACCGATAGATCTGTACCTACAGATTGGAAAATTGCGCAGGTCGCACCAGTGTTTAAGAAGGGTAGTAGGAGTAATCCATCGAACTACAGACCTTTATCATTGACGTCGGTTTGCAGTAGCGTTTTGGAGCATATACTGTATTCAAACATTATGAATCACCTTGAAGGGAATGATCTATTGATACGTAATCAGCATGGTTTCAGAAAACATCGTTCTTGTGCAACACAGCTAGCTCTTTATTCGCACGAAGTAATGGCCTCTATCGACAGGGGATCTCAAGTTGATTCCGTATTTCTAGATTTCCGGAAAGCTTTTGACACCGTTCCTCATGAGCAACTTCTAATCAATCTGCGGGCCTGTAGGGTATTGTCTCAGTTATGCGACTGGATTCGTGATTTCCTGTCAGGAAGGTTGCAGTTCGTAGTAATAGATGGCAAATCATTGAGTAAAACTGAAGTGATATCAGGTGTTCCCCAGGGAAGCGCCCTCAGACCTCTAATGTTCCTGATCTATATAAATGACCTGGGTGACAATCTGAGCAGTTCTCTTAGGTTGTTCGCAGATGATGCTGTAATTCACCATCTAGTAAGGTCATCCGAAGACCAGTATCAGTTGCAAAGCGATTTAGAAAAGATTGCTGTATGGTGTGGCAGGTGGCAATTGACGCTAAATAACGAAAAGTGTGAGGTGATCCACATGAGTTCCAAAAGAAATCCGTTGGAATTCGATTACTCGATAAATAGTACAATTCTCAAGGCTGTCAATTCAACTAAGTACCTGGCTGTTAAAATTACGAACAACTTCAGTTGGAAAGACCATATAGATAATATTGAGTGGAAGGCGAGCCAAAGGTTGCGTTTCATTGGCAGGACACTTAGAAGATGCAACAAGTCCACTAAGGAGACAGCTTACACTACGCTCGTTCGTCCTCTGTTAGAATATTGCTGCGGGGTGTGGGATCCTTACCAGGTGGGATTGATGGAGGACATCGAAAGGGTGCAAAAAAGGGCAGCTCCTTTTGTATTATCACATAATAGGGGGAGAGTGTGGTAGATATGATACGCGAGTTGGGATGGAAGTCATTAAAGAAAAGACTTTTTCGTCGCGGCGAGATCTATTTACGAAGTTTCAGTTACCAACTTTCTCTTCCGAAAGCGAAAATATTTTGTTGAGCACAACCTACCATGATCATCAAAATAAAATGAGAGAAATCAGAGCTTGAACAGAAAGGTTTATGTGTTCGTTTTTGCCGTGCGCTGTTCGGGAGTGGAATGGTAGAGAGATAGTATGATTGTGGTTCGATGAACCCTCTGCCAAGCACTTAAATGTGAATTGCGGAGTAATCATGTAAATGTAGAAGATGGGGTTAGGAAATTTGCAGACACTTAATGAAATGATTAAATATAGGGGGTTGTTGGAGTAATAACTATTTAATAATTATGGTTTGAATTTTTCTCTTTGTTTCTTTATATGTGCTTTCATCTGTTTTTACCCTTAATGATTGTAATTGCAATAACTAATAAATTGATGTTACTTATCGATATATCTGGTAATTTCTAGCATTAACAACACCCATTTCACCCAGAGCTGCAATTATACCGATAATACACAGTTTAGAAAGTGTCAATCCACCATCTTTTTACCATTAAATTCTTAGAATATTCACCAAAGCCACACAGAGTGCACAAATCCAATACTTACTGCTTGTGTTATGTAGGGGGGGAAAAACCGCTTGCTACTCTGCAACCACTCTATATCCAAGGTTTTGATAACTTCCACAATACAAAATCAAATTTGGCCTACATATACAAAACATTAAAACTCATGGCTTATCTTGGTTTTGTGGGTGTTTGAATTCTCATATCATTTTTCACTGATGCACATTGTTTATGCTGTCACAGACATTAATTTTCGCCTGGCATCTATTTTATATTCAGAAATTTAATGAATTCCACATTACAATATCAACAAGCAAACACAAAACATTAAATGTCTTGGAATATCATGGCATTGTGGGGATAAAAGGAGGCAGTATAGCCAGCCGCGGTGGTCTAGCGGTTCTGGCGCTGCAGTCCGGAACCGCAGGACTGCTACGGTCGCAGGTTCGAATCCTGCCTTGGGCATGGGTGTGTGTGATGTCCTTAGGTTAGTTAGGTTTAAGTAGTTCTAAGTTCTAGGGGACTTATGACCTAAGATGTTGAGTCCCATAGTGCTCAGAGCCATTTGGAGGCAGTATAATAGTTGTGCAGTTTGCCAAACTGGCACAAATAATGGCTTTTGCAACTCCCAGCCTTTTAGTAACAAATCTGGCACATAAATGTTTTGTAAATGTCATAGGTTAATTTCCTGCATATTAATCAAATGGTAAAGACATAACTTGAATGTAATTCCAAAAACCAGTGAATGTGTGTCTGACTTTTGTTCCCTATTATTTTGCTTCACATTCAGTCTGTTGGTTTATTATTGACTTCCTTGCAGAAAAACGAGATGTGAGGTTGCCAGTCTTGTGTTAAAAATAAATAATGGAAGATTCCATACCAGACTTGTGCAGAAAGTGAATTTGAGACAAGTGCTGATATTTCACTCAGTACTGCACATTATATTTTCCATCTTCCATACACTTCACAAATCTTCATTTCATATTTATAGTGGAATATATTTAACTTCCTGTTTACTTTAAATTCTCTCTCTCTCCGAGATTCACCACTGTCAAAAGAAAGGCCATTTTTTGAACTGGGGGCTGCTTTCCATTTATGTGTAGTAGTGACTTGTGAATGAGTCGTTCAAATGAACGCTTCACTCAAGTTAAGTGTGAACTAACCACTCAATTTCAATGAACTGGTACTTCAAAATCTTCACAGATAGCACACTCCACACCTCTTTCTAGTTCACTCACTCCCACTACATCGGCGCTACATCACTCATCCTCCCGCAAGGCCTCGTTCTCCCTTCACTTCAGTCCTCCCTCTACTGCCTGTCGACTAATCGCGCTGTGTTTGTGGGGAACGATAGGTTTAGGTGGGTTGGGTTGGTGAAGTGCGAGGGGAAGGCAGCGTCAGCTGCTTCCTGCAGTGCTGGCATTACCCTTGACTATTTGTGCAGTTATACTTTGCATCTACGGGTAGCCTACCGTTGGCAGCGCTTGCTGACAAATGAATATTAAAGATACAAACGAAAAGGCTGGCTGTGTGAGCACGCACAGCCAACATGAAAATAAAATGCTTACCTTGTGAGTCTGGAACTGAAGCATGTGTGGAATCCACGCTTGAAATATAATCATTCATGTAGGAAAGTTTATCTCGTACACATTATCGAAATAATTACACTAAATGTCAATTTGAGGATTGTCCTAACTAAATTTTAAAAAATACATATATATTTATGAATAAACATCAACGGATTTGGGGAATGTTCAGAGAGTTCCGTTTAAAAACATGATTTGTTTCACTTTTTTTTCTGTCAGGCGATTTCTTCTGTCAGTTATAAGGTGTCCTGCCTTCGAGAACACTCTTTCACACGGCGTGGAGGTTGCAACAATACACACAGTCGTATTTTTGCAAGTTCAAAGAGCGAGGGGTATACTGACAGCCGTTCAGACCACCACTGAAGTGGACTGCTTTGTCTCTGCAGCAGGCGCTTTTTTAAATATTTGTCCACTTCCACTATTTCAGCAGCTCTCGGGTGTGGATTACTCCACAGCCTGGAAAGCACTTCATCAAATTTGAGCCTGAGACTAGAAGTAGATTCAGTGACTGGAACTGTGATTGTTGCAGTAGCAGTGGATGTGTTCGTCACAAATTTCTCACAATGCCTGATCAGGGTTAATTTCACGTTCTCAGCAGAATTTTTATCAGAAAAACCATGTAATTTGAACCGGGGATCCAATGAAGTTGCTTCTGCGAAAATGGAATTTTCCTCTATATTTTGAAATCGTCTTTTTAGGTCTTCAGCTAACTTTTCGGCCATCTATTGCACATCTACATGAATTTTAGTGTTATTAACAAACCTACAACACCATTTTTTCAACGAGCGACTAAGGAGTATAACTTTAGAAGCAGTGACAACATTTTCACTTGACATTTCCTCAGTGCAGTCTTTGAAAACTTTCAACAGTTCACAGGCTTGTGTTACACTTGCAATGTCCTCTGCAGTCAGATTTGGAAGATACGGATAATTCAGAGTGATAACTGTCATTAGGGAATTCTTAACCTCGATTATTCTTCGTAGATTATCATAGGTTGAATTCCATCTTGTAACAGTGTCCTGTTTTATTGTCAGAACTGGCTCTTGTAACTATTCCTGCATCTTTTTCAGTTACGTGCAGGCGTGCGAAATTCTTTTAAAAAATTCAACTTTTTTTTTTTTTTTTTTTACTTTGAATGGGTTGAATGTGTGGAAGACCATTCTGAACAATTAAATTGAGTGTCTCTGCAATGCAGGGGATGTGTTTCCAGGCTGTGAGGATTACAGGTGCCACAATATTAGCAGCATTGTCGCTAACAACACACACGACTTTTTCTTGAAAGGCCCATTCCCTCGTGACATGTCGCAGTTCTTTGGCGAGTTTTTCTGGCGTGTGCCTTTCGTCGTATTTAAAGCACTCGAGGAGGGAAGACACCAGCTCCAGGTCTTTAACGTAGTGTGCTGTCACCGACAAATAACTCTCATTTGTGGTTGACGTCCACCCATCCATTGTCAGCACAACCGCTTCTGCAGAATTAATTTTTACTCTCACAATTTCTTTCAACATGGCGTACTGTTTGTTGTTGTAGTAGTGTATTGGAAATGGTCTTCCGAGCTGGCATTTTGTAAGCACTAGTCAGTTTGCGTACAGAACTTTGGAAATGTTTGCTTTCCACTATGCTGAATGGCAAATAATCCTTTACAACAGGCTCCAGAAGTGCAAAATTTATCTCCTGATTTCTTTTGTTCAAAAGAGGTTTCGGAAAATACATAGGCAATGTTCCGTGATATTGATGTCTGCTGTCTGATAATGAAGTGATACTGTTATTTTCTGGCACCAACTGCTGTTCGCTTCTGGCAATTGCTGATGTTGGTTCCGGATTGTCCGAGTTATTTGTCCAAGATATATCGGATGATGCAGGAGCAGGGAGCGCTAAGCGCCTGACTGGCAGTGACACTGTTGGATGCAGCACTCGAACATGCCGCGTGAGATTAAATGTATTTCCTCCTTTATATGAAATACACTTAGAACAACAGTTGCACTTTGCTTTCCCATCACCTAAATCGACGAAGAGACCCCAGATTTCACTACTTTTGCGTGATCGCGAGTTGCTAGTCATTGTTTAAGAGTGAACAGACACAAAAACTGCTTTCCGAACGAAATTAAGAGGGATTTTACCTGAAATCATACCAATGACTACAGGTGACAGTTTACGTTTTGAATTTGGAGGGTTAAGAGTCTCAACAAAAATAAAATCTACAGGAAAATTTCTGAATAATTACTTAACGTAGGTATATAGACTTTGTGACAGTGGTAGTTTTCAGTCCTTGAATACAACAAATAAGATTTCACTTGGCAGATAAAGACTTTTTTGGGCGCTTCATGAGAAACTGTCGAGCAAGGTTAAATATACCTTCTTTTATGTGACAGGCTTCTCTGTTTATCTTTCCTTTGTCCCCTTCGTGCATGCTCCATTTAAGTTATCTCAGACGCCGTAAGAGCGTAAAACGTTTTGTGCACGTTACTGCATAGTTCGGCCATCTGTTGGTAAAATTATGAAGTATAACGAAGCTTTATGGTACGAGCGAGCCGAAGCGAGCGTAGCCGCGGCTGAGCGGCGAACTGGGCAACTTCGCCAGGCTTTCCGTACTTCATGAGTGAACTACTTCATTTGAACGCTTCACGACAAAGAGTGGAATGAATGAAGTACTTCACGGGAATGAACGAGTTCAACCCATCTCTAATGTGTAGGGATACCAAGAAATGACGGCTGCAGGTGACTGAAGTCCTTGCTCAATGGTACAACAAGTGTTGCACACATAGTAACAGATTTAAAATATTTTTTCAAAATGCTACAAAAAACAGCACAGTATGGATTGGTACGTCAAAGTATTCAAACAACACCAACTTTTTCTCCTTTAATGTATCTCTTTGTTCCTATAGCAAGCATTACTGTTATAAATAAACCAACGGTGAAAAACGCAAAAAATACGGACAATATATTGTGGCAGTCGACCGCGATGGTAAACAAGCGAGAACTTTGACTGCCCAAGGGGAGAGGAGCGGTGCGTGGCAATGAGCCCCGCCCCCCTCTGAAATGATTGCCATCCTACATCCACGTTCTACTCTGTCACGAAAGCAGACCTGACGTAACGGTCATCGTGATCACTGATTCCTTTTGATGTGGTGAGAGTACCATTCGAATCCTTTCATGCACCAGGATAAGTCTCTACATTCATTTGAAAATAAGAAACAAAAGAAAAGAAGTAATCCACAACACAAAGCAAACTGGAGTACACAAAGCATTTGCTAATGGCTATGGTGCAGTTGTTTTCTACTGTTGGCAGTGGTAGTTCAGTCCCAACCTCTACTGGTATCTGATGAAACCATATTCAAAACGCTCTCCACCTAAAACTGCTACGAATTAGTGTCGATATTACGAAGTCAGACGCAAGCACAAACAAATAGCATTGTCCGGAGATGGAGTGACATTCACAGTTTAATCACATTGACAACACGCGCACAACGCAATGCACACTCCATAGATTTTTCTACTCTATGATTTTCGGGCGAAGAAATAAGGCTCTCAGCACTATGGGACTTAACTTCTGAGGTCATCAGTCCCCTAGAACTTAGAGAACTACTTAAACCTAACTAATCTAAGGACATCACACACATTCATGCCCGATGCAGGATTCGAACCTGCGACCGTAGCGGGCGCGCAGCTCCAGACTGTAGCGTCTAGAACCGCTCGGCTGCTCTACCGGCGCGAAGAAATAAGCAGACGTGTAAGCTGTATGGTATCCTTCCGCAGGAGGTTCACCGCGCTGAGACTCGATACGACCACGAAAGTCAATAGGCGTCCCCGACAGTAGAAACTGCGCCTGTTCGAGTCAAAGTGACATCACGGTGAAATGCTACCAGGGTGAATCTAGCGCCTTCCGTCTGCAAGCAAGAAAAGAAACAGCATGGGGATAGAATTATCCACACTGTGCCGTCTTGAGCTCTAACCAAGGGACAAATGAAACATCAGAAATGGAAGACCAATCGAAAAGCGCTACGTTTCACCCACATGTGGGTTTGTATTTTAACCAATTTACATGTGCTTTGTATTCTCGCTTTGTTATTGCCTGTTTGAAGCTCGCAGCAAATTCAGCAGCGACATTATGGACGAACAAAAGAGTGTAATAGCTTGAGTGGGTGGGGCTAACGAGAAGGCTGGGGCAGGGAGGAGGAGGGATAGTATGGTGGGGGTGGTGGATAGTGAAGTGCTGCAGTTTAGACGGAGGGCAGGAGGGAAGTTAGTGGAGAGGGGGGGGGGGGGGGAGTAAGTAGCGGAAAGGGGAGAAATAAAAAGAAATGAAAAGACTGGGTGTGGTGGTGAAATGAAGGCTGTATAGTGCTGGAATGGGAACAGGGAGGGGTCTGGATGGGTGAGGACAGTGACAAACAAATGTTGAGGCCAGGAGGGTTATGGGAAAATAAAATGTATTGCAGGGTAAGTTCCCACCTGTGTAATTCAGAAAAGCTGGTGTTAGTGGGAAGGATCCATATGGCACAGGCTGTGAAACAGTCATTGAGATGAGGGATATCATGTTTGGCAGAGTGTTCAGCAACAGGGTGGTCCATTTGTTTCTTGGCCACAGTTTGTCGGTGGCCATTCATGTGGACAGACAGCTTGTTGGTTGTCATGCAGATAGGATTATAAGGCCAGGATCAGTTTTTAGATGGTGGACTGTGGTTCTTTTTGGGGATGTACAATCAGTTTACATGTTGAGGGATTTGGAGGACGATGGTGAGGCAACGTTCAAGGTTAATTCTGGAAAGTTAACAGGGGGTGGTTTGGAAGCAGTGGGGGTGGATCACAGTTGGATAGAGGAGTGATCTGAGTTGGGCAAGGTTCAATATTGGTCTTTGGTTGAGTCTGATTGGTCTGGTTGGTGGCGAAAAAGTGTTTCCACTGTAGAGACTAGGAGAAGGTCGTTAACTGTTCCTGCATGATTGAATTTGGGAGTGGGTCCTGTTAACTTTCCAGAATTTCTTAACCTCGAACCTTGCCTTACCATCATTTCCCAAATCCCTCAACATGCAAACTAACCTTACATCTGTAGAACGAACTGCAGTCCACCATCTAAAAACTGATCCCATCTTATAATGCAGACAAAGTCTCCACCACTGTTGTTTTGAACCGCAAGGATTATGTGGCGGAAGGACTCCATCAGAATTCAGATACTTACACCTACAAACCTTGCCACAGTGGTGCCATTCCAGTAATCCAGTAGGATCTCCAGTCACTACTCAAATCCTTAGGCCCATCCCAGAACCTCTCCCCACAGTCCCTCTCTCTACTTACCCCCACCACTCCCCACAGTGCCACCTTCTAAATGCTTCCTGAAGTCCATAAACCCAACCACCCAGGATGCCCCATTGTGGCCGGTTACTGTGTCCCCACTGAGAGAATCTCTGCTCTCATAGACCATCTTCAACCTATTACCCGTAACCTATCCTCCTATATAAAAAATGCCAACCATTTCCTCCAACGACTCTTCACAGTTCCTGTCCCTTTACTACATGGTGCCCTGCTCATCACTATTGATGCCACGTCCCTGTACAGTAACATTCATAATGCCCATGGCCTTACTGCTATCGAACACTACCTTTCCAGACGCCCTATGGATTCCAAACCAACAACCTCCCATGACCAACTATATCCTCACCCATAATTACTTCTCCTTTGAAGGCATTACCTACAAACAAAGCTGGATACGGCTATGGGCACCCAAATGGCATCATCCTATGCCAACCTATTCATGGGCCATCTAGAAGAATACTTCCTAACAACCCAGAATCCTAAACCCCTCACCTGGTTCAGATTCATTGATGACATCTTTACTATCTGGATTGAAGGTGAGGACACCGTATTCACATTCCTCCAGAACCTCAACAACTTCTCCCCCATTTCCTTCATCTGGTCCTACTCAATCCAACAAGCCCCCTTCCTAGATGTTGACCTCCACCTCAGAGATGGCTACATCGGCTCCGTCCATATCAAACATACTAACCACCAGCAATACCTCCACTTTGATAGCTGCCACCCATTCCATACTAAGAAGTCCCTTCGGTACAGCCTAGCCACCCACGGTCATTGCATCTGCAGTGACGAGCAGTCCCTCTCAAAATATACCAAGGGTCTCACTGAAGCCTTCACTGACTGTAATTATCCTCCCAACATTGTACAAAAACAGATCTCCCGGGCTTTATCTTTCCAGTCTCTCACCACCTCCCAAAGTCCCACAGTCCGGCCACAGAGGAGCATTCCTCTCATAACTCAGTACCATCCAGGACTGGAGCAACTGAATTACGTTCTCCGCCAGGGTTTTGATTACCTCTCGTCGTGCCCTGGAATGAGAAATGTCCTGCCCACTATCCTTCCCACCCCTCCTACCGTGGTATTCTGCCGTCCACCAAACCTACACAATACTCTCATCCATCCTTACACAACCCTTGCTCCCAATCCCTTACCTCCTGGCTCATACCCCTGTAATAGACCTAGATGAAAGACCTGACCCATACATCCTCCTACCACCACCTACTCCAGTCTGGTCACTAATATCACCTATCCCACCAAAGGCAGGGCTACCTGTGAAACAATTCATGTGATTAACAAGCTAAGCTGCAATGACTGTGCTGCATTCTATGTAGGCATGACAACCAACAAGCTGTCTGTACGCATGAATGGCCACCGACAAACTGTGTCCAAGAAACAAGTGGAACACCCTGTTGCTGAAGATGCTGCCAAACATGATATCCCTCATCTCAATGACTGCTTCACAGCCTGTGCCATATGGATCCTTCCCACCAACATCAGCTTTTCTGAATTGCACAGGTGGGAACTTACCCTGCAATACATACTACATTCCCGTAACCCTCCGGGGCTCAACATTTGTTAGTCACTGTCCTCACCCATTCAGCCCCCTCCCTGTTCCCATTCCAGCACTACACAGCCTTCATTTCACCACCACACCCAGTCTTTTAATTTCTTTTCATTTCTCTCCTTTACACTACTTACCCCCTCCCCACCTTCTCTCCTCCCATCTGTCTAAACTGCAGCACTTCACCATCCGCTACCATCACCATATTATCCCTCCTCCGCCCTGCCCCAGCCTTCTCGTTACCCCCACCCAGTCGCCACTCCTATCATGCACTGGTGCTGCTGCTCGCAGTGTGGATTCACTTGTCTGAGACTGCAGACATGTGTGCAAGTTGCGTTTGTGTGAGTGTGTATGTGTGTCTACTGCTGACAAATGCCTCAATGGCCGAAAGCTATAATTGTGTAAATCTTTTTGTTGTTCCTATCATGACTCTGCATCTCCATAGGATGTCTTATCAGACTCACCACTAACAAAACTGTAATTTTCGAAATTGATTAAGGGGTGATTAAAGTCTCCACTGATGATTACAGTATGATTGGGGGACTTACATACATTAAACAGCCTTTAACTGCAACCATAGAACTGTTAGGCAAAAGACTTGAAATTGTAAATAGCACCAAATTTCTTGGAGTTTGGATCCAAGATGACCTAAGATGGCAGAAATACACACAACACCTGTGTAGTAAATTAAATACCATCTATTGTACTATAAAAATTCTTGCTGGATTCACATAAATGCAAGTCATAAAAATGTGTAATATGCCCAAGCAGAATCGCTACTAAGATATGGTTTAATTTGCTGGGGAAATTGACCACCCAGCAAAGCTCTTTTATTGCACAAAAAGAATTATAAGTGCCATGGTAGCACAGCACCTCGATCTTCATGCAAACCATCATTTAAAAAGCTTCATATTCTTCCATTACCATGTGTATGTATCCTAAAAACAATAATGTTTATAAGGAAAACTGTAGATGAAAATAACAAGATTGCTCCAAAAAAAAAAAAAAAAAAAAAAAAAAAATCCATTCATACAACACAAGGAATAATCAAGATTTACGTATGCAATTTTCACATACAACACTAAAACAAAAAGGACCCATGCAAGCAGGAAAAATACTGTATAACAAACAAAATTAAGGCAATAAATGTCATGCATAAATTCAAAACTGCAGTGAGTGGCTACTTGCTACAGAATTGCTACTATAGTGTTGATGAATTTTTGTCTACATTGTAAATATGTGAAAAATTTAAATAGTTTATACAATTAAGGCCAAAATAAAAAATTTGTACATGTAGATTTATCTGTGTATTATACATGGTCTATTACATATATGTGAGTGCCTGTATAAACAAGGCCGAAAGTAAGAAATGTGTATGTGTAAAATTTATTTGTGTATTTGTGAAATGTTATTCCCATATGTTAGACTTATATTGCTATATACTGGAAACCATAAAACATTTTTTCTGTTAAACTTTATTACAAATTATTTGACTTGTCCTATATCATCACGTACCCCTGTACAATGTATGATTCACAGGACCAATAAATATACAATACAATACAAGTGAAGTGAGGTTTCCTCTGAAGTTTTCGGTTACATCCGGAGATGAATCTGGCGGGCAATAGAAGGATCCAATTGTCATTTTATGCCTACCCATGATACTGAGTCTTGCCCAAACTATCTTACATGCAGCTTCTATTTCTATGGATTGAGTTTGTCTACTGCGACAACTACACCAACTCCATTTCCCAGTTGCCTTTCCTTTCGATTTACCCAAAAAGTTCCACTGCTTTCAGTTTCAGGTTTCAGCCAGCTTTCTGTGCCTAGTATTAAGTTCCCCATTTCATGGAAAATGGAAATGAAGTCCCACGCTTCTTGACAGACCGTAGGGGAACAATGCAGGAGACCTGCGCCGCCTAATGGAGGTTGTTTGTCATTGCCTTCCTCCGACCATAATGGGGATGAATGATGATAAAGACGACACAACACCCAATCATCTCAGGGCAGGTGAAAATCCCTGACCCTGCAGGGAATCAAACCCAAGACCACATGCTTGGGAAGCGAGAACGCTACCGTGAGACCATGAGCTGTGGACGTAAGTCCTTCAAACTCTGGCACTTCATTGCAAATCGTTTGGCAGTTTACAATTAGGATTTTAATACTCTCACCCATGGGAAGCACTTCTTTCAATTTTACACTGTTACTTCTGGGTTTCCTACCTCAATCATTATCTGGATTGGATAAAAATTCGCCTAATCTAAAGGGAAAAAAAAAATCTTTGTTTGAACCCCACACACAGTCAGCTAACTCACTAGCCCCTCTGGAGTGTAGTACACGTCTGATCCATTTAGGGGGACCACATAGTTCTCTACCCTATGGTGCAAGTCCAAAAAGTCACAGCCTGGCTTGTCACAGAACCTTCGAAGTCTCTGGTACAGTCCTTCCGCTCGACACAGAACCAAAGAGCTGCAATCAGGTCTGAGGACAATGCTGCAGTTTATGAGCTACATTGAAACTCCAAGTGCAAGGCTGGTCTTCTCAATCTTCTCTTCCAGTCCCCAGAATGACCTCAGATCCCAGACAACAAGCATCATTTGTTCCAACGTGTGCTACAATCTGCAGTTGGTTGCAACCTGTTCCCTCCTTTTGTTAGAATAGCCTCTTCAGCATGTTGAAAGAGGCACCCACGCACACATATACTGAGTGCACCTAGTTTCCTTTACTGCCTCTTTCTGCCATTCCACTATAAGGTACCATCATTCACTGTATGTTTGAATGTGGTGATTAACAGACCCCTACCTTTCTGCGTTTGCCTCCACTTGACACTGGACGAAACAGGTTTCCCCAAATCATGTGAAGTTAGTCCCACTGGCTCAGTTTCACCTTCAGTGCAAGACAACATCTCAAACTTGTTGATTGGGGGATCAGTGTAACATCCTGACTCCTCCCTTGTCCCCGTCCACCTTGCCCCCCCCCCCCCCCCCCCTGCAAGTCTGGGGATTGGAATCAGCCTGAGGTATTCCTGCCCGTCGTAAGAGGCGACTAAAAGGAGTCTCACATGTTTTGGCCTTTATGTGATGGTCCTCTGTACGGTTTGACCTCCATTTTTCAAAATTTTCCTGAAGAGCGAGCCCATTGGGGAAGGGTGCCTTACATGGTGCATACTGTCCATCATGCACTGAGACCTCTCACATCCTTCATCGACATGGATCTGCACTTCCACTCATTCTCCAGCTGTTGGGTGAAGTCACCCTCCTGGGTGTGTTTTCCTCTATCCCCTGTGCAGTATCACTTTCTGGATTGATGACGATAATGGACTTCTTAGTTTGTCTGTGCCTGATATCCAGCACGGTAGCCAGTCCATTGTGGTGGGGCTGCCATGTACCCTGTTGGTTGTACCCCCCTGACCACCCAGGGATCACTCTGCTGATGCCTGCACTGTACACTCCCCACATATGCCAAGGAGTAGATGCCCATCACCCTGGGGCATCGGGACTCCCTGAAATGGCATTCCTGCCAGGTGGCCTTTGTTGTGGCTGGGTGGCACCCGTGGGGAGAGCCCCTGGTTGGAGTGGGTGGCATCAAGGCAGATGACACACCATGAAGTGTAGTATATCATATCTTGCTGGTGGTCAAACACCAGCAGTCTCTAAGCGGTCAAGGTCTAACTTCAATGCTAAGAAATACACCCCCAAATTGTAGCAGCGAGAAACCTAAAAAGAAAAAGAACTCCAAGAACCAAGACACTGTTGTGGCACACCACCACTACCTACAAGCTTTGTGCCTGAGAATGAGGTGGATATTCGGGTGTCCACTGAGGACCTAGATCTTGCTGGGCCCTCAGACACAGTGGATGTCGATCACAGAGGTACTCATATGGTGGCAGCCGGTGACCTTGAGGTGTAGACTGCCTCATTGAGTGTTTCATACCTACCCAGTCTCACGATCACGTAATCCTCCAGTGGAATTGCGGCAGTTTTTTACACCACCTGGCTGAGCTATGGCAACTGTTAAGATATACATTTGCTTTCTGCATTGCCCACCAGGAAACCTGGTTCCCAGCAATGCAGACTCCTGCCCTCCATGGATCTAAGGGACATTACAGGAACCATAGTGACTATAATAGTGTGTCAATAGAATTTGTGACTATGTCCTGAACTCAGTATGTATTGAACCTATGCCCCTTCAAAACCCTCTTGAAGCTGTGGCTGTCAAGATAAGGACAATGCAGGAAAAACCTGTCTGCAATGTGTATCTTCCTCCAGATGGTGTAGTACCCCTGAACGTATTGGCTGCACTGACTGATCAGCTCCTTAAACCTTTCCAATTTTAGGGATATTTTAACATACATAACCCCTTATGGGGTGGCGCCATGTTTCTGGCCGAAGTAGGGAGGTCAAAAATGTACTGTCATAATTCGACTGTGCCTCTTCAATACAGGTGCCCCCACACATTTCAGGGTGGCACATGACACACATTCAGCCATTGATCGCTCGGTTTGCAGTCATGGCCTTCTCCCATCTGTCCACTACCTGTGTGGTAGTGACCAGTTACACATCTTCCTGTCACTCCCCCGACATCATGCCCACAGACACCTTCCCAGATGGGCTTTAAACAAGGCAGACTGGGAAGGCCTTCACCTCTGCTGTTACCGCTGAATCTCCCACACATGGTGCCACTGATGTTGTCATTGAGCAGGTCACTACAATAATCGTTTCTGTAAGGAAAACGTGATCCCTCATTCTTGATGGTGCCCCCGGCAAAATACAGTCCCTGGGTGGTCGCCAGAAATCGCTGAGGCAATTAAAGAGCATTGGCGAGCTCTACAGCGACAAAAGTGGCACCCTTCCCTAGAGCAACTAATAGCCTTTAAGTGGTTCCATGCCCATTTGCCAGCTTATAAAATGATGGAAACAGGAGTGTTGGGAGAGGTATGTATCAACCATTGGGTGCCATAAGTCACCTTCTCAAGTCTGGTCGAAGATCAGACGTCTTTTTGGGTTCCAGACCCCAACAGGAGTCCCTGGCATTAACATCAATGACGTGTTATCTGCTGATGCAAACGCAATTGCCGAGCACTTTGCTCAGCACTACGCTCGAGCCTCTGCATTGGGGAACTACCCCCCAGCCTTTCGCACCTCAATGGCGGATGGAAAAGAAAGTCCTCTTGTTCACTACATGCCACAGTGAACCCTATAACACCCCGTTTACAGAGTGGGAGCTCCTCAGCACCCTTGCACGTGGTCCCGACACAGCTCCTGGGCTGGATCAGATCAGCAGACAGATGATCAAGCATCTCTTGTCTGACTACAAGTGACATCTCATCATCTTCAACTGGATATGGTGCAATGGCATCGTTCCATCGCAATGGCGGAAGAGCACCATCATTACGGTGCTCAAACCCAGTCAAAACCCGCTTGATGTGGATAGCTACCGGCCCATCAGCCTCGCCAACTGTCTTTGTAAGCTGCTGGAACGTATGGTGTGTCAGTGGTTGGATTGGGTCTTGGAGTCACGTGGCCTATTGGTTCCATGTCAGGGCAGCTTCTGCCAGGGTCACTCTACCACTCATAATTTGTGTCCCTCGAGTCCGCCGTCCGAACAGCCTTTTCCAGATGTCAGCATTTGGTTGCCACCCCCCCCTTTTTTTTTTACTTACGTAAAGCATACAACACAACCTGGCAACAGCATATCCTTGCCACATTGTATGAGTGTGGTCTCCCGGGCCTGCTCCCGATTTTTTATCCAAAACTTCCTGTCGCTCTGTTCTTTCCGTGTCCAAGTTGGTGCCTCCCATAGTTACCCCCCCCCCCCCCCCCCCCCCAAGTTCAGGAGAATGGCATTCCGTATTGAGTGTCTCTCTATTTTTAGTGACTATTAATAGCCTAGCAGCAGCTGTAGGGCCGTCGGACTCATTTTCTCCGTATGCGGATGACTTCTCCATTTCACACTGCTCCTCCAGTACTGATGTTGCTGAGCAGCACCTACAGGGAGCCATTCACAAGACGTAGTCATGGGCTCTAGACCATGGCTTCCAGTTTTCAGCTGCAAAGTCGGGTGTCATGGATTTCTGTCAGTGTCACACCGTTCATCCAGAACCAGAACTTTACCTTAATGATGATCCACTCTTTGTAGTGGAGACATATTGATTCTCAGGCCTGGTTTCCAATGCCCAATTGACTTGGCTATCTCACCTTCGTCAGCTTAAGTGGAAGTGCTGACAGCACCTCAGTGCCCTCCACTGCCTGAGCAATTCCAACTGGGGTGCAGATTGCTCTACACAGCTGCAGATCTACAGAGCCCTTGTGCAATCCCACCTTGACCATGGGAGTCTGGTTTACGGTTCAGCGGCACCCTCAGTGTTGTGTTTACTTGACCCAGTGCACCACTGTGACCGTCACCTAGCAACAGGAACTTTTAGAACAAGTATGGTGACCAGTGTCCTGGTGGAGGCTAGAGTCCCTCCACTGAAGGTTATGCGTGCACAACTGGTCGCCAGTTATGTTGCACATGTTTGTGATTCTCCTGCACATCCAAATTACTGTCTCCTTTTCCCAAACATGGCAGTTCATCTCCCACATCGGCAGACCAGGTCAGGGCTTATGATTGCAGTTCGTGTCTGGTTCCTTCTGTCTGGAGTCCTTGCCATTACCACCTCTCGTCAATGTCCATTCATGTACACCTCCACGGTTTAGACCTAGGCCGTAGATTCTTCTGGACCTTTTGCATGGCCCTAACAACTCCATTAACCCTGTGGCTCTCCGCTATCACTTCCTCTTGATTCTAGACATGTACCGGGGGCCATGAAATGGTTTACACCGACGGCTCGATGGCTGATGGTCACGTAGGCTTTGCGTATGTCCATGGAGGACATACTGAACAGCACTCCTTGCCAAATGGCTACAGTGTTTTCACTGCAGAGCTGGCAGCCATATCTCGTGCTCTTGAGCATGTCCGCTCATGCTCTGGCGAGTCATTTCTCCTGTGTACTTACTCCTTGAGTAGCGTCCAAGCTATCGACCAGTGGTACCCTCCCAGGCAACAAACTTGCAGACAGGCTGGCCAAACAGGCTATGTGGAAATCGCTTCTGGAGGTGGGCATCTCCAAAACTGACCTGCTCTCTGTCTTATGTCACAGGGTTTTTCGGTTTTGGGAGACGGAATGGCATAACAGTACGCACAACAAACTGCATGTCATTAAGGAGACTATGAATGTGTGGAAGTTTTCCATGCAGTCCTCTCGCAGGGACTCAGTTGTCCTCTGCCGGCTCCGTTTTGGCCATACGTGGCTAACGCAAGGTTACTTCCTCTGTCATGTGGACCCACCCCGGTGTCACTGTGGCTCACAAATGACGGTTGTCCATCTCTTGCTGGACTGCCCATTTTTAGCCACTCTGTGACAGACTTTTAACTTTCCCAGCACCCTATCTTTGGTGTTGGGTGACAATGCCTCAACAGCAGCTTTAATTTTATGTTTTATTCATGAGGGTGGGTTTTGCCATTTGATCTAAGTTTTAGTGCATATCCTTTGTTCCTCTGTGTCCTCCACCATGGTCCTTTTAGGGTGGAGATTTTAATATGTTGCAGAGTGGCTGGCTTCTCCTTTTTATTCTCATGGTCAGCCAGCCATGGTAATCTGCTCTCTTGTTTTGATCTCTTCTACATGTTTCTTGCATCTCTCTGTGGTTGTCTTGTCTGATTTTGTCCATTTTAGCATTTGTTGCCCTTCTGTCATACTTGTTGTTTTCTCCTTCTTCCAGTTGCATTTTGTATGTCTCAATTATTTTACTCCCACCTTTGTGGAATTATTTTAAATGGGACAAGGGACCAATGACCTAGCAGTTTGGTCCCTCCCTCCCTCTTTTACACCAACCAACCAACCAACCAACCAACCAACCCGCCCACCTTGTACAGGATGCCCAGATCTACCATTGACACATCACTTCCAGTCAAGGGATGAGTAATGACAGATCCTGTACTTTCTGCAGAGGGACAGAATCCATGGGAGAGGGTAGTAGCTGAGGTACCTAAGATACTGGTATCACAAATACATGACTCTCAGGAGCTATTCCAACAAACCGATTTGCAGCAGCTGCCAATTGTTTGACAGTAGTCAGGGCGATTTCCAGCTGCTTGTTAATATCAATCAACTCATCCTATGTTTGAGACCAGCATTCACAGTGGGGCTGCATTTTGGCCGGTGCAACATATTACAAGACAGTGAACAAATCACTTTAAATTAAGCCCGCTGGTTAAGTTTTAATCTGTTGAGCTAAAAAGTTTTAGGCAAATACACAAAAGACAAATACACAAAACGAGATTTCTATAAAGGCAACACAAAAAGCTGTGATAAAAATTACTAGTGACCTAAAACATTTAGAGGTTTATTATAGTTGTTATCAAACTTGAAAACAGAGTTAATTTATGATAAATGCAGATAATTTATAGAGCTACACCTCTGTAAGGGAAAACTGGAGGTAACACAATATGTTTGTTAGAATATCTGCTACAGTAACTAAATCACAAATGCCGACGTACTACAAATTGCTCAAAGGTTATGCAAAGGATAATGGTAGCTTCCAAAAATTCTCAAAAATGCACAATTATTTGAGTTGATACATAATGAAATTCAGGGGAGATGTATTCTTTGGCAGAACTATGAATCATGAATGCTGATATACTACGAAATATGTTACATATCCAAAACATCAGTACTGGTGACATATGAAAATATAGTTTTGTAAGCATCTGAAAATTCTCTCCCTCCATAAAATAGGCCCCATAGTCTCTTGGATGGACATTCTCCTGAACTGTAGTGGGACCGAGTGTAAGTGGCAGTTTAGGTTTCTATCACTCCGTAGTGAGACGTATAAGTCACTCACTTCACTTGTTATTCAGTTCGCCATCACATGATTTCTGTGAAAAAGTTTTACATTTACCTACATTTTTCGTAATTTATCCTAGATATTAGCAGGTAAATATTTCAACATGTATGTGTTTTTGAACAGTAAGGTTTAAGTTTAATAGTTACAATCAAGCTCCTTGATTTAGACATTTAGTTAAAAATGTATTCTGTACAAAACGTAGGCTTCAGTCACGTAAACTGGAATTGTTGAAACTGGACCACTTAGTTTGTCATGTTTAAAGTCTGCCTGCATTAGTGCACACTGTTATTCTCTTGCTGACTCCAAGAGGATACTAGGGAGGGTTGATTGAAGCAAGTGCAGCCCTTCTGAAATCACTAAAACTATTGAAGAAGTTCAAAAACAGGTAAATTTGAAGAAGGTCAGTAAACAGCTTAATGTTTCAAAAACAGCTTTTATGTATGTGTCCAACATATAGTACAGTACACCTGAGAATGCAGTAAAACAGACCTACAATTTTGGGTAAAGATCTTGAAGAACAGCTGGTTTAACACTATGGAAGCTTCTTCCTTCATGCTTACTCACAATGACTTGTGAAGAATGGCAGTAAAATTGGCAGAGAGGAATAATAATGAACCTCCTTTCAGAGAAAAAATTGCTAGGAAAATGAGAGTTAGTCTTTCCCCTAAACACAACAAAACCAAACTCTCAAAAAGATAGTCTACAGGAACTTCACGTATAAGAGCTATTCAAAAAGAAACAAGCCGGAGGCAAAATTACAGAAACCAGTACCTGTATGTTAGAAGTATTGACCCTGACTGTTGAGACACTTGTCCCACTGTGACACAAGGTAGTGAATGGCTGTCTTTTAAATTCTCAGGGACACGATGTTAACCAGATCCGCATGTATAGCTGAACGTTGTCGTCCAAGGTGAATCGTTTACCTCTCAGAGCCTTTTTTAGGGAACCAAAAATGGCGTAATCACAGGGATAGAGGTCCGGACTATATGGAGGGTGACCGAGAACCTCCCGTTTGAATTTCTGCAGGAGTGCCACAACTGTGTTGGCCGTATGAGGCTTTGCATTGTCGTGCAACAGAATGACCTCACGGGTGAGATTGCCTGGTCATTTTGATTTGATGACTTGGTGAAGAGTGGTCAAGGTTTGCGAGTAATGCTGGGTGTTCACTGTTGTCTCGAGCTGTAGGAAGTAAATCAGAAGGGGGCCATCTTGGTCAAAGAAGAACATCAGCAGAGGGGCAAACGATTCACCTCAGGCGACGACGTCCAACTGTGTGTGCGGAACTGGTTAACATTGCAGCCCTGGAAATTTTATGAGACAGCCATTCACCGCCTGGTGTCACAGAGGGACAAGTGTCTCAACAGCCAGGGTCAATGCTTTTAACGTACAGGTACTGGTTTCTGTAATTCTGCATCCAGCTCGCTTCTTTTTGAACATCCCTTATAGCAGAGCTCTTGGATTCAGCAAAGACAATACAGGGAAATTCCATAACCTTCTAGAAGATATTATATTATATGTCCTTTGAAACTATATTATATTCTCTCTAATGTAATACATTTTTCTAATTTTTTAGTATTTTTTCATTATTTTTACAAGAGGTCCAATTTTGGCAGCTATTTTTGAATCTTGCTAAGTGTAAAGTTCTCTGTGAAAATAATTTTTTCATAACAGCTTTTCATTGCATTTTCTGTTACTAAAATGTATATGGAGCATAACAATATAAATGGTACATGCTTTTAAAGAGTAATTTATTATTTTCTATTTTAAAAATAAAAAATGAAATTGGGGGTCCACTTTTAGGCACTCTCTTCTCTTCCAGCTCCCTCACTCGTGGCAATTTAAGCTGTACTCTTAGCTTCCTGCCTAAGAACACCCACAGAAATCGTGACATAGTCAGGGCGGGGGGAGGGGGGGGGGTAAGGTCAAATGTTTGTGAAAAGAAGAGTTCAAATATCACTGCTGGTCACCTAATCAGCCACAAATGCGAAGGTGGGGGCGGGCATACAACAGGCCGTGAACCTGTTTCCTTTTCCACGGTAAAACGACATCTGTAGTCACATGGCTATAGTGTACAGTATAGGTTCATAACGAAGGTATTCTTCATGTTAGGACCTCCTGATGATTAATTGTTGATGCATCATTGACTGATATTTGATTATAAGAAATTCTACCAAAGGTGACATGTTTATGATAGTTCTTCAATGCACCAAAAAACAACTTTAGTAAGGAAATGAATAAAAACATATATGGGAGTGAAACGAAGAGCTTTCCTATTGGTCTTCCAGTTCTGACTTTTCTTTGATCGCTTGGTTAAAGCTCAGATGGTGTGGTGCGGTACTGCTAAACTCTGCATTGCTTGTTTCTGCTGCTTTGCAACTCTCCAAGGATTTAGTAACATGATGCAGCAGCTTGTGGTATTTGTAGTTGCACTGGGAGCTATCATTTACTTCACATAAGACACCACAAATTCTGTGTTATGCAACTGTGAAACTACAGATTAGGTATTCAAAATGCCTACATCAACGAATACAGTAAGATTCTAAAACCTTGGAAGAGTGGCATGTCTGCAGATGATATTTGCATGTCTACTGTTGGTTAGTTTGCCATATCAGACAAAATTTTCCTTTTCGACTTATTTCTTTCACAAAATTGTTTGTGGCCCCTGATACATCCTTGCACAAAATCTATTTTCGAATCCAGGATTTGTGTTTCACCTTCCTTTTATTGAAATCTTTGTCACTGGCCCATATAACTACAACTGACGCCCTACCGAAAGCTGTGCAGCTGCAATGAAGGGTGAAATAAATTGGTACGTTTGTCACACAAGAAAAATATTTCTTTTGTTATTTATAAACCAACTTCAAACTTGAAATTAAAAAATTCTCAAAGGTCTTGGAATCCCAAAGGCTGATATCTTGCCAGTATAAATTTCGATCACAGGCAAAACTAGTCGAGACTCTCGATTCCCGAAATGGATGAACTGTCTATATACATAATTAAGTTTGTATGGAATCCTCAGTGCACGCGATCTACTCGCACAAGGCCAATTTTTATTATAATTTCAAAGTGTTCTTAGTTGCATGTGAAATGGATTGCTTTAAAACTGAAACAGCAATACTAGTGTCTGATGCATTATCAACATCTAGGTTATTAGCAACAGGACAGCATTTATAAAAGAAAAATACAAAACTGTGTATCCGCTACAGATGAGGCAACAGCTCAAATGGAGAGGAAAGAGCAGGGACTTACCTTGTTGGAGTTATACCTACTTTCCTCTAATGAATCCTGTGCCTTAACCACTCCATCATCTCACTTGGTATTAGAAAAGAGTGTCGCTGTTTGTTCTCAATAAATATATTTATGAACTTGAGGCTTACAAAAATGTGTCTACATTACTTCAGTACAAATCCAAAATGCAACAATGGGGAAGAACCACCACATTTTCACACATCTTATCTTTAGCTTATTGAAGTGATGTGGGAATATGATGCTGTGGTCCATTCTTCTGCTTTGTGATTCTCATGTGAATAACACGATAACTGTCATCTCTAAAAAATTCACTACTGCGTCTCCATTCAAAACGTTCGTCATCCCTGATCCTACGACGACGATCTACATAGCTCACAACACAACTTGCAGGAACCCATATAAGTGCAGTTATTAAGATGACCGTGCCAACTATGTTATCACGCAAGAATAATAAAACTTTATTTATATTGATGTCCTCTATTATATCCCAGAATCTTTCTACAACATCCTGAATGGTCTTCTCACACAAACCCTGGAAAAAAAAAATTGTTTTCTCAGTGTAAAGTGCAACACACAACACTGCATCAGTATTAAATGAGTAAAATGCAAGTTACTAAATAGATGGGCAATGTGGAATTTTTGCCTGACAGAGGGTTAGCATTGAGTTTTGCCTGGTACAGGGTTAGCATTTGTTATGTTAGGATATGCTGGGAAATAATAGGAGTTAATTATCTACTTGACCTACAGAACAGAACTTATTAAAATAGTCATGTTTTGTCTGTTTTGTTCAAATGGATAGCTTGAAATACCTTACTGACATAAACACCTTTCTTTGTTATGAATGGCAAATCACCAATGGAAATTAATCCACAATTGGCAAAGGATTAAAATTCATGTGAAGGATATCTCAAAATTTCAATAAATAAAGAGGCCACCAAAGAAGTTCACAATATGGCATTGGATTGAATACATTTTAGGAGCACAAAACAAGTGAGTTTGCGTAAGGATTTGCTACTGTGAAAATACCAAACAATCAATATCAAAAATGAAACATGAATCAAAGAAGTGGGTGGAAGCAAGAGGTATTGGGGGGAGGGGGGGGGGGGGGAGAGTTGGGTGGAAGCAAGAGGTATTGGGGGTAGAGGGGGAGAGTGTCTGCTCTATGAGTAGGTGAAAAAAAACATGAAAGAGAAATTCATATTTCACCAGGACACTGTATCTGTCCACAAAAACGTTTTGACAGTAGGAAGCTCCAAAGTTTTGGGTATTAACTGTTAGAATATCAACCAAATTTGGCATCCTATGACTTTCACTGGTTTTCATATATGAATAAATTTTTGACTGGAAACATTTTGAGTCCAGTGAAAAGATTATGGAGCCATAGAAGAATACTTTGCTGACTCTCCTAAACCAGGGATGAAATCTACCCACTGAAAATTTGTTGAACGGAATACATTAAACTTAAGGACTGTGTTAAAAATAAGTGTATCTTCTGCCTACAAAACACTGTCCTTCAAACTGTCAGATGGGAAACTCTGAATCTTATACTCTCAGGGACCCAGTTTACAAAAACATACACAAAGAGAATGTTCAAAAAAGATATTTCAACATCTATATGCATGCCCTGCAAAACCACGTGAAGTGCATGGCAGATGCTACTTCCTATTTTACCACACCTTAGAATTTTTTTCCATTCCATGTGTGTATGGAGTGCAGGAAGAATTACTGCTTAAATGCCTTTGTGCACAATGTAGTTAGTCGAAGACTATCTTCGTGACTCTTATGGGAGCAATACATAGCCATAGTAGTGTATTCTATATTCCTAACTTAATTCTGGTACTACAAACTTTGTAAGTAGGCTTTCATGAAGTAGTTGTCATCTTATACCATTTTTGTAAACATTTTTGGAACAGTGATCAATAAAGTATTATATTTTAACTAAAGTTCAGTCTTGATCACAACGCTTAGGTCTCAATAACATAGGTGACCAGTTTTGGTTATATTTATATAACCATCTTCAGACCCATGGCTTCCTTGGAGGATGGTAGGCGGAACTCTCCTCAGTTGACTTCGTAGCAGCTGAGGAGAGCTCCGCCTACCATCCTCCATGGAAGCCATGGGTCTGAAGATGGTTATATAAATATAACCGAAACCGGTCACCTATGTTATTGAGACATAAGTGTTGTGATCAAGACTGAAGTTTAGTTAAAATATAATAGTTGTCATCTATTTTCAGGTGCCTGCCATTTCAAGCCTAGTGGTATTTCAATGATGCTTCCCCATTAATCAAACAAAAATGTTACCATTCTGCTATAAATTTACATACCAGTTCAAATATCTCCTGTTAATCCTTTATATATGGATAACATTCATTTAAGCAATCTTCCTGGATGCATTGTCCAAGTGTTCTGTAAGCAACTTGCTTTGTAGACAGATTACATTTGCCAGTATGCTACCAACCAAAGTCTGCCATCTGCTTTACCTACTCTGACTGTGCCTGTATGATCATTATTTTCACACCAAAAATTATCACTCCCAGACATTCATTTGTCTTGACTGCTGCCAATTGTGATCCACTGATGTCACAGCCGCAAAGTACTATTTCTTTGGATTTTGTGAAGAGTACAATTGTACATTTATGATCGTCTGACCAATTTATCAACCTTATTCGTGCAGAGTTTTTTCAAATTGTGCTTTATTACAGATAAAGCGATCATCTGAAAAACATTATGTATCCACATAATTTCCTTGGTCCATGGCTTTCAGGATGTCACATGAGAAAAACACAAGTTAGGTTTCCCATGAATGCTGGTTTCAGAAGTTATGCTGGTCAGCTTGAAAGAGTCATTCTGTTACAGATACCTTCTGATGTTCTAAAATTTACAATGCTATTGGACAGAAGTTCTGTAGACCACTTTTGCAACACTTACTGCAGAAGGGTTTGTCCTACATTTTCTTCCAACCACGGGGCACAGTGTCACAGGATCTACAGTATATTTTATTTAATAAAGGCACTAATTCTGTATACGATCTGGCAAGGGTCTATGGGGCCATAGTCAGTTTCAGGAATTTCAGCTGTTTTTCAATGACAATGACACTAATACCTGTATTATTCATCCCTAGAATGAACTGTCCTACTAGATATATATTTATCATGTGTTTAGTGTCAACATTGTTCTTTTAAACTTGAGCCACAGTTCCTCTACAAGTTCTGGTCCAGAGCTATGACACTATTGCCTCTTTATCTGGTTTACCAAACATATCAATCTCTCTACTTGTTTTAGTTCCTTTCACTTCAGCACATTCAGCAATAAAAATTTAATTCTGGTTTGTGAATAAGCAATGTTATTTAATGAAAATCATATCACACCTTGTTGCAGAATCCCTGAATACAAGGTGTTCCATCTGGAAGAATATCCATTGGATCCACAGGAAAACAAGTGTCATTGAGATTCATACGACAGCATCGTTTACAGGCATCTCCAACTGAAAGAAAGAGGCTTTGCGGTTTTATACTCTAGAGAGATGACGATGAGATGACACAATATGAAAACATATTTTAGGTTTCCAAGTACTCTATACACAGGTGCATCATTATTAGTAGTGAAAATTGACACAACTGAAAAATAAAATAATAGAAGCAAAAATGGCAAACAAATAACACTGAATTTGGCAATACCGAATTTGGCACAAGATAACACTATATTTGGCAAGACATAACACCACATTTGGCAAAAAATAACACCACATTCGGCAAAAAATAACACCACATTTGGCAAGAAATAACACCACATTTGGCAAAAAATAACACTAAATTTGGCAAAAATTAACATTACATTTGGCAAAAAATAATGCTAAACTTAGGAAAAAATAAAGCTGAATGTGGCACAGAACACCACAAAATGTGGCAAAAAATAGCACCAAATTTGGTCATAAAATAAAACATTTTTTTCCTGTGTCTAGTAATCACACATCACAATTAACTTGTGTACTGACCAATGTTTAATAGAATGTTAGTAGTTATTGTATACTCTCACCTGTCTCAGTTTTTGTTAATTGTGATACACCCTGTGTAACACTACTACACAGCATGAAAGATAGATAGAGGTAGATAGATAGATAGACAGATAGATAGATAGATAGATAGATAGAGATAGAGAGAGAGAGAGAGAGAGAGAGAGAGAGAGAGAGAGAGTTGTGCTTAATAAGTAATGTGTGAATACTTCAAGATGGCAGTGAATCAATACTGCAGAATGCCTGTGAATATAATGAGTATGAATAGTGACTCACTTGTGTCACACATACAGCTTTGGAGGCCCTGAGTTTCACAGTATGGAACACACTTTCCACGACGACACTGGCCCCTTTCGAGGCAACCAGTACCATCCTCCATAGGAGGACTACGAGGACATTCAGATGATGTTCCTGTGCAGCGGGACTCTTGCTCACATGTGGCGTACTGTGCATCACGACACTTGACTGCGACAGGCATGTACTGACAGTTTTGGCAGCAAGGCGAATTCTTGTCACTGAGCATACAAGTAAACAACAAATGAATGTTTTAGTTGCAACAGGGTCTCCGGCCACCACAAATTGCCTAAATAATAATGTTCTACTACACTGGCTGTCACTGAATGTGTAAAAATATCTGCTTGTTTTGCTTACATTACTGCATAGTTATGGCTGTGCAGTCACTCTCTTATCCAAGAGCATCCATTTTCAGACTATTTATTCATAGTCTTTGACCACAATTTAAAAAAATACATTTTGATATGTTATACTATGCAACCATTTGTGAATGGCTTCACAGCTGAAACTGTAGACATGAAAGCAAAATAAAGTGATATTTTTAACCATCCATTGACAGCTAGTGTAGCAAAATGTTATTGGTAAGAAAATAAATGAATGTATAAAGATAAAAATCTTCACCCTACAGTTGCCAAATTATATTTATTCATACTTCGGCTTCAATGCATTATAACCTCATTCTCAATGCACACAATTCATTTCTTTCATTTCAGGCTGTACAAGTGATGTAAATTCAAATGAATTGTTTGCACAGAGTGTGTACTTATAATGATATAAAACCAGTATGAAAATAAAGCCATATGCTAACTGCAGGGTGAATTGTTTTCTGTAATACAATGAAGAAATACAGTTTTGGGACCAGTTCCTTCCACCACAAAAAAAAACATGGAAAACAAAAAAGCGTTCAACGTAAGATAATTTATGAATTGAAATATGCAGAGAATTAGATGGAGAGAGAACTGTAAGGAATTCATACTATTTCATGCTTTTTTGTGGTGTTTCTTTTCTGTAGCACTGTTCCTCTGTGATTTGTTGCATAGTGCTTCATGTGTTGTAATACAAATGCATGTTTCAACTGCCTGTTAACAAGGCCAATGAAGCTGGGGTTAGAAATATTTGTTTGTATAACACAAACCTGCAAACTGCTCCCTGATTACGACGGAGCTTGCAATTTTTATCACAACAGGCATCATTATCTTCTGTGCCCAGGAGACCAGCATCACATTCTTCATCTCCTTCCACTCTTAAATTTCCGCAAAATGATTCCTCTGGCTCAGAGAAACAACGGCCAGATTTAGCTTGGAGGACTTTACGAATGGAACGTAGACTGCAGGGTGAAAATCTCTACAAAAGTAAATATGAAGGCAGAAATGAAAATATATCCTCCTTAATACATGAATTCATTGCCAATATTTCTTCACATGAAGGATTAAGAGTCCATAAAAATCTGCACACAAGTAGAGCAACAAAACAAAAAGTAAGTAAAACTTCATTAACAAAATGTGCAAACAAGTCAGACTCTCTTTTTCTATTCCAAAAATATGCATCACAAAACAAAACATTGATCTTTCACAGATTCAGATTTGCTTTCAAATGGTGTATTTTTATAATACAGTGTAAAGTACCCTAAGATGTATAGCTCCCCTGTGTTTTACCACTTTTGTTGTTATTGTCCTCGTGGCTTTCATTCTTACGAATGGTTCGATACAGCTTGTCACGCTAATCTATTTTGGCAAGCTTCTTCATCTCTGCATAATATGTGCAACCTACATTCAGCCTCATTTACTTACTGTACCCACACCTTGGACTACCTCCACAGTATTTACCGACTACACTTCCTTCCGTTACCAAATTCATAACACCTTAGTGCCTCAGGATGTTTCCTCTCAACTGATTCTCTCTCTCTCTCCCCCCCCCCCCTCCCCTTTTAGTCAATTTGTGCCATAAATTTCTTTTTTGCCAGTTTGATTCTGTATCACTTTGTTACTTACGTATCTTCAGCATTCTTTTGCAGCCACACATTACGAAACATTCTATACTCTTGTTGTCAAAACTGTTTATCATCCATGTTGAGCTTCCATACAAGACTACACTCAGTTTAAACCTGATGTTGTAATGTTTTAAAACTCCATGTTCTGCGGCGGAAAATGTTGTTGCTTTTTTTTCTCAAACTTGTTTCAACACTTATATATCACTTTCAGTGGGCCTCATTTTGAAACCGCATTAGTTTTAAAGATGGAACTGTATAGGCTGACTTGTTTCCATGTGTTTTATGGCTTGGAAACATTCCATGTTTTCCACTATATGGGATATCTCTGATGGTTTTGTTTTATGAGTTGTAAATGCACACAATATTTTTTACATCTTTTTCATCATCTATGTCTACATCTGTACTCTGCAAACCACTGAAGTGTATTGCAGGTGGTACTTCCCTTTGTACCAGTTGTTAGAGATTTTTCCCATTCCATTCATGAACTGAGTGCAGGAAGAATGAATGTTTAAACACCTCTAGGCACACTGTAATGAGTCTAATCTCATCTTTATACTGCCTACAGCAACAATATGTAGGGTGTTGCAGCATATACCTAGATTCTTCACTTAAAACTGGTTCTTGAAACACTGTAAGTAGGCTTTCATGGGATAGACTGTGTCTATCTTCAAGCATCTACCAGTTCACCATCACTTGGTATGTAAATTTTCACACACAAATGAAATTTTGGAAAACTTGTGTAGTCACATTCATCGAGAGATGTCAGGTTGCATTATATTTCACAAGAGCACTCTTGGTTCTCTAGATTAGTATGCAGTTCTTAGTCTGTTTGTAATGTTAAGCCCCTTTGGAAGATGAGACCCTGAATCCTGTTGAATATGTTATGAGGAGTGACTGTGACTTAATCTCTTCAAGCCTGGCATAGATCTGAAGTGCATGTTGCTGCTTAGCACTCAAAAGTTTTTAGTAAAATACTTCCATCACACATTTTCCCTATTGCAGCAACTTATTCAAAACTATCATCAATATTTTTGATGAAAAGCAATGGCTTTGTTGTTAAAAAATACTGTCAATCAGTTCTGGAGCTTACCAAAAACTGGGTAAATTGTCTACATCAATTTCTTCTTGCCTGGGGTTCAGGCCATGGCAGGGCCACAGGTGAGAATGCTATGGGGCAGTAGGGCTCTGCACTGAAATATTGTTTTCTTTGTGACGAAAAAGCCATGTTGGTATAGCCACCTATATGAGTGAGTTTGATGTGTTTCACTGGTGATCATATATCCAGATGCTAATTACTCTGATCAACAGCTCTTCCTAAGTAATATAATGTAATGTCCCATGGGTGCCACCTCAGCTGTCAAAACAAAAGCTCATTTCAGACTCCTTTTGGTCACCTCTCATGACACATACGCATTACCATGGACATATTCTAGCCTCAGATCCAGAGTAGGCAATTTTACACAAAAAGTAAGTCATACTTTAATTAAAGATGGCCGACATTTTATTACTTATAGATCTGATAACAGTACACTGCCTTGCTGTGCTGGTACTGCAAACGGCTGAAAGCAAGGGGAAACTACAGCCGTAATTTTTCCTGAGGGCATGCAGCTTTACTGTATGGATAAATGATGATGGCGTCCTCTTGGGTAAAATATTCCAGAGGTAAAATAGTCCCCCATTCGGATCTCTGGGAGGGGACTACTCAAGAGGATGTCGTTATCAGGAGAAAGAAAACTGGCAATCTACGGATCGGAGCGTGGAATGTCAGATCCCTTAATCGGGCAGGTAGGTTAGAAAATTTAAAAAGGGAAATGGATAGGTTAAAGTTAGATATAGTGGGAATTAGTGAAGTTCAGTGGCAGGAGGAACAAGACTTTTGGTCAGGCAAATACAGGATCATAAATACAAAATCAAATAGGGGTAATGCAGTAGTAGCTTTAATAATGGATAGGAAAATAGGAGTGTGGGTAAGCTACTAGAAACAGCATAGTGAACGCATTATTGTGGCCAAGATAGACACGAAGCCCACGCCTACTACAGTAGTACAAGTTTATATGCCAACTAGCTCTGCAGATGACAAAGAAATTGAAGAAATTTATGATGAAATCAAAGAAATTATTCAGATAGTGAAGGGAGATGAAAATTTAATAGTCATGGGTGACTGGAATTCGGTAGTAGGAAAAGGGAGAGAAGGAAACGCAGTAGGTGAATATGGATTGGGGCTAAGAAATGAAAGAGGAAGCCACTTGGTAGAATTTTGCACAGAGCACAACTTAATCATAGCTAACACTTGGTTCAAGAATGATGAAAGAAGGTTGTATACATGGAAGAACCCTGGAGATACTGACAGGTTTCAGATAGAATATATAATGGTAAGACACAGATTTAGGAACCAGGTTTTAAATTGTAAGACATTTCCAGGGGCAGATGTGGACTCTGACCACAATCTATTGGTTATGAACTGTAGATTGAAACTGAAGAAACTGCAAAAAGGTGGGAATTTAAGGAGATGGGACCTGGATAAACTGAAAGAACCAGAGGTTGTAGAGAGTTTCAGGGAGAGCGTAAGGGAAAAAATGGCAGGAATGGGGGAAAGAAATACAGTAGAAGAAGAATGGGTAGCTTTGAGGGATGAAGTAGTGAAGGCATCAGAGGATCAAGTAGGTAAAAAGACAAGGGCTAGTAGAACTCCTTGGGTAACAGAAGGAATATTGAATTTGATTGATGAAAGGAGAAAATATAAAAATGCAGTAAATGAAGCAGGCAAAAAGGAATACAAACGTCTCAAAAATGAGACTGGTTTGATGCAGCTCTCCATGCTACTTTATCCTGTGCAAACTTCTTCATCTCCCAGTACGTACTGCAGCCTACATCCTTCTGAATCTGCTTAGTGTATTCATCTCTTGGTCTCCCTCTATGACTTTTACCCTTCACGCTGCCCTCCAATACTAAATTGTGATCCCTCGATGTCTCAGAACATGTCCTACCAACTGATCCCTTCTCCTAGTCAAGGTGTGCCACAAGCTCCTCTTCTCCCCAATTCTATTCAATACCTCCTCATTAGTTATGTGATCTACCCATCTAATCTTCAGCATTCTTCTGTAGCACCACATTTCGAAAGCTTCTATTCTCTTCTTGTCTAAACTATTTATCGTCCACATTTCACTTCCATACATGGCTACACTCCATACAAATAATTTCAGAAACGACTTCCCGAAATTTAAATCTATACTCAATGTTAACAAATTTTTCTTCTTCAGAAACACTTTCCTTGCCATTGCCAGTCTACATTTTATATCCTCTCTACTTCAACCATCATCAGTTATTTTGCTTCCCAAATAGCAAAACTCCTTTACTACTTTAAGTGTCTCATTTCCTAATCTAATTCCCTCAGCATCACCCGACTTAATTCGACTACATTCCTCGTTTTGCTTTTGTTGATGTTCATCTTATACCCTCCTTTCAAGACACTGTCCATTCCGTTCAACTGCTCTTCCAAGTCCTTTGCTGTCTATGACAGAATTACAATGTCATCGGCGAATCTCAAAGTTTTTATTTCTTCTCCGTGGATTTTAATACCTACTCCAAATTTTTCTTTTGTTTCCTTTACTGCTTGCTCAATATACAGAATGAATAATGTCGAGGAGAGGCTACAACCTTGTCTCACTCCCTTCCAAACCACTGCATCCCTTTCATGCCCCTCGACTCTCATAACTGCCATCTGCTTTCTGTAAAAATTGTAAATAGCCTATCGCTCACTGTATTTTAACCCTGTCACCTACAGAATCTGAAAGAGAGTATTCCAATCAACATTGTTGAAAGCTTTCTCTAAGTCTACAAATGCTAGAAATGTAGGTTTGCCTTTCCTTAATCTTTCTTCTAAGATAAGTTGTAGGGTCAGTATTGCCTCACGTGTTCCAACATTTCCATGGAATCCAAACTGATCTTCCCCCGAGGTCAGCTTCTACTAGTTTTTCCATTTGTCTGTAAAGAATTCGTGTTAGTATTTTGCAGCCATGGCTTATTAAACTGATAGTTCGGTAATTTTCACATCTGTCAACACCTGCTTTCTTTGGGATTGGAATTATTATACTCTTCTTGAAGTCTGAGGGTATTTCGCCTGTCTCGTACATCTTGCTCACCAGATGGTAGAATTTTGTCAGGACTGGCTCTCCCAAGGCTGTCAGTAGTTCTAATGGAATGTTGTCTACTCCGGGGGCCTTGTTTCGACTCAGGTCTTTCAGTGCTCTGTCAAACTCTTCACGCAGTATCAAATCTCCCATTTCATCTTCATCTACATTGTCTTTCATTTCCATAATATTGTCCTTAAGTACACTGCCCTTGTAAAGACCCTATACACTCCTTCCACCTTTCTGCTTTCCCTTCTTTGCTTATAACTGGGGTTCCATCTGAGCTCTTGATATTCATTCAAGTGGTTCGCTTTTCTCCAAAGGTCTCTTTAATTTTCCTATAGGTAGTATCTATCTTACCCCTAGTGAGATAAGCCTCTACATCCTTACATTTGTCCTCTAGCCATCCCTGCTTAGCAGTTTTGCACTTCCTGTCGATATCATTTTTGAGACGTTTGTATTCCTTTTTGCCTGTTTCATTTACTGCATTTTTATATTTTCTTCTCTCATCAATTAACTTCAATATTTCTTCTGTTACCCAAGGGTTTCTACTAGCCCTCATCTTTTTACCTATTTGATCCTCTGCTGCCTTCACTATTTCATCCCTCAAAGCTACCCATTCTTCTTCTACTGTATTTCTTTCCCCCACTCCTGTCAATTGTTCCCTTATGCTCTCCCTGAAACTTTGTACAAACTCTGGTTCTTTCAGTTTATCCAGGTCCCATCTCCTTAAATTACCACCTTTTTGCAGTTTCTTCAGTTTTAATCTACAGTTCATAACCAATAGATTGTGGTCAGAGTCCACATCTGCCCCTGGAAATGTCTTACAATTTAAAACCTGGTTCCTAAATCTCTATCTTACCATTATATAATGTATCTGATACCTTTTTGTATCTCCAGGGTTCTTCCATGTATACAACCTTCTTTCATGATTCTTAAACCAAGTGTTAGCTATGATTAAGTTATTCTCTGCGCAAAATTCTACCAGGCGGCTTCCTCTTTCATTTCTTAGCCCCGATCCATATTCACCTATTATGTTTCCTTCTCTCCCTTTTCCTACTCTCGAATTCCAGTCACCCATGACTATTAAATTTTTGTCTCCCTTCACTACCTGAATAATTTCTTTTATCTCATCATACATTTCATCAATTTCATGTGGGTATATATTCTGATAAGTCTAAGCTATGAACATAGTGTTCACACACTTCATAGTGAAAAGTTATGGAATCATCAACAACTAAATATGTTATTTTGGTATGCCTATCAGACAGTAATATTAAGTTTGCTACTATCTGTATGCCACTGAGGGCGCCGCCTGTGTATCATTCCAAATACTGCAGTAAGTGCCACTCTCCTCGCACCACATGAAACAGCTGTGGCACTGGTCTGCGCAGGAGCCAGTTCTTCAGCTCGCAACCTGTGCTGTGTTTAACATGAATACTGTTTGTACCATATTACCATGCCACTTATCAGATCCTCACTAACAACTTGGTTTCTCTTGGAATCCAGTTCAGCTGTTTACTTGTGGCTCTGGTCATGGAACTGAAGATCTATCGTTAATACCAGAGCTATAAAAAAAAAATGGTTCAAATGGCTCTGAGCACTATGGGACTCAACATCTTAGGTCATAAGTCCCCTAGAACTTAGAACTACTTAAACCTAACTAACCTAAGGACATCACACACACCCATTCCTGAGGCAGGATTCGAACCTGCGACCGTAGCAGTCCCGCGGATCCGGACTGCAGCGCCAGAACCGCACGGCCACCGCGGCCGGCGCAGAGCTATCTCTCAGGTTGATTACAAAACTTCCAATCTGCAATACAGCAGTAACTGGTGACCTTGCAACTCTTTCTGAAACTCTCTTTATAGTCTATCATACTACTGTAGCTCTTATGGAGCAATGGATGGTGTTAGGGGGATCACTTCCCTTTAATACTCCAGTGAAAGTTTAGCCTCACTACTAGAAACATATCATTTATCTGGATGGAAAAGCTTGTTAATAGACACCAGTAGCAATGTCAGTTACCAAGGGCTGAGAGATCTCCTATATGTGCAGCAGAAGCAACTATTTGCTATTGCCTTGAACAGCCAAAGAACTGTTGGCATGTCCCTGAATTCTAACTGGAGGCAAAATGCTGCCTATGAATGTGGCAAGTAGACTGTTGGATTGATGTGTGATCTTAGGCTATCCCAGTTTATCATGATCTTGAACTGCTCTTGGGTTTTCAGCAGGGTGGAATCTCCCAGATATTTTGGCAAAATGTCTTGCTACTATGCTCAGACTGAATGTCTTCCTTTGGGTGCCATCTTATACACTGATAATCCAAAACATTATGACCACTGTCCACTGTGATGTTGGATGGTGCCTGGTGGTGTTGCGGGCACGTGACACAGTAACAAAAGTATACAAGTAGAGCAGACACAGACGTGGGAGCACCCTGGCAAAGATGTGGGCTGCAAATGGGAAAACCTGTTGAGATAAGTGACTCTGACAAAGGGCAGATTATTATTATGCTGAGCCTGTGAACGAGTATCTCAGAACGATAAAACTGGTCAAATGTTCACATGATATTGTCATGAGCATCTACGGAAAGAGGTAGAAGGACAGTGAAACTACTACTAGGCACTAATTGTTGGATGTCCATGACTCTTCACAGAACATTGGGTTTGGAGGGGTTTCTTCCCTGTAAAGTAGAATAGATAGTGATATGTGGCATCTGTTGAACATGGAGCTCAGCAGCAGACCATCCCTGTGTTCACATGCTGACCCAGCAACATTGTCAATTACAATTGCAGTGGGCGTGGATTCATCGGGATTCGACCATCGGTTATTGGAAACGTGGTGGCTCTTTTGGTGAATCACATGTTTGCTACATTAGGTCGATGATTGTCCTCACAAATGCCATCATTGAGATGAACAGCAGCTAGAAACACGCAGCACACCAGGATGGTGAGAGCAGTATTACGCTATGGGAGACATTCTCCTGCACTTTCGTGGAATCTGTGGTAGCAATCGAAGGCATGCTGACAGCTGCGAACCACCTGCATTACTTTGTGCTTGATGTCTTCCCCGGTGGCGATCTCATCTTTCAGCAGTATGATTGACCATGTTTTGAGGCCGAAACTGCAATACAGTGGTTTGAGGAACTTTATAGTGAACCCATGCTGATGTCTCGATGACCAAATTTGCCTGATGTAAATCTTATGAAACTGATCTGGGGCGCTATTGGGTGCCATCACCATGTACACAAAGCAGCAGCTCATTATTTACATGAATTACAGGACCTGTGCTTAGACATCTAACACCAGTTTCCTCCGCAAACCTACCAACAAACTGTCAGATCCCTGATACACAGAATCAGTGATGTATTTTATTCCAAAGATGGATTAACAAGCTATTAAGCGGCAATCATTATGTTTTGGCTCATCAGTGTATATCTGCATGCCACTGCTGTCAATCCTAAGCCCTCTGTAGCTGGTATGGCTTTGTTGACAAGGCAGAGGGGAAAGTGTGCCATCAGGACATGAGCTGTGGCCATGTCAGATGCGTGCTTCAGCAGCATGGTAGATGGAACTTTCAGTATGATATACCTATTCTTGGATTCTGTTTCGAGGACTGAATAGAGTAAGTTGACTGAAAGGTAGTAAGTCTGCCTTGCTAAGTAATCATTTTTCCAACTTGCTTTCAGGCATTGTTCTGTCTGACAGATCACGCCAAGAAGTGAAGTGGTAACTGGGCTGTATTGTCAACTATTTCCCGCTGAGCTGTCTTGCCTTGAAGCAAGCTGTACCAGGGAGTAGAAATCTCCACAAAGGAAAAGGGGAAGCTTTATGTTTAAGTTGTGAAGACCCTGGTATCGTTTATCTTTGTTCCTTCTATGTTTGTCTCATATTCAGAATGGTGGTGGTGGGACTTTGGGGTTCACAGAATGATGCAGTTTTTTCTTCAGTCATCATTCTCAATTTAATTACTTTCTGATCTGTATTTGTCTTCAGTGTCCTATGGGTAACAGTAGGCATAGCATTGCCTGTGTGTGTGTGGGGGGGGGGTATCACTGTTCTGTTTTTCGCAATTCATTTCATATGCAAATAATACAGCAAATATGCTGTTGTAGCAACTCCTGAATATTCTTTTCCTTGGAATGTGAATTGTGCTTTGTTACCTTCAATCACTTTTCTTCTAGAAAATTGTTCATGGTTTTTCTTCAAGGAAAACTGTTCATTCCCTATTTCACATCAGACTGTTCACCTGTTCTCTAGCTGAATTATTGGAGTGTTTTCATATGGGCACTGAAAGTAATTTTCCATAAGTATTAAGTGAATTATTTAAGACAATTTAGTCTTAGCATTCCCATATTACTACCTTCTTGATTTGAATTTTAAAAAATTATATAGAGGGAGAGACAAAAATATAGAAGACAACTCAAACTTTAGCGATGTTTAGATACCCAAAAGATTCAAACAGTGGCTGTGATAGGAAGATGACTAAGATTGTACGTTAAATGTGTGCTTGGCCATTGACAAAGTGTGTGATGGGCACAGGAAGAATGCATACCTATTGCAAAAGTCACAGGTTTTAACATGTATAATTTGCAATACACATGTCCTTAGATCTAAATTTTAGTACAATTCCCATAAAACATTTTCCCTGTTCTGTCATATATTTTAAGTGATTTTCACATTCTTGATACAGAAAATTTATTTTCATTATTTGACCCACATTGCCACAGAGTTTGGAAACAAACATGAACATGAAGTGTTTGAACCGATAAATGGTAGTCAGTTCTGGGATTATGTGGAGCTCTTAAGACACATGGTCTTATTGAGAAGAACATATCAACAAAAGAAGGTGAACTGGGAAAAATTATTCTGTGGCACTGAGGAGTCTTTGTGGAGGGGAAGGGAAGTAGCCAATTAGAGAGAGTTAACTGGACAGTTACAGAAAGATATTCGAAAGTTTGAGGAGGTACACGGGTAAAGACGTCTGGTAAGTGGTAGCAGGAAATAGGACCCACAGAATGAAAACAGTATCATATAGATATGGAAGAGTGACTGATAGAAGTCGTCGAAACGAGGACTCAGCAGGCTTTCAAACCACTTGTCACATAGGAAACATAATGAAGTTCATGGAAGAGGAATAGACCAGACACTGCAAAAGTAATTAGTAATGAAATACCATGTCACATGCTTCTTCACGCCAAATGTATGTTTTAAGCCAGGTAAAGCAGGATAACTCCATGTAGATACTTTTCAGAGGAGGATTGTGTTGTTCAAAACAAATTATCTTACTGTACACAGAGTACATGCTGAGTTGAAATATGTGACAAGTCTAAACAAACAATGGAAAATATGTTTGATTCCATTTGGAAACAAAAGAGAAGACAGTGTGGACCTGTTGAAGGAGTTTGAAATCTTCTGTTGTCAAGCCTCATCTTTGACACTGCTTAATGAGCACGTAGCCACATGAAGCTCCCAGTTTTTGGAACAGTTTGAAAATCATTGAGATTCAGCTCCTATGCACTGATCTCAACAGACACACTGATCTAACGATAATCACCTAGTTATGAATACAGCCCTCCTACATTGCATATGAGTACCAAGTTTACAGAGGCAAATGTAAAGTATTTCTCACATTATTACATGATGTAGAAAATGGTTCATTAGTTTTAACACCAAACTGAGTAAATTACAATGGATTTGTATATGAAACTCATAAGAGAGGACTGCTAAAGCAGATGTGTTTCTGGTCTATCAACATATTACTGATAGTATGATGACTTGTGGCAGCAGCCTTGTCTGTTCCAATTCCTTTAACTGCACTTAGTATGTAGCACAGTGTTAAAATTTTACTGATTTAAATATCTGAAAAAAATGTTTGGTTTTTTTAAATTATGTTCAGCTGTAAAATGTGCATTAGTAACTGAAGCCACTGGCTACTTCACACAGTTATCACCATGAGTTACAATTTCCTAACTTGCCTTACGTACAAAAGTTTTTTTAAAAGTACAATAATAAATAAAATGATAACACATATGAATTGCGAAGGTAAAATAAAGTTAATATAAACTGTCAATGCATCATACATGTACGGAGGATGCTGTAGATTGGTGTAACGTACATTGACACCAGTTGTGGTGTTAACTGTAAACAGCAGCCTCAGTGTGAACTCAACCTCTGCCATAAGTAGTGTAGTTGGGACTATGTGCCTATACAAGTGTTTTTAATGTTTCAATTTACATTTACTGATATGTATTTTATGACTGACTTCATTTAAAGCTTGATAAAAATAGCTTTGACAATGAGCAGTATATATGTTCCATTTATACTCATTTTGAGGCTTGTTGACTGGACCCAGCTGAAAATACATCAATACTAATTTGCTACACCTCGGTCATTAGTGGCAAGGATTATCTTTATTCCACTAGAATTTCTATCTCCTTGTATGGGGGTGAGAGTTCACAATCACTGTGAATATGCTATTTCTTCACCATATTCTTTTTTTTCTTTCTTTCCTTTCAGGAGTACAAGTCCCGCACGGTATGCAGGACACTTTTGTGAAATTAAAAAGGTAGGAGATAGCTACTAGCAGAAGTAAAAATTGTCAGTGTGGCTCATGAAAATCTAGATTTTTGAGGCAAATGTTAAGGACTTGGCATGTTATACCATTGCTTTCTATTTGTTACTTTTAGCAGAAGATGAACATACTTAAAATTTGTTGATACACCAGGATGAAATGTTACTCAGCTTATTGTAGAATTTATCTTTTTTTCTGAAAAGAATTTGTAAATGTACAACTCAATTTACTACCAAACAAAAGAGCATACCTAATTTACTACCCAACAAAAGAGCATACCTGCTTGAATACTATCTGAAAGACAATTCTTTATGCCTAACATGTTCTGCTTAGTTTTCTTTAGTTTCACCTGCTAACAGAGTTGGCGTAGAGAACCATAAGAATTGCTCAGTGAACTGTCATATCAATAAAATATGCTTAGTTGGATGTATTTTTATAACACAATGTAATGGATCATTGATCTACATTATTATTTGTGTCTACTGAACGTCAGGAATTAGAGAAACCTCTATTCTACAGAAGACTGAAAACACATTATTAGCGGATCTGGTGAATCTTCTAGAAATTGGGCTATAGATATCGAATGTTATACTCTGAAAATGTTTTCCATTTTTTAAATGCCACAGCTATATGCTGCATTCATCTATAGTCAAACTCACCTTGTTATTGACATCATATCCACTGACACTGTATGTATACATCAGATATGATCCACCTTGACTTGCACTGGGACTGCATTCTGGTATGTCAGGATCATGTTCTGAGCCCCAGTTATGTCCAAATTCATGAGCAGTAACGAGATCTGCTTCTCTTGTAATGACTCTTTGACCATAATGGTTACGACTTGAACTCAAACCTGAATTCAGATAGAGTGTGTAACCATTCTTGAAATATTCTGTAACAAAATAGTAGAGCACACTTTATAGTACTGATACCTATAATTACACAGAGGAAACTCCAGGAAGGAATATCAACAATGTAGGAAAATACAGATTGCTATTTACCATAGAGAAGACACGTCAAGTTGAAAAATATGTCTTTTCCAACATTTTGGATATAATTTTATGCTTTTAGGTGAAAGCATACAAGTACTCAAGTCTCAATTCATTGACAAGAAAGCATTCCTTCTTTATATATTAACTAAAGAAAAGAAACTCATAGACTCATAGAATATGTGCAGGAAAATGATGTGTATATCATATTACCTACTATTCACTTTAATGGCTGAAAGCCATTAAGCATGTTCAACACACAGAAAGTGTTCACATTATGTCAAGTCTTTATCTTATGATTGTGTTCATTGTATACTACTGCCATGCAGAAACTGATAAGATGTTAGGAACTCAAATCATACATGCAACTGGAGTTCTGTTGTAGATTGACATTTAACTAACAGTCTAATATAATTTTTTTGATACAGCATTGTTTAATATGAACATGCAAGGGGAAATATTCAGATTCCTCTGTTAACTTCTTCCCTGTTCTACACTTTTTACCTTAAGACAATGCTACAAGAAAAATTATTCAATCCAGCCTTGTTCCACGAAGTTCAGTCAGAACTTTGTCAAATACATCACCTTATGGATGTTGTCAATGCAAGAGGATGAGAAGTTGTTTCAGATGACTCTGAACACACACTGAGCACACCCTACACATCATAGTTCTGCAACAGAGTATGTGAAGGGTTTACTTCCACAACAGACTTGACCGACTGGGAGTCACCACCCTCAAGGATTGAATGTATCTGACATAATGCAAGTCCACAGAACGTTTGAATATTTCTATCAATGCACACACCTCCAAGCGTCCACTCTAACCACTTTAATGCTTCACATATCAAATTTTGTAGCTTTCCTCCCACCCCCTTTCTACATGTGCATCAACTAGATTAGCCAAACTGCAACATGAGTGACAACATTGGGACACCATTTGTATATCTAGCTTTTTCCAAATGTCAACACTAAAGACAGAGGAAGCACCATAAAGGGAAATATGGTCTCTCTTCATCAAGGTGCAAACCACTAAACCACACTGATAAATCACAGTTTCACTGTCACGTTCCTTGTGTAAGTGTCTCTGCAGTACAGCATTTATGATGCTGCTTTCCTTGGCTGCCCCAGAAAATCTGTTCATTTGTTGTCTCCCATGTTGTATGAGATGGAGCATGTTTGTAACAGTATATGAAGTATTTGCTACTTCTCTGCCTTTAACTATGAAGCTCTTGCTGCAGGAAAACCTGAAATTACTTTCATAGATCCTTGAGGGAAGGTTTTTTGATGAACACATGTAGAACTCACATGCAATGCTCAAAACACTTGTGATTCCTTCTTGTCTCAAATTTGCCACACTGAAACAGCTCAAATTTTTTCAGCTTACACACATCTGTGATGGAGAAGCAAGTGTGGGAGTCCCTCTGGGGGATGAAATCGTGTACACACTTCTCTTCACTGATTTTTAAGGTCACTGTAGCAGGAGACCAGGATGGTGGTGAGTACATGTTTCAGAAGTAAAAAGAAGAGTATGAAATAGGATGCCTCACAATTACCTTAACAAAAATAGAATATCTGACAACAACATAGAGCATCTGAAGGTTGGAGCCAGTAAGAACAGGGGATGTAAGTATTTTAAGTTTGGGGATTATGATATCATCAAATGGAAAAAGTGAAGATGACATAAATAATAAAATAGAGCACGGCAATTACAACTGAACTCTGTCCTACGGAATAACAAAATGGACCAAACAAGTGATATATCATTCAGCTGTTGATAATGTCACTATGTAAAGAGCAGAAACATGAGTAATGAACAAGTATCAGAGAAACAAGTAACTTGCACTAGAGATGGACTTTAGGGGGTGAAGTTGTGGCATCTCCAAGCTGGCCTATGTACCAAATACCAACATAAGAGAGCCTATGGGTATCGATTAATCAATAATCAACACCATAGGGATGAAATGTCTAAAACTGTATGGGCACCTAGAAAGGGTGGATTAAAGCTGATGGCCAAATAAAGTATGGCAGTGGAGCCTGGTGGATAGAAGAAATTGTAAACAGCCTACGACAAGTTGGAGTTGCAAGGTCCAGGATGCAATGGATGCCAAAGGATTACAAGAAAGAGAGCGGCATCATTGGGGGAAGTGGAATACAGGAAGCGAGAAGAAGCACCAGCAGTAGAATACTCATAAGGTAGCGGTGGTTGTGGTGGTGGTGGTGGTGGTGGTGGTGGTGGTGGTGAAGACAGTAAATCAAGGAAGACAATAGTTCTAATTTTACTGGTCTGTATCCTGAACTAATCAGATTTGAAATGCATAAGCTGACAAGTTATGTTAACAAGTATGCTGGCAGTCAAAACTCAGTGAATTACGGTTGATGTGTATGTTACTGTAGGACTTGCAGTTTTTGAAGATATTGCTTAGCATATCTATCATGCACTATGCACATTAAAACTGATAAGAACAGTCACAGCAGAAAAGAAGATATATCAATACTCAAAACCATAAACAGTACAATGTAGTTCGCACTTTCTGGTCAGTGCAAAGACAATTTGTATTCCAAGATAACACTTTTGGTGTTGGTCAAGCAAAGACGCTATGAGAAGCAGATAATTTCCTTAATTTATGAACAAATTTTTAAGATCCAGGCAAAATGGGGTGTGGATGTTTATTGTACTGCTCCAATCAATTATTTTTTGAACCTGTTCTCATCAGAGTTCAACATTAAAATTGCAGAGAATACAGAGGAAGTGTCAAGTGTAAAAATTAAACATTCCTCAGAAAATGTGTTTTTTGAGCTCTTGGTATTTACATAACTCTTAATCAAAAATGGGTATAGAAAAAAAGTATCCTGATTTCAAATGATGACTCTGAACAATGGACAACTAGCTTTTTCATATTAGTAGGACACTGAACTCAAAAAGTAATTTATTGTTTGGGTAAACAGTGCTTCACTGGAATCTTTAAAAGTGAAGTTATGATTCATGGTCAATCTTTTGACTTACTGAAACAGAAATTTCACTTACTTACGTGCTATACTTAGATATCTTTACTCTCATTTGTGTGTAGCTCACTGTTACAGATACTTAATTCACCACTTAAATTTTCTATTCATTCACTGATTGTGTTAACTCGTTACATATAGGAAACAGAAGAAGAATACCTGCATTTTTCAACCAGATTTTCGTTCACACTGGAACAAATAAATGATTGTAAAGGTAAATGAGAAAATTAAAGAATTAACTAGCAACTATAGGTAAGGCAATATGGCAGTGGATATACAGTACAAAAATACAAAATTGTACCAGCAATAAGCAAGATTTGAAAATCCGAGAAAGATAATCTGCAAGGAGGGGAGTCAGGTCGAAGACATGGGAAGGAGACTTAAAAACTGGCGTGCCAATGAAACAACAGTATGGAGTACCAAAGAAAAAGGAATGGCATAGGTAAAACAACAACCACATGAACAACAGAAAATAAAAATGGCATAATAAAAGGAATATACAAATCTGAAGGATGAAGAAGATAAAACAAAAAATGAAATGACACCAACAAGAGATGTCAGGTGATCAGTAAGAACTAAGCGACCTTGCTCTGAATATCTGGAAGGAAGTATTCAAACTGTTACACGGTAAAGCAGATACACTACGTGATCAAAAGTATCTGCACACCTGGCTGAAAGTGACTTACAAGTTCGTAGCACCCTCCATCGGTAATGCTGGAATTCAATAAGGTGTTGGCCCACTCTTAGCCTTGATGACAGCTTCCACTCTCGCAGACATACTTAACAATCAGGTGCTGGAAGGTTTCTTGGGGAATGGGACCCCATTTTTCATGGAGTGATGCATTGACGACAGGTGTCGATGTCGGTTGGTGAGATGTGGCATGAAGTCGGCATTCCAAAACATCCCAAAGGTGTTCTATAGGATTCAGGTCAGGACTCTGTGCAGGCCAGTCCTTTACAGGGATGTTATTGTCGTAGGTCTAGGGGTAAGATAGATACTGCCCACAGGAAAATTAAAGAGACCTTTGGAGAAAAGAGAACCACTTGTATGAATATCAACAGCTCAGATGGAAATCCAGTTCTAAGCAAAGAAGGGAAAGCAGGAAGGTGGATGGAGTATATAGAGGGTCTATACAAGGGCGATGTACTTGAGGACAATATTATGGAAATGGAAGAGGATGTAGATGAAGATGAAACGGGAGATATGATACTGCGTGAAGAGTTTGACAGAGCACTGAAAGACCTGAGTCGAAACAAGGCCCCCGGAGTAGACAACATTCCATTAGAACTACTGACAGCCTTGGGAGAGCCAGTCCTGACAAAATTCTACCATCTGGTGAGCAAGATGTATGAGACAGGCGAAATACCCTCAGACTTCAAGAAGAATATAATAATTCCAATCCCAAAGAAAGCAGGTGTTGACAGATGTGAAAATTACCGAACTATCTGTTTAATAAGTCACGGCTGCAAAATACTAACAAGAATTCTTTACAGACAAATGGAAAAACTAGTAGAAGCCGACCTCAGGGAAAGATCAGTTTGGATTCCGTAGAAATGTTGGAACACGTGAGGCAATACTGACCCTACAACTTATCTTAGAAGAAAGATTAAGGAAAGGCAAACCTACATTTCTAGCATTTGTAGACTTAGAGAAAGCTTTCGACAATGTTGATTGGAATACTCTCTTTCAGATTCTGTAGGTGGCAGGGTTAAAATACAGGGAGCGATAGGCTATTTACAATTTTTACAGAAAGCAGATGGCAGTTATGAGAGTCGAGGGGCATGAAAGGGATGCAGTGGTTTGGAAGGGAGTGAGACAGGGTTGTAGCCTCTCCCCGACATTATTCATTCTGTATATTGAGCAAGCAGTAAAGGAAACAAAAGAAAAATTTGGAGTAGGTATTAAAATCCACGGAGAAGAAATAAAAACTTTGAGATTCGCTGATGACATTGTAATTCTGTCAGAGACAGCAAAGGACTTGGAAGAGCAGTTGAACGGAATGGACAGTGTCTTGAAAGGAGGGTATAAGATGAACATCAACAAAAGCAAAGCGAGGAATGTAGTCGAATTAAGTCGGGTGATGCTGAGGGAATTAGATTAGGAAATGAGACACTTAAAGTAGTAAAGGAGTTTTGCTATTTGGGGAGCAAAATAACTGATGATGGTCGAAGTAGAGAGGATATAAAATGTAGACTGGCAATGGCGAGGAAAGTGTTTCTGATGAAGAGAAATTTGTTGACATCGAGTATAGATTTAAGTGTCAGGAAGTCGTTTCTGAAAGTATTTGTATGGAGTGTAGCCATGTATGGAAGTGAAACATGGACGATAAATAGTTTAGACAAGAAGAGAATAGAAGCTTTCGAAATGTGGTGCTACAGAAGAATGCTGAAGATTAGATGGGTAGATTACATAACTAATGAGGAGGTGTTGAATAGGATTGGGGAGAAGAGAAGCTTGTGGCACAACTTGACTAGAAGAAGGGATCGGTTGGTAGGACATGTTCTGAGGCATCAAGGGGTCACCAATTTAGTATTGGAGGGCAGCGTGAAGGGTAAAAATTGTAGACCACAACAACAACATTGTCGTGTAACCACTTCGCCACAGGCCATGCATTATTAATGGGTGCTCGATTGTGTTGAAAGATGCAATCGCCATCCCCAAATTGCTCTTCAGCAGTGGGAAGCAAGAAGGAGCTTAAAACATCAATATAGGCTTGTGCTGTGATAGTGCCATGCAAAACAAGGGGTGCAAGCCCCCTCCATGAAAAACATGACCACACTACAACACCACTGCCTCCGAATTTTACTGTTGGCACTACGCACGCTGGCACATGACTTTCACCGGACTTTGCCATACCCCCATAATCCCCCCCCCCCCATCCACCCTGCCATCAGATCGCCACATTGTGTACCGAGGGTCATCACTCCACACAATGTTTTCCCACTGTTCAATCATCCAATGTTTACACTCCTTACACCGTGCGAGACGTCATTTGGTATTTACTGGCATGATGTGTGGCTTATGAGCAGCTGCTCCACCATGAAATTGAAGTTTTCTCGCCCCCTGCCTAACTGTCATATTACTTTCAGCTAATCTCGATGCAGATGAATATCCAGAGGTGAAAGCCAGAAGGCACAGAAGTTGTTATACAGAGATCAGTGTGACGGATACTAGACATAAAGAGGATTTCGACAGCATGAGTGCTGCAGTGGTGACCTTATTTTCAGTATGTTGCTACTAGATACACCTGTTACCTGAAGTGTGACTAAAAATTCACGGCCCTGTGCCTGCAGTGCAACATGATGCTCCATTTCTCTGGTGAGTGATCGCTACCAATTGCACAAACATCTCTGGTGCTGTGGTTGTGGTTGTTGTTGTTGTGTCCATAGCTAAGGAATCATTCCCGGCATATGTTAAGCTGGTGAAGGGAAACCTAAATGAGGAAGGCCACATGGGGTTTCAAACATGATTACTCATAAATATGAATCTGGTGCACCAGTGTATCTTCTTATTTGGTCTGTTTCAGTTGTTTCTGTCATCTATTATAGGGATCACAGACAGTTAACTCATCAATGCCTTCAACTACTGTCACTGAAACTATTTTACTGAAGTATATTAAATTACTATAGTGAAAATACTTAGGTCATTAATACAGTGGGTTGAAATTACACTTAAAAAGCACTCATCATGCAAGAAAAAACACAATATCTGACTAATGAGAGTCCATTATAAATGACATTCTCAATTCATAACTATAAGATGTTAAAAGGCCTCTGTGTTAGAAAATTAGTTTATCTTTTGCAGATACTTTGTGTGGTATCAAGCATTGTGTGTTGAACATCTTGTTAATACAGTGGGAAAATATGCAACTATCAGAAAGCACTAGTTCAAAAATCAGTCCATCAACAATGATACCAAATGTTGAATTTTCTCTCTCTCTCTCTTTTTTTTTTACACGCATTTCTAAACTAATTTTCAACAAGACAGCCATAAATTGTAACTACAGCTTCATTTGGTGTCTCAAAAAACATGCTCTGTGCTGAACTACAGTGGTCTAAGCAGGCTTACAGAACAGGAGTATGCAAGCTGTTTAGTGTAGTCAGAATCTGACCTGGTGTGCAAATGCCTCCAACTGAATTCCTTCTTGGTGAACCCACATATGCGAGCCCTAGGATACCTCCTTCAAATTTTAGGTCAGTGAAAAGATGGGCTAAACAGAAGTCCTTATGGCTGTATTCACGACTAAAAACCTAAACATTACACCTCAATCATAAATTTATAATTTATCTACAACTATTTGCAAACAGACTTCAAATTTAGAGACTTCAACATTAAAAATCGATTTTTTTTTTTTTTTTTTTTTTTTTTTTACAACACAGAAAAACAATCACTCAGGTACCTCCTGGATGTATAAAATTAAGCAAAATAATGAATGAAAACTTTCGAGGTATTTAACAGGGCACCACAAGAAAATCATATGTAAGTGAAGAATAAAACAATGGAGATCTGTTAATATCAGAAATGATAAGTAAGAAATGAAGGATGAAAACTATTGATTCCCTGGTCCTCCTTTCCTACAATTCACTCCTGAAGCAAAGGTCAACATTCTTGGAGGTAACAAATATACACCTGAAGCAAAAAACTTCACACAAAAAAGAGGCTCTAATTGGAATAATTTCTGTTATGGCATCCCACATACATTTTTTTTTCAGATTAAGTCTTTTTGCTGTGTACCCACTGTGCTGTGAATGTATGATCATAATACTTTTGCTACTAAGATGCTGCACTGTCATATTTAGCATTGTTTATTGTGACTGTATGACAGTGACTTTAAGCTGATCTGAGTAATACATCATATTTGTTTCACTGTACAAGTAGTTGCTATGATCATCACTTTTATTCACAATGGAGAATCTGTACATATTTTGTAAGTTTACAGCTTTCATTTCTGCTTAAGAATACAGTTATTGCTTTCCAACAACTTAAATTTCATATTGTTGCATTTTTCTCCAATTTTTAAGATATTCCATCAAAGCAATGGGCTCATACCACATGTGTCTCATCTGAATAGGAACTACAAAAAATGTGCAGGAACAGGAAAATACCATTATTATTATTTATCGCATCTTACAGGTAGCATATGGTGATTTTCTGCAGGTTTTGAAGTTTCACAAATGTGTATGGGGAATGTTACATGCAGAAAGCTTGTAACCATTCTGCCTTCAGTATATGCACCACTACCACCACCACCACCACCACCACCACCACCACCACCTTTGGAGACAGCACTGTGTGTGACAAATTTTGCCAGTGGTTAAATGCTAATTATTATTTTCTCGTGTTAGTACAATTTACTGATAACACTACAGTTTCAAGGCATCTTGGCTACAGCTTAATTTATTTCCACTGTTTTGTGGCCACTCACTGCCAACATTAGCTGTAAAACATGCAAGCCACCTCGCCACAGTAAGTTCCATGGTTGACAGGGAAGATAATAAGATAAGAGACTCTCAATGCAAATGAGACTTGTTTTCAGTATCACAGGCAGCTGTGTCCATTCTAACCGCCACACTATGGAAACTGTCCTCAAATGTACATCAAAATAAAAGGCTCCTTTAAAACTCTCAACAATCAGGTCTGAGTTCCTTAATTTCCTATCTTATTGCAATTTGTTTAGCTTTAACCTTTATTTTGTAACTAACAGATTAAGGTCAGAATACAAATTTGCTCTTAGAAAGGAGTTGCAGTTTAAAATTTGGTTTCTAAATTTCTGTCACCACCACATAATCTAACTGAAACCTTCTGGCATCTCTAGATCTCTTCCACAAATACAATGCTCTTTCTGATTCTTAAACCAATTGTTAGCAATGACTACATTGTACTGTGTGCAAAATTCTATCCAGTGGCTTCTCCTTTCATTTCTCGCCCCCCCCCCCCCCCCCCCCACTCCCAGTCAACATTCATTTATTATTTTTCCTTTTCTTCTTCTTCTTATTTCCACCCAAATGGAGGATGAAACATTCCACACTCTAAACTGTATACTGCCAAATTTGTTTCCTCTGATGACAGCATCTCCCTGAGTAGTACCTGATCAAAATAAAAAAAAGGGGGAACTATTTTACTTCCAGAATGTTTTACCCAGCAGAATATCACCACCAAACACACAGAAAAGCTATATAAATCCACCTAGCTTTATGTTGTCCATAGTACTAACATAGAAAACCCATATTGGATAATGTTACAAGCTCAGATCAGTCAATCATCCTGACTGTTATCCCTGAAAATATTTGAATGGCTGTTGCCTCTTTTCAGAAACTATGTACTCATTTGGCTTCTCCAAAGACTGCAGATACTCCTCCAATGAGGTTGCACCTGGAGGACAACTACCTGTTTTACTGAAGCAAGCAAACTACACTACCATGAGTATTTCCATGGTGCACGAGAGGATGTTTGATTATTGTAAAAACAATTTAAAGACTATTGGCACAGCCATCAAACACCGGAGAATTGGCAGAACTTTTTGAAAACACAGAAGAAAACATCCAAAATCATCAGACAAATTAAACACACGCACCATCACAAACGATTAGAGGAAACTGATAATGATTTTAAAAGAAACAACACGAGAAACTCTTATAGGACATTTAGGGAAGAACTAGCAACCTTCAAGCCACCCTCTCTTTGTTTGTGGCACCCTGACGGAACACTTGAAACGAACACAAAGGCAGACTGTGAAATCCTGAAACAGCATTTTGAGGAGTTACACAATTGTGAACCACCAGCAGACAAACTTGACTTCCATGTTGCGACCCCAAACCAGGATTCAGCTCCACCTATGCATGAGGAGATACGAAACATTTTATCACATCTCAAAAACAACAAAGCACCAGGGGAAGATGGTGTAATTGCCGACATGCTCAAGATTGAAGGTGAACTCTTGACTGACTATCATTGCAAATATATGGGAAAGTGGAGTCACACCAGCAGATTGGAAAACTGCTTTGATTCACTCTCTACACAAAAAGGGGGACAAGATTGATCCCAATGACCATCGAGTCATTTCACTCCTACCAGTTGCTTACAAAGTGCTCTCACATGTTGTTCTCGTCAAATTAGAACAACGGACAGAATACACGATCGGTATCTGTTGAAGTCTGCTCAATTAATGAAGTAGTTTTGTAATCTACATCATATTATCTGCCAACATCGATCCTGCGCAAAACAGATCCGAAACCTGAAGATGATACTGCAACGCTGTCAGTCGAACAGCACAGTAGTCAGCTTCATAGATTTCAAGAAAGCATACGACTCAATTCATCACACCAGTCTGTTCAATACACTTCGTGAATATGGTGTAGATAACAAAACTACACTCCTGGAAATTGAAATAAGAACACCGTGAATTCATTGTCCCAGGAAGGGGAAACTTTATTGACACATTCCTGGGGTCAGATACATCACATGATCACACTACAGAACCACAGGCACATAGACACAGGCAACAGAGCATGCACAATGTCGGCACTAGTACAGTGTATATTCACCTTTCGCAGCAATGCAGGCTGCTATTCTCCCATGGAGACGATTGTAGAGATGCTGGATGTAGTCCTGTGGAACGGCTTGCCATGCCATTTCCACCTGACGCCTCAGTTGGACCAGCGTTCGTGCTGGACGTGCAGACCGCGTGAGATGACGCTTCATCCAGTCCCAAACATGCTCAATGGGGGACAGATCCGGAGATCTTGCTGGCCAGGGTAGTTGACTTACACCTTCTAGAGCACGTTGGGTGGCACGGGATACATGCGGACGTGCATTGTCCTGTTGGAACAGCAAGTTCCCTTGCCGGTCTAGGAATGGTAGAACGATGGGTTCGATGACGGTTTGGATGTACCGTGCACTATTCAGTGTCCCCTCGACGATCACCAGTGGTGTACGGCCAGTGTAGGAGATCGCTCCCCACACCATGATGCCGGGTGTTGGCCCTGTGTGCCTCGGTCGTATGCAGTCCTGATTGTGGCGCTCACCTGCACGGCGCCAAACACGCATACGACCATCATTGGCACCAAGGCAGAAGCGACTCTCATCGCTGAAGACGACACGTCTCCATTCGTCCCTCCATTCACGCCTGTCGCGACACCACTGGAGGCGGGCTGCACGATGTTGGGGCGTGAGCGGAAGACGGCCTAACGGTGTGCGGGACCGTAGCCCAGCTTCATGGAGATGGTTGTGAATGGTCCTCGCCGATACCCCAGGAGCAACAGTGTCCCTAATTTGCTGGGAAGTGGTGGTGCGGTCCCCTACGGCACTGCGTAGGATCCTACGGTCTTGGCGTGCATCCGTGCATCGCTGCGGTCCGGTCCCAGGTCGACGGGCACGTGCACCTTCCGCCGACCACTGGCGACAACATCGATGTACTGTGGAGACCTCACGCCCCACGTGTTGAGCAATTCGGCGGTACGTCCACCCGGCCTCCCGCATGCCCACTATACGCCCTCGCTCAAAGTCCGTCAACTGCACATACGGTTCACGTCCACGCTGTCGTGGCATGCTACCAGTGTTAAAGACTGCGATGGAGCTCCGTATGCCACGGCAAACTGGCTGACACTGACGGCGGCGGTGCACAAATGCTGCGCAGCTAGCGCCATTCGACGGCCAACACCGCGGTTCCTGGTGTGTCCGCTGTGCCGTGCGTGTGATCATTGCTTGTACAGCCCTCTCGCAGTGTCCGGAGCAAGTATGGTGGGTCTGACACACCGGTGTCAATGTGTTCTTTTTTCCATTTCCAGGAGTGTACTTCATTAATTGAGCAGACTTCAACAGACACAACCTCAAAGTAAAATTCATGGAAGAAGTTTCTGAACCTTTTCAAATTAGGGCAGGAGTGAGACAGGGTGATGGGATGTCCCCACTCCTCTTTAATCTGATACTGGACAAGATTATCAAGACATGGGAAAAAGAAATACCTAGAATAAATATGGGAACAAAGAACAAACAAATCAACATAAAATGCCTTGCTTTTGCTGATGACCTAGCAATAGCTACACCATTGAGAAACTTCATGAGGCAAAACTGGTCTCCAAATTTCTTACGAGAAAACATAATTCATGGACTCCACTAGTTCAAACCTGAAACCACTCGCCACAAAATATGGTGACATCAAACAAGTTGAGAACTTCAAGTACTTGGGTGATACCATCAGCAACACTGGCAATGAAAAGTAGCTCACAAAACACAAGCATAAAAATTATGTAAAGCTTATACAATGACCTGGAACAAATACAATAAGAAATCGCTATCCACCCAAGCCAAACTTCACCACTATCATACAGTCATTCTTCCGGAGGTGCTCTACGCAACTGAAACATAATCATTAACCATCAACATCAAGGACATTAAGAAAATGGAAAGGCAAATACTCAGGAAAATATTTGGACCCAAGATTCAAGGTGGTACCTCGATGTTCAAAAGCTCTGAAGAACTGTACTCAAGGACTGAATGTTTCACGTCAGTTGCACGGAAAAGATGATTGAAATTCTACAGACATTTAGCAAGAATGGACACCTCTAGAATTACCAAGAAAATCTTCTTTATCATCAAAGGAACTCGCCAAACCAGGGCACACTGGCTAACAGAAACCCAAAATGACCCCACGGAACTCAGTATTGACCCACTAGAAACCACATGGACTGAGTACAGACAGAAAATCAACTCTCGTAAGTTCAAAACGAAAAACCTGAAGGAAAAGAATCTGAAATTGAAAAACGCGCGGATACAAGAAAGAATACAGGCCCATAGTGAAAGGATGAGGACGTTTTGGGAAGAAAAGAAGAATAAGAAAGCTAAGAAGACCAGTGCCAACTAATGGTTCCACATGCTCCTTAGACTGTGAAATGAATAAATAATAAATATAATAAAAAGACTATACAGTAATTGATGGTGAAACAAAATACATGAAACATCATGTGCATAAACACCATGCAAATGAAGATCAACTTTCAGTGTAGCTCCATCCGAAAGAAATATTTTTGAGATAACATATTATGGATTCACTTTTGATCAACATTGTGTGTGGGTCCATGTTATCACTGCTGTGACTTGTTACACGTGAGGCATCAAGTTGGAGGCTGAATGACTACATCAAGACTGAAGATGCCCCCTCTCCCCCTTTCCTGCTCCTCTCCATCTAGTGTGTGGGGGAAGACGACAACTTGACACAGCCAAGTTGACACAGAACCTGTCACAAAAGACCAGAAGACAACAGGAGTGACACTCAATGAAATATTCCATCTTTACAATGAGCTCACCCAACTGAAAAGAAGAAGATTTCCTCTGCTGATAGCTAAGGTTTTCTGGGATGAAAAAGGGATTATTCTTATCTTGTTGAGAATAAAATCCTTATTGTCAGTTACTTATGCCAGTCATCTTGAAAAAAGAGAACTGTCACTCATCATGACAATCCCCATGCTAACAAAGGTGCTTTAGCAATGGGGAGAACAGAAGAATTTGACGTAAGAATTGTTGGAACCTCCACATGTGCACCAAATTCGGCATCCCCTTTACCATCTACATTCAAGTAAATTTGTGGCCAAGATATATTTCAAGTCCAATGGAATGTTTATAACAGTCACACTATCCAGAATCACACCTCTGGGTTACATTCTAATCACTGGAAAGAGGGTATAAAGAGCATGTATCTAGAAGTGTACTATGTCAAAAACTAAATGCATCACTGAGATAAGAAAGATGTTAAGTGAAGAAATTTTCTACCTTTTCTCTTTCACATAATGCTGGTTCCCTCATATACACTGATGAACCAAAACTTTAAGACCACCTGCTTAATAGCATACTGATCCACATTTTGAACACAATACACAAGTGATTCTTCACAGAATGGTTTTGACAAGTCCTTGCTAGATTTCCAGAGGTATGTGGCACCAGATGTCTACAACCAGGTTACACAATTTCCATAAATTATGGGACGATGGTTTGTGAGTGTGGAGTTGCTGCCCATAGCATCTCAGATGTGTTCCATCATGTGTAGCTTAGTTGAAATTGGTGCCCAAGGCATCAACATGAGTTCACTATCATGCTCCTCAAACCATTGCAACACATTTCTGGCTTTGTGACACAGGCAGTTATCCTGCTGGAGCCTGCCTTTGTCATCGAGGAAGACATCAAGCATGCAGAGATAGAGGTGACTCGTAATAACAACACTGGCCAATAGTGAAAATGTAACTGGGGTGAAATAAATATTTGTTAACTATGCTGACCATGCTGATAATGAAAATGACAATAAAAACTTGAATTAGCTCTTGTTCCTAATTTAAAGAGGAGTGCTATTAATTACAATTATATTTTATTAGCATTCACTGTCAAACCCTTCCCATACAGGTTTCAAAATCCAGCTGATGGTAGACAGAGTGATGAAGTTTCTGGCAATAATAGCTATGTGTATTTTGTTGCTATTTTTAGCCTGGGCCCTTAGCAACAAGGGGAAGGGGAAGAGGACGAAGAAGAGAAAGGGAGGAGTGGAGCATGTTTCTTTTAAGCATAGTTTCAGTCTGTTACAAGCTGTGTTGTGTTTCCGCGCTGCAATAAGAATGTGTTACTGAAGTGTAATCATTGCATGTGGTTACTGTAATTCATGTGATTGAATTTGCCTCACAAATGGGTAAGTAGTTCTGACAATTTCTGGTATATTTGTGGACAGACCACACTGTAATCACAAAGGAGGCCACTAATGCTATGTAAGAGGAAGGTGTACAGACTGTACTATTGCTATTAAATCGGGGAGCAGGACAAGCCCTGGGCTCCTCATGTGGCCAAATCATAAAAGATCTTCCACAGGTTTTGCAACACCCATCATCTGAAGAGAACCATCAAACCAAGTAAATGATTGTTACTCCATTAACACATGGTATTTCCTAGAAGGAACCGTCTTTCTTGACATACCCTAACATACCACTGGCCATGAGACCACTGCCTCATGGAGACGGACTGGTCTGTTCCTGTCCCACCTGATTGTAATAGTGACGAGGGTGGTAGCGAAATTAATGCTGCACCATCACCTTTAAAACCCAGTTCTTCAATTTTGTGTGTAATTATGAATGTACAGAGATTCACAAAATAACACAATGTGACCTTAATGACCTAGAGAGAGATCTAGAACTGCTGAAAGATAAAGCTAAACTGTTTGTGTCTTACTTGGGCTACAATACAGCTACATCAAATTCTGTAGCTTCCTACGCCTCTGGGATAGCTGCACCAAAGCACTTTATTATAAAGAGACAAACTTGCCTAAGCAATGATCACTTGAACCAGCATCTCACAATCTTATGCATGAAGCATTTGTTAAAACAAATAACATAAGTCTCCAAGTTCTTCACATAAAATTGACCTAATGAAAAACTTCATTTAGGCAATGGACAAAATTGGGGAAGCATTTATCTATTTGCACAAGAAATTTCTACGTCTTAGTGAGGTGAAAATAAAAGAGGGAATTTTTGTCGGTTCCTGGATACACATACTGTGCAAATAAGAGCATTTCAACACCGTCCTGACCGGTGATGAAAAGTTAGCTTGGGATGCCTTTGTCCAAATGTCAACAAACCTTCTAGGAAATAAGAGGGCAGAAAACTGAAAGGATCTTGTAGCAAATCTTCTGCACTGCTACGATAGACTGGGGTACAACATGTCCTTGAAGTCACATTCCTTAGATTCCCACTTGGACTTCTTTCCTCACAACTGTGGTGCTGTAACCTATGAGCATGAGAACATTTCTACCAGCAAATTTCAGACATGGAAAAGAGATGCCATGGAAAGTGGAGTGCATCAGTGTCAGCTGATTACTGCCGGGCACTAATCAGGGAATTACCAACAGGCAAAGCGGTTGCGCCTTCTCTGACCTTCCTCCAAGGGATAGCACAAAAGCATAAGCTTATATAGGCAATAATGTAAAGTTATCATAACTTTGAAATAACATTTTCGCTATCAGCATGCCTGAAAACATAAAGATTAGCTGTTTTCATGCCAGTTACGGAAAAAAGTGAAATTTTTTTGGCTAGTGTAATGTTCACATAGTCCATTGCTGTCACAATGCCTTTGCTTACTACCCTTAGTCCATTGCTGTCATGATGCCTTTGCTTACTACCACAAGCCCCATGGAAGCCCAGGTGAAAGTTCTCTATAGCATGATGCCGCCCCCAAAAGACTGCATCTGTGGCGAGGTGCCTCTTTTTTTTTCTTTTTTTAAAAAAAAAGCAGCAGCTATTTGTCTGGATGATGGCATATCAGGGCATGACCATCGACATGATGTAACAAAAATCGTGATTCAACCGATCAGGTGACTCATTTCTACTGATCAGGTCCAGGCTTGATAATTCTATGTCCATTGCAAAGGTAACTGACAATGTTGCTGGACAACATGCGAACACGTATGGCTCGTCTGTGTGGAGTCCTATGTGAACAATGTGCACTGAATGGTGTGCACTTGCACTTACACTGGCTTTGTACTACGTCATTGTATTTGTCACAAATTATCACTTCTTCTGCTTTACACAGTAGCAAGCCTCTGACCACCTACTGCCAGTTTTACCATCTGACACCTACTTTCCATACATGCTCACAACAGTAGCATGCAAACAGCTAGTCAGCTTCACCATTTCTGAGATGTTTATTCCCAGGTTCCAGGTCAAAACACACTGCCCTTTGTCAAAGTCCCTTATCTTAGTGGATTTCCACATTTGAGACCCTTATTATCACTACAATGATTCCCCACTCACTTCTGCTTCACTTATAGACTTTCCTTAACATGTCATATGCCATCAAAACCACCAGGTGGTATTCAGTTTCAACTAATCAATGTATATACTACCCTCTTGAGGCCACATATGCTTAGCAGCTGATGAAGTCACCTCTAGAATCTTCTGTAAGAGGAAGCCGTTGTTGCAGTGTGGCCATGGCCATTTGAGAATATAATAGCCAAAAGTCACTGGCACGTGTAAATCACTGCCACTTGTTGTACAGATCTTCTGGATGTTAAGTCAGTGGTTACAAGTTGTGGTAATAGTCTATTAACAAAAAAAGGATGAAAATTCAATTGCCTGGCCACCTGCCTAAATCTGACCAGACTCCAGTCTGCCTACAGTTCTCAATTGCAGTTTTTTTTTTAATCAAACTGTTCTACCATGCTGGCTATGTCTGTTTCCTTCTCTCAGTTTTACAACATCAATTGCTGTTCTATTGTGAAATATTTAGTTTCCTGTTTATATATAGATGACAAGAATATTACAGTGCAGCTGACTGGCGCAGGTGTTTTTATCTAGGACTGCTGTAGAAACAACGAACTCAATTGTCATGTAAACTGCTTCATGGTCCCCATATTTATGATTACATTTTTGCCTTATCCATAGTATTTGGAAGCTAGTGCACATTAAAAACTATTCACTGGTTGAGAAAGAAATCAACTCTGATTTGGATATAAGCTGGCAGCCATCTGGCCATTGGGTTCTGTTATGATGGTAAAAGTTACCTACCATTCATTTCATGACTGACACTAAAATTATGAAGCTCTCAGTCAATACCACAGAATTATAAACAGCAAGTGCTATTAAATAAATGTAAACAAAAATATAAGGAGTGTTCAAATGAAAAGGCACAAAACCCTGTAACAACCAAACTGGTTGAAATTTCCATGTGTGGCTTTGGAATAACAAAGCGAGACATCTAAGGCCATGAATGTAGTGTGCAGCTTGGTTGCACATGTGTCACCTCCCCCAAAAAATTCAAAGCTGTACCCTCAGCAGGCAAGGTGATGCTCACAGTATTTTTTGACATACAAGGTCCGATACTCATTGAATTCCTCGAGCATGGCAAAACCATAAATAGTGACACATACTGTGGGACACTTCGTACACCATGCAAGTCCATCAAGAGCAAATGGCCTGAGCTGCTCACGGAGGGAGTTATTACCCTCCATGATGGAGTATGTCCACATGTCTCCGAGGTCACACAAAGTGTAATGGTCAAGTTGAAGTGGGAGCATCCGCCCTACAACCGGGACATGTTGCCCTGTGACTTCCATGTCTATGGTCCACCTAAAAAAACATCTCACAGTGAAGGGCTTCAACACGGATGACAATGGATGACTGACTTCTGTCACAGACACAGGTATTTTAGAAACATGGATTCCTTGTGAAACAGTGGGATAGTTGTGCTCAGGCCTGTGTTAATTACTTTTGAATAAAGACTTCAATTATAAACACAGTGCTGTTTCATACCTTTTCTTTTGAACACTCCTCGTATAAACATAAAAAGTTTCCTTTATCATGAAAAGTACATTCCTTCTTCCCAGGTATTAAGACACCTGGTTAAGGTAATAATGACACCAAGGTCCAAATCATGACATTGTTCAAAATTTAGAGAACACAGAAAAATCTGTAATCACATAGCTATAACTTTCCATGCTAATTTTACATGGCAAAGCATGCTGAACATCACATTTTGCAATATAAGTTAAACTATCATTTCAAAATATGAAGCAACATGTATGTGCCACATTCTATGACTGACACTGCAGTAAAAAAATATGAATCCACTATTCGATATTAAAGACGAACACTAAAACTAACTACGTACCTCTAATAAATTCCGGACATCCCATTTCTCTCTAACCATATTGTAATGAGCTTCTCCACCACGCACTCTGGTAGGTTCGCTATGGACAACTATCTTCTTTATTACAAATCCCATGCCCTTAAAGCCATCATTTTCTTGGCGGTCATGCCATGTTGTGTCATTATAAATCTTATGAACTCTATCTATCAAGCTAATCTGGAAAAAAGAATTCCTGGTTGTTATAACTGCAACAAAGAAATTTATGATTTTCTACAACTGACTAATTCCATTAAATATTTTTTAAAATCCAGATATAAGCTCAATATATACATCACTTTGTTGGTAACACATTAAATATTTTTATAGCAACAACATGGAAAGGCTAGATTGCTGTTCATCACATTGAGGGGGCATAGAGTTGCTGACAGGCACAACAGAAGGGGATACTAGTATTCTTTTTTGTTGTGACTATCTGAAACTCAACGCCTCCTCCATGTGGTGAGTAGCGATCACCCTTCCCATATTGTTGGTATTCCATCGTCTTTCAATACTATAAATATTCGTATAACTGTCCATGCATGCCAAAGCAAAATTATTCTGTGAAATACTGCTGCTTACTGTGTAAAATCTGTAGCTTTGTGGCTTAGTGGAAAGTGTCAGGCTAATAATTTTTTGACACTAATTGCTTCTTTCACCTATGCTTCTTTCATGTATGTAATAATGCAACTTTTGTAAAATGAAGAAATGCACAATAGTTGCTGAATTGACAATCTTTTACTGCATAAACATCCAGTTTTAGAAAAATCATCGGTTTTTGGGATTTTTCTAGCTCCCCCCTTTTTACCCCTTTTGTTCCATGACCGCATTAGGGCGAGGATGACCTCGTATGGTTAAGTGGTTTTATTTGTAAGTGATGTCCTGTTTTCTCTTATTTTATTTTAGAAATTTTAACTGACTTTTTTTAAAAAGCTTGAGGATCATCTTCCATTGTCTTGTAACACAATACTTTAATTATTACAGTTTACACCAGACGGAACTTTAAGTGTTTTGAAAAACATCATGGATGCAATAAAAGACAGTTAATTCAGCAACTGTTGTGCAATTTCTTCATTCTACAAAATTGACTTGCACAGTAATGGCTGCCCCACAAGAAGAACTCTTTTTAGTAAAAATGCAACATTACAGTGTGGTATGCATTTCATGTGAAACAGTAGGTCATTTTAGCCCTTTCCACCCGAATTCACACTTTCATGGTGTGGTTGGTTGGAAAGGATAATATAATGTTGTACTGTCAACAATTATTAGTAATGCCATGTCTATGCATAGTAATTTTGTGTTAAGTTTGTGCTAACATGACTGTGTGAGTTAGGTGTTTACTGCACAACTTTGGTCTTGAATGGACAGTGTCATGTGCTAACTCTATCACTATTTTTCATGCATTTTTTTGTGTGAAACTTTAGATGCACATTAGCTATGTTACATTCAGGTCTAACAGAATATCAGATTACTTCCCTGTCAGAAGATTCCTTCCCTGTTAGAAGATTCTGATCTGTGAGACATACTTCCAGTGTTTACTGTAAATAATGTATCTTTCAGTGGCCCTTTGCTGGTTTTTGTAGAGAAACTATAGTGGTGAAAACCAGACTGTGAAAATGAGCATCATGAATCATCTTAAATTTAAGATGTCTTTGACAGAGCCTCATTTGATTTATCCAGACAGAAGGAGGAGGGCAGGAGAATGCGAGTCAGTGTTAGACGATGAGCTAGGTATCTCAAAAGAGGCAAACATATATGAACCTCATCCAAAACCAGGTCTGGACAATAAGTACGATGGGTATGATCATTGGCTCATAGTGGCTGATATTTTGTCACAACAAACTTGTCAATGGCAGAACCAATACAGAGTGCATAAAATGCAGCCAGTGCCTGCCATGCAAAGGGAAGGGACTGTTTCTACCAGTCTTCACCATGAATTTTTATTACAAAAGTTAAACAATGGAAAAGTCTGGATGGGATGGCAACAATACGAAAGGCTACATGTTATTCACCGCATACAAGGAGGCATTGAGTGGCAGACAGGCACAGTGGAAAAGATTGTTAGATAAAATTCAGCTATCGGTCTAAGTTCAACAGAAGCAGACAACCCCTTGGCTCATGGCTCTTATCCATGCAATAAACTGATGCTACACATGTCCCTTGCATTCATCCACTACCACTTACTGCCGTCCTGTCACAGGTGTCTCCTACCTCATCAAATGCACAGTCACTGTGATCTACAAACTTAGTTGCAACCACTGTGCTGCATTCTACACGGGCATGGCAATTAACATGCTGTCTGTCTGTACAAATGGCAACCGTCAATCGTCAGGAGACAGCTGGACCACCCAGTTGCTGAGCAAGCTGCGCAACACAAAGTGCTTGATTTCAATGATTGCTTCACATCCTGTGCCTTCTCTACTTCTCTCTCTACCCACTTGACCCTGCCTGCAACTTCAACCCCTCAGCACAGCCTACCAATGCTGCATCTAGCAGCTCACTGTCCTGTCCCCACCATATACCTGTATGCTCCCATATGCAGCACTGGCACTTTTCCCCACCCACACCTGCACTGCTCCCCACCCAGCACCTCTTTTGTACCCCAACTACTCACTCCAGCAAAGATTGCTGCTCATTTCAGATGCATTCGCAGCTGGCCTCAGTGCCTGTAGATGACAGCAATCATGTGGCTGCAAGTTGCGCTTGTGTGAATGTGTATGAATTTTGTTTTCTACGACTTTCGAAGGACTTAGTCCGATAGCTGAATTTTATCCAGCAGTCTTTTTCAATATGCCTGTATGCCACTCAATGCTTCATATATGTGGTGGGTAGCATCTATCCTTACATACTGTTTCTGTTACAAATGTTACAAATTTATGTGATTACTACATGCTTATGCCATAAAATATAAATTGTTAATTGTATAACATTTGGCTAGCATTTCTGTGAAATAAAAGTAAAATAAGAACAAGCTTTTATTCATTACTGATCTCAATAATATTAAATACGTTGCAGAAAGTTGGAGGACAACAGAGCTGAAATAAAATCTGACCCTACACACTAATTTGCTAGCGATTTTTCCATTAAAGTTTCCATAAAAGAATATCTTGACTATATTTTTTCATCATCTAATATGACAAGATATTCAGAGAATTCAATGTAAAGCACACTTAAAAAAAAAAAAAAAAGTGTCTTCACAATGGAAAGGGCAACATATGATTGAGGAAAATAATTAAAAGGTTGGAGGAAGACAAGAGTTTATCATCACCAACTGAATCATTTCTAATGGGGTGCAAGGTGTCCAGACCTGCAGGTCAACAACAGCTTTACCCTACATAATGTCTACAGATAACAGTGTACATCTTATTAATGGCCCCAGAATGTGTTCTTTACTGAAATGGCACAAATAAAGTTCATTTCTGGCATCTCATAATAATGAAGGGGATTAGATAATGTTAATACAGTTCTTCTGTATCATCTAACAAATATTTCTTAAACATAATTCACTCCTGAAATATGTACTTCTATGACTATATTAGTCTGTAAAAACAAACCAAATAATTTATTGTAGTCTTTGTATTACTGCCTCCCATTTCCTGATAAAAACGGTAATCTGCAACTAGAAGCAATGGACATCTTGTCTTTGTGGGTGTGTATTCGTATTGCTCAGCCTGGCGTTTGTATCTGACTACTACTTCTTCTTGCTCCTCATCTTCTTCATAATCATCGCCATCATGGCTATGTCCTGAAAGGGGAAAAAAAAAGAAAAAACTTTCTTTATGAAGATAATGAAGACATATTTAACTGAAGTAGGGAAAAAAATTTGCTCAAGATTTACAGCCAGTGAGTATTCCGTCAAATATACATTGAGCTTGTCAATGATATACTGACAACAAGACTTTCATATTAATTTTACCCCAGAAGTTTATATGTACAATAATTCTATAGATTCCCAAAGAAATTAAGACAGGTGTTTAACTGCATTGCAAGTCACATAAAATTTGATTCTTTTGATCACAGTCTGAAACACGAAAAAATATTTACTTTCATGTCATAACTTTCTTCAGCTGATGAGACACGTGTGAATAAATTCTGATAAGTGTGTAAGACCGCAGAGATTTTTCCATGGGAAGGCAGGATTCTAAAATCAACATTTTCAATACAACTGAGTCGGTGAGTTTGGAAACGTGTCATACTAAATTCTACATGACACACAAAACTGATAGTTATCCACAAAGTATTTTTTGTGGGTAGATTAGTTTGTACCTAATACATACACCACACTGAACATATTTTTACATTATTACTATCACTATACATTAAAATCAACTTTTTTTTAACATGATGATTTAGAATTACATTCTATAAAAATGCATACATCAAGATGATACAGTGTTTTTGTTTTAAATGATATTATCACATTATTAAATCCAGCATATACCTTACCTAATAGTCAACAAGTTAGGAAATAAAGATATGAAACCTTTATAAAAGATATTTAATAATAATGTTACACTGACAATGAAAATAAAAAATTTGTGATAGAGAAAAAGCATTAGAACTGAAAATACTGTGTAAGATATCATCAAATATAACTAACCAAAAATTGCCATTGACTCATTCACATTGGAGGAAAAAACTTTGAAGTTTATAGGCAACAAGTTCAACAGAAATAGAGCACAAGCTCAAATCTGGATAAGAAGTTGGCCATGGTCTTGTCAAAATTTCACATCAAATATAAGAAATATCCATTGCCAGTATTTGGCTAGCAAGAGAACAGTAGGGAAAATGACGGCTTAAAGTTCCTGATCATAAGAGTAACAAAAAGTCCAGGCAATGCACTAATTTTGATGAACTACAGAATTATGGTTGTTTAAGCCATTGGTCAAGGTAAGTTTTAGAAGAAGTGAAATATGTTAAAACACTCAAAATAAGGAAAAATCTGGATTGAAATAACAATGTGAATAATGATAAATTGTTACTCACTACATACAAGAAGTGTTGAACAGAAGAGAGAAACATAATATAAATAATTTAGATCAAGGTATAGGAAGAACCCACCTAATGACTCGACGTGTGCCGTGGGACAATAGTGCTCGTATATTGAACACTTGTGAGGAAAACTGTTTGGGTTACTCCTTCAGTTGATGTATTCTTTATAATTGTATGTTGAATGTAATAAATGCCACATAGCTTTAAAATCCTGATATTCATTTGGAAACACCCAGTATTCACTGCACTGGAATGTCATAATAAGCAAAACCTGATTTACCAAATATTGTTAATTATGTGGTTATGTATTATGTGACTTTTATATTATTATATATGTTGATTGTCTTGATAATGTAGTCTCACTTAATAACTACTTTAAATATATATTAATTGTGGTGATGTAACCTATATCACATGTACAAACATTGTAGTGAAGGAGTTACACAGAAATAGAAAATCACCAAAAACAAACACATTACCATTCCTGCTACAGCGTATGAAAGTCGTTAAGGAAAACAGCTTCCTGCCATCTCAGAATGTATAAATATAGTTCTTGTGTGGTACACAAGTGATTCTTATACCATTCTTCCTGCTAAACAGTGGAAACTTATGATGATGATGATGATGATGATGATGATGATGGAGGTGGGTACCGATCTTGCATTATTCTGTCCAAATTAGAAGACAAAGGCTCATTTATATTGAATTCTGGAGACTGGTGGCCAGGGGAGAGCAACAATTCGTCCTTGTGCTCACAAACCAGTTCTGGATGCTGTGACAGGGGTCCTGTCATCTTTTAACACATCACCACCATTGGGAAACAAATATGTTATGATTGGATAAATCATTGATAGTAATGAGACTTTGGAGAGTAGTCAAGGTGCCCATGGAATACCGTGATATGGCAGCCCAAATCATTGCCAGCCCCCCACCACACTTGTCTTTTGGGATGTAAACTCAGCCAGAAGTTGGAAACAGCATGATACAAAACATATATGATCAAGTGACTTTTTGCATTTCCAACAGTCTAGGTTTTATGACTTCGGCACCACGTTTTCCTGTCACAGACATCTGCATAACTGATGAGCGGTTGTATAATTCCAGCTCGCCGTGCAGTTCCCTACTTGTGGACCTCACTTTGTGCTGTTTGATGCTTACAAAGTTTTTGAATGTGACATTCAGTTCTGTAGTGACTTTTGCAGCGGTCCTCTTATTTTTCCATCACCAGCCTCTTCAGTGGCCTTCGGTCATGATTACTCAATACACTCGTTCTTCCATGTTGTGGTTCAATGGGTCATGTTTTTACACTTTCCATGTATGCAGTACAAATCTTCAATGTAGGGCCTCTTGAAACACAAAAAAACTTCAGCTGCATTGGTTATGAGGTACCCACTATATGAGCACTAACAATTGGCCCACTTTCAAATTCACTTAGCTCACACATAATGCATTCACAGCTGAACATGTCATAGAATGAAATAATCAAACAATGGAAAATCCAGCATGGAATGTAACAATATTAGAGAGGGAAAGTTGCTACTCACAACATAGCGGAGATGCTGAGTCACGATAGGCCGAAAGCTATAATTGTGTGAATCTTTTTGTTGTGCCTATCGTGACTCAGCATCTCCACTATATGGAATGAAATAACACACATATGGCTATCACTCCCACCTGTTGGCTGTTTGCTGTACTAACTAAGGTTGGATTGCATTACTCAGGGCAGTGATCCTCCCATAATCCCGATTTAAGAACAGCTAATTGCATGCCAACACTGCCATACATTTCCAAATAATATGGCAGATTGGATAAGGTGGGCTACAATTTGGAAGCATAATTATATGGCCTAAAGGGGAGAAACATGAGAGAAAGAGTGATCATTCTGCACTTTGTCACAGTAGTTGAAAGGATGTCAGATGCTGCAGAACTCATGGATTGTAAATGCTATAAAGCGAGACTACAATGTTTTGGGCCAGTTCACTAAACCAGATGAGGGGATCCTCAATCTGTTAGACAATGATGAATACAAAGCAAAGGTTCAAAAATGTGGAAAGTACATAGATAATGCGAAACTCACTATTTCTCAAATGTCATGTCAAATAGCGGAACAGCTTTCAAAATCTTCTGCAAACTTACACATTCTGACGCCCCCACGGTACAATATGTAATGCTGATACACAGCTTTGCTTTGTTTCCCAACAAGAATAGAACAACACAGTGCAACAGTAATGTATGGTTTATATCTAAATACACAGGTCTTTCACAAAATGTATGAGAGCACCATAATAAATTATTTCATGGTGGCTAAATGACAGCAGTAAAAAAGCTCTACCAACCAGATGTAACTAAGGAGGAGGAGAAAATATTACTTTAAATAATTATAAATTCTGATGAAGTCACACTATCAGAGTGAATTTACTAAATGAACAATGGAAAAAATGTTTACCGAAGTCATACAAGAAATTTAATTATTTCTTAAAAAAAGTCTAATGGATTTCGTTCGATAACAAAGTCTACTATGAAATGTGCCAGTATAAATACAGAAAGGAAAGCTCTGGCAGGATACTGACAACCCAATACTTCTGGTATTCACTGAGAGCCAGATGTGCATTATCTCAATCCGTGATGTGTGTAGTTGTGGATGCATTATACGGAGCAGAATATCCTTTGGCTGTAAAAAACCTTATGACAGCACGCACTTCACATTTGGCGGGGTTTTCTATTGCAGCACACATTTCAATCTGCCACAAAAACTAAACTAGCGCAGGTACGGCGTTCACTCGACCACGGCTTGATGCCGACTGACTTGTTGAGTGCGTGAACGCACAGATGGCGTTGCTACTCCCCCCACAACCCGCACTGTGACCAATCGGAGGTTACTTTCTGAACCGCCCTCGTATAATCTATCTGAAACGTGTCAGTATCTCCAGGGTTCTTCCATGTATACAACCTTTTTTCATGCTTCTTGAGCCAAGTGTAGCTATGATTAAGTTATGCTCTGTGCAAAATTCTACCAGGCAGCTTCCTCTTTCATTCCTTACCCCGTTCCATATTTACCAACTACACTTCCTTCTCTTCCTTTTCCTACTATCGAATTCCAATCCCCCATGACTATTAAATTTCCGTCTCCCTTCACGATCTGAATAATTTCTTTTATCTCAGCATATATTTCATCAATATCTTTGTCATCTGTGGAGCTAGATGGCACATAAACTTGCACTACTGTGGTAGGCGTGGGCTTCGTGACTATCTTGGCCACAATAATGCGTTCACTATGCTGTTTGTGGTAGCTTACCCACACTCCTATTTTTTTAAATTCATTATTAAACCTGCTCCTCCATTACCCCTATTTGATTTTGTATTTATAACCCTGTATTCACCTGACCAGAAGTCTTGTTCCTCCTGCCACCGAACTTCACTAATTCCCACTATACCTAACTTCATTCTATCCATTTCCCTTTTTAAATTTTCTAATCTATCTGCCCAATTAAGGGATCTGACATTCCATAGTCCGATCCTTAGAATGCCAGTTTTCTTTCTTCTGATAATGACATCCTCCTGAGTTGTTCCCGCCTGGGGAGCCGAATGTAGTACTATTTTACCTCCGGAATATTTTACCCATCATTTAACCCCAAAGTAAAGCTGCATGCCCTCGGGAAAAGTTACAGCTGTAGTTTCCCCTTGCTTTCAGCCGTTCACAGTACCAGCACAGCAAGGCCATTTTGGTTAGTGTTACAGCGCCAGATTAGTCAATCACCCAGACTGTTGCCCCTGCAACTACTGAAAAGGCTGCAGCCCCTCTTCAGAAACCACATGTTTGTCTGGCCTCTCAACAGATACCCCTCAGTTGTGGTTACACCTACAGTACGCTATCTGTATCACTGAGCACGCAAGCCTCCCCACCAATGGCAAGGTCCATGGTTCATGGGGGAAGGCTGAGATTGGGCACAAAAAATCTTCAATTTAGGGGAGTCTTGCTACAACTGTACCGTCCCGTGAAAATTTTCTGATCCCCGATGTGCACATTATGTGTGTTCACATTTGCACTTAAGTGAAATATTGATTAATTGTCAAAGATGACATGATCCAGAAAATCTTCATCATACAACAACATCATGTTTCCAAAGCTATGACATTAACTGTACCTTGGGGGATCAGTTATATCTCTTATTAATTTATTGGGTATAAATCTCTCAATTGCTGCTGATATCTTCTTTGACTTTAAGCCACATCTGGTCTGCGCTTACATAGTTAGTTTGGAAGGAGTGAACACAGGCACTTAGGAAGGTGTCAGGCAAATTTTTATCTGCATTACTTTAAACATATATGTTTTGCATGTATTTTTGGTGGATTTGGGTATTACAGTATTTATTCACTCTACAAAGATCGTGTGGTCAATAATCCCTGTATCCATCATGGTGTTCCTCATTTGTTCACGATTATTTGTTGCTAAGAGATCAAGTACGTTTTTGCAACCATTTACACTTCAAGTGGGCTCCAGAAATAATTGTTCAACATCATTTTCAGAGAAAGCATTTAGTACAATTTCAGATGACATTTTATGCCTAAGTTTAATTTTAAACATGTATTTTCATCAACACATTGAAGTCATCACCAACTATAATTTTATGAATTGGGTACCTGTTTGAAATGAGACTCAAGTTTTCTTTGAACCTTTCAGCACTTGTATCATTTCAGTCAGGTGTCAGCAAAAGGAATCAATCATTAATTTATCAAAGTTGTCAAGTGTAACCTCTATCCATAGTAACTCAAATGACATACCTTCTTCAATTCACAATAAGATGAACTACTTCTAACATCAACAAACCTCCACCACCAACTGTATTTAATCTACTTTATAAAAATTTCAGCTGAACTTATCTCCAGTGTTGCCAGCTTTTATTTCCTGTAACAATTTGAGTTTCAATGCTTTCTACTAGCACCAGGAGCTCTTGTCCTTTCCCAATATAGCTGTAACAATTTACAATTAAAATAGCGATTGTTGCTATGTCTACACTCTTCCTGTGTTTGACTTGCACTCTTTGAGACTAAAGCACTTTTCGCATTTTCCCATGACCCTCTATAACCTAAAAACAGCTCAGTGCACTCCGCACATCCCCCGCTGTCTGTGTAGCCACCTTCCATGTTTAATCGACACCTGACCAACTAAGCAGGATCCAATATCCCACTACCCTATGGTGCTAGTCAAGGGATCTGCAGCCTAAATGGTCGGAAAGCTGTCTGAACCTCTGAATCAGACCCTCCACTTGGCTTTGTATCAAAGACGTGCAATTGGTAGTGTCAATGATGCTACACACACACAGTGCCTACTTGACTTCTTCTCTCCTTGACAGCCATATCTTAAGAGGGTCCATTACGTGCCTAACATTGGAGCATCAATCTACTAGTAACCCCACCGTCTTTGAAGTGCCTGGATCTTGCATGCTGGGAGGCTGCTTCTGAAACTGGCCAAGAGGGACGCATTTCAATTTGGCTGCTGGAAAGTCTTTCACTGCCTACTATACCTTGAAATGACCTCCCACTTAACCATGGGTGAGGAATCAAGCTAAAGGAGAGGTATAGCTATTGAAGCAGAGCTTGGGACTGCTTCACACATTATGATTTCTGACAAGAACTGAAGGTTATAGAGCAACAACCAATACAACTAGTTTTCACTGAAAGTTGGCATTATCTCATCAGAAGAAAAGGGTACAAACAGGAATGAAGAACACGGTTTAGCATCCGGTCAACACTATAAATGGAGCACAAGCTCAAACTGGGGTAGGAAATTAGCTATGCCTTTTCATTAGACCATCTCGGCATTCAGATAAAGCAACTTAGGGAATAACTTTGCTTCACAGGAGGAAATAGAGCTCATGTTTTATAATTTACGAACATACAATGCACATCATGTAATTTTTTTATTATTGATGAATTCTTCTCGGGTTATCAGCCGAGTGGTGGCATCGTCTTGTCGCAACGTTTCAATGAGTTTCCTATCCATCATCTTCTGGCGATGTGATTATTATTTTACTGAATGGTTTCAGCTGAGCTACACCATAATCATATATAAAACTGGTTGGTTGGTTGGGTGGGTGGATGGGTGGGTGGATGGCTGGGGAAGACCAAACAGTGATGTCATTGGTCCCATGATCCATGGTGACAGAAACTATGGGAGGAACAATGCCAACAGCAAATTCCAATTGATGGGAAAGGAAAACAGGCAAACAAAGAGGAAGAAGGAATGTCAGAGTGGTCAGAAGAGTAAAGAACGAGAGGGGGAGGGAGAGTTGGGGAGGGTGTGGGGTGAGGCCGCTTGAGCACAGCTACATGTGATGGGGCACTGGCACCACCGCCAACCCATCCTGATCCTCGCACCCTACTGCAATCGTGAAAGAACGAGGTATCATCAGAGGAAGAAGACACAAGAAAAGATGAAACTAAGTGGCACAAAAGACCAGACAAAACATAGACACTATGTGTGTCTATCGACCTGCCAGCGCTTTCGTTCGGTAAGTCACATCATATATATATATATATATATATATATATATATATATATATATATATATATATATAAATAGATAGAAACATTCCACGTGGGAAAAATATATGTAAAAACAAAGATGATGTGACTTACCGAACGAAAGCACTGGCAGGTCGATACACACACAAACAAACACAAACACACACACAAAATTCAAGCTTTCGCAACAAACTGTTGCCTCATCAGGAAAGAGGGGAAGGAGAGGGAAAGACGAAAGGATGTGGGTTTTAAGGGAGAGGGTAAAGAGTCATTCCAATCCCGGGAGCGGAAAGACTTACCTTAGGGGGAAAAAAGGACAGGTATACACTCGCACACACGCACATATCCATCCACACATATACAGACACAAGCAGACATATTTAAAGACAAAGGGTTTGGGCAGAGATGTAAGTCGAGGCGGAAGTGAAGAGGCAAAGATGATGTTGAATGACAGGTGAGGTATGAGTGGCGGCAACTTGAAATTAGCGGAAATTGAGGCCTGGTGGGTAACGGGAAGAGAGGATATATTGAAGAGCAAGTTCCCATCTCCGGAGTTCGGATAGGTTGGTGTTGGTGGGAAATATCCAGGTAACCCGGACGGTGTAACACTGTGCCAAGATGTGCTGGCCGTGCACCAAGGCATGTTTAGCCACAGGGTGATCCTCATTACCAACAAACACTGTCTGCCTGTGTCCATTCATGTGAATGGACAGTTTGTTGCTGGTCATTCCCACATAGAAGGCTTCACAGTGTAGGCAGGTCAGTTGGTAAATCACGTAGGTGCTTTCACACGTGGCTCTGCCTTTGATCGTGTACACCTTCCGGGTTACAGGACTGGAGTAGGTGGTGGTGGGAGGGTGCATGGGACAGGTTTTACACCGGGGGCGGTTACAAGGGTAGGAGCCAGAGGGTAGGGAAGGTGGTTTGGGGATTTCATAGAGATGAACTAAGAGGTTACGAAGGTTAGGTGGACGGCGGAAAGACACTCTAGGTGGAGTGGGGAGGATTTCATGAAGGATGGATCTCATTTCAGGGCAGGATTTGAGGAAGTCGTATCCCTGCTGGAGAGCCACATTCAGAATCTGATCCAGTCCCGGAAAGTATTCTGTCACAAGTGGGGCACTTTTGGGGTTCTTCTGTGGAAGGTTCCGGGTTTGAGGAGATGAGGAAGTGGCTCTGGTTATTTGCTTCTGTACCAGGTCGGGAGGGTAGTTACGGGATGCGAAAGCTGTTTTCAGGTTGTTGGTGTAATGGTTCAAGGATTCCGGACTGGAGCAGATTCGTTTGCCACGAAGACCTAGGCTGTAGGGAAGGGACCGTTTGATGTCGAATGGGTGGCAGCTGTCATAATGGAGGTACTGTTGCTTGTTGGTGGGTTTGATGTGGACGGACGTGTGAAGCTGTCCGTTGGACAGGTGGAGATCAACGTCAAGGAAAGTGGCATGGGATTTAGAGTAGGACCAGGTGAATCTGATGGAACCAAAGGAGTTGAGGTTGGAGAGGAAATTCTGGAGTTCTTCTTCACTGTGAGTCCAGATCATGAAAATGTCATCAATAAATCTGTACCAAACTTTGGGTTGGCAGGCCTGGGTAACCAAGAAGGCTTCCTCTAAGCGACCCATGAATAGGTTGGCGTACGAGGGGGCCATCCTGGTACCCATGGCTGTTCCCTTTAATTGTTGGTATGTCTGGCCTTCAAAAGTGAAGAAGTTGTGGGTCAGGATGAAGCTTGCTAAGGTGATGAGGAAAGAGGTTTTAGGTAGGGTGGCAGGTGATCGGCGTGAAAGGAAGTGCTCCATCGCAGCGAGGCCCTGGACATGCGGAATATTTGTGTATAAGGAAGTGGCATCAATGGTTACAAGGATAGTTTCCGGGGGTAACAGACTGGGTAGGGATTCCAGGCATTCGAGAAAGTGGTTGGTGTCTTTGATGAAGGATGGGAGACTGCATGTGATGGGTTGAAGGTGTTGATCTACGTCCCCAAACCACCTTCCCTACCCTCTGGCTCCTACCCTTGTAACCGCCCCCGTTGTAAAACCTGTCCCATGCACCCTCCCACCACCACCTACTCCAGTCCTATAACCCGGAAGGTGTACACGATCAAAGGCAGAGCCACGTGTGAAAGCACCCACGTGATTTACCAACTGACCTGCCTACACTGTGAAGCCTTCTATGTGGGAATGACCAGCAACAAACTGTCCATTCGCATGAATGGACACAGGCAGACAGTGTTTGTTGGTAATGAGGATCACCCTGTGGCAAAACATGCCTTGGTGCACGGCCAGCACATCTTGGCACAGTGTTACACCGTCCGGGTTATCTGGATACTTCCCATTAACACCAACCTGTCAGAACTCCGGAGGTGGGAACTTGCCCTTCAGCATATCCTCTCTTCTCGCTATCCGCCAGGCCTCAATCTCCGCTAATCTCCAATTTCTATTTGCCGCCGCTCGTACCTCACCTGTCTTTCAACATCACCTTTGCCTCTGTACTTCCGCCTCGACTGACATCTCTGCCCAAACTCTTTGCCTTTACAAATGTCTGCTTGTGTCTGTGTATATGCGGATGGATATGTGTGTGTGTGCGCGAGTGTATACCCGTCCTTTTTTCCCCCTAAGGTAAGTCTTTCCGCTCCCGGGATTGGAATGACTCCTTACCCTCTCCCTTAAAACCCACTTCCTTTCATCTTTCCCTCTCCTTCCCTCTTTCCTGACGAAGCAACCGTTTGTTGCGAAAGCTAGAATTTTGTGTGTATGTTTGTGTTTGTTTGTGTGTCTATCGACCTGCCAGCGCTTTTGTTTGGTAAGTCTCATCACTTTCTTTCTTTTAGATATATTTTTTCCACGTGGAATGTTTCCCTCTATATATATATATATATATAATAGAGGGAAACATTCCACGTAGGAAAAATATATCTAAAAACAAAGATGATGTGACTTACCAAATGAAAGTGCTGGCAGGTCGACAGACACACAAACATACACACAAAATTCAAGCTTTCGCAACAAACTGTTGCCTCATCAGGAAAGAGGGAAGGAGAGGGAAAGACGAAAGGATGTGGGTTTTAAGGGAGAGGGTAAGGAGTCATTCCAATCCCGGGAGCGGAAAGACTTACCTTATATATATATACACACACATTCCACATGGGAAAAGTATATCTAAAAACAAAGATGAGGAGACTTACCAAACAAAAGCGCTGGCAGGTCGATAGACACACAAACAAACACACAAAATTCAAGGTTTCGCAACAAACGGTTGCTTCATCAGGAAAGAGGGAAGGAGAGGGAAAGACTAAAGGATGTGGGTTTTAAGGGAGAGAGTAAGGAGTCATTCCAATCCCGGGTGGGGAAAGACTTACCTTAGGGGGAAAAAAGGACAGGTATACACTCGCACACACACACATATCCATCCGCACATACACAGACACAAGCAGACATTTGTAAAGGCAAAGAGTTTGGGCAGAGATGTCAGTCGAGGCGGAAGTAAAGAGGCAAAGATGTTGTTGAAAGACAGACGTTGACCTCCATCTGTCCAATGGCCAGCTTCACACGTCCATCCACATCAAACCCACCAACAAGCAACAGTACCTCCATTATGACAGCTGCCACCCTTTCCACATCAAACGGTCCCTTCCCTACAGCCTAGGTCTTCGTGGAAAAGGAATCTGCTCCAGTCCAGAATCCCTGAACCATTATACCAACAATCTGAAAACAGCTTTCGCATCCCGCAACTACCCTCCCGACCAGGTACAGAAGCAAATAACCAGAGCCACTTCCTCATCCCCTCAAGCTCAGAACCTCCCACAGAAGAATCACAAAAGTGCTCCACTTGTGGCAGAATACTTTCCGGGACTGGCACAGACTCTGAATGTGGCTCTCCAGCAGGGATACGACTTCCTCAAATCCTGCCCGGAATGAGATCCATCCTTCATGAAATCCTCCCCACTCCACCAAGAGTGTCTTTCCGCCGTCCACCTAACTTTTGTAACCTCTTAGTTCATCCCCATGAAATCCCCAAACCACCTTCCCTACCCTCTGGCTCCTACCCCTGTAACCGCCCCCGGTGTAAAACCTGTCCCATGCACCCTCCCACCACCACCTACTCCAGTCCTGTAACCCGGAAGGTGCACACCATCAAAGGCAGAGCCACGTGTGAAAGCACCTACGTGATTTACCAACTGACCTGCCTACACTGTGAAGCTTTCTATGTGGGAATGACCAGCAACAAACTGCCCATTTGCATGAATGGAGACAGGCAGACAGTGTTTGTTGGTAATGAGGATCACCCTGTGGCTAAACATGCCTTTATGCACGGCCAGCACATCTTGGCACAGTGTTACACTGTCCGGGTTATGTGGATACTTCCCACTAACACCAACCTGTCAGAACTCCGGAGATGGGAACCTGCCCTTCAGTATATCCTCTCTTCTCGTTATCCGCCAGGCCTCAACCTCCGCTAATTTCAAGTTGCCGCCACTCATACCTCACCTGTCTTTCAACAACATCTATGTCTCTTTACTTCCGCCTCGACTGACATCTCTGCCCAAACTCTTTGCCTTTACAAATGTTTGCTTGTGTCTGTGTATGTGTGGATGGATATGTGTGTGTGCGAGTGTATACCTGTCCTTTTTTCCCCCTAAGGTAAGTCTTTCCACTCCCGGGATTGGAATGACTCCTTACCCTCTCCCTTAAAACCCACATCTTTTCGTCTTTCCCTCTCCTTCCCTCTTTCCTGATGAAGCAACTGTTTGTTGTGAAAGCTTGAATTTTGTGTGTATGTTTGTGTTTGTTTGTGTGTCTATCGACCTGCCAGCACTTTCGTTTGGTAAGTCACATCATCTTTGTGTGTGTGTGTGTGGGGGGGGGGGGGGGGGAATCAGCCAGTGTGGAGGTGAGGTCGACAGCCTCCTCCCAAACCAATTTCGATGATAACCGAGGGACTTGAAATCTGGAAGGAAATTCAGGTACTCCAATATAGAAGGTTGGGTTGGGTTGTTTGGGGGAGGAGACCAGACAGCAAGGTCATCGTTCTCATTGGATTAGGGCAGGATCGGGAAGGAAGTCGGCCGTGCCCTTTCAAAGGAACCATCCCGGCATTTGCCTGGAGAGATTTAGGGAAATCACGAAAAACCCACATCAGGATGGCCGGATGTGTGATTGAATCGTCGTCCTCCCGAATGCGAGTCCAGTGTAATAGTCACTGCACCACCTCACTCGGTAATATAGAAGGATAAACCACTTTTGTGAAGAAACCGAGGTCAGACATAACCATGTGAGGGTCCTCTGCTAATGCCCTGGACAAGGAGAGTGAGAGGACGTATTGAGTGCAAAGGACCAAATGGTGAGGGTAGACCAACAATGTGTGGAGCACTGTGAGGGGGTGTCATGCAACTACAAAGGGGTGGCAGCTCGTTATAGAGTCAACCTGTTATGGCTGATATGAAGATGGCAGCGGATGATAGATTCCCACCAAGACCATCAGAGGGAAGAACACCACATGGAGGGAGTCCCCGTAATTGCAAGTATTGGGCAGGCAGTGACCCCCCCACCCCTCTCCAAGAGTCAGCCAACAACTCAGTGAAAAGGTATTTGACGTTGATGCCAAAAATCTGCCCCCAGAGGGGTCACAGATAATGGGGGCAAGGGCTGACCTCCCAACCCGAGTCACGTGACCAGCAAACTCATTACCCAGTATACCTAAGTGGCCAGAAAACCAAAGGAAATCAATTGGACAAACAGCACAGTCAAGATTGGTGAAAAGATCATGGATGTGAGACACTAAAGGGCACTGGAAAAAACACTGGATAATGGCCTGAAGCCCATTCATAGACAAAACTCTAACGAGGGAGGACCATTTAATAAAGAAGAGAGTCCAAGAAATGGCCTTAAGTTCTGTGGTAAACACCCTTTAGGTGGCAAGCAAATGATAGTGTTCCATGTAAAAAATAACAGCATCCTGAAACTGAAAGAGCAGCTGGAACAAACAACGAAGCACTGGAGCGATGGAGGCTTTTGAATCCCGGAAGAGATCTACCCCAACCCAGAGCTAGAGGGGTGTTTGGGACAGAATGTTGGGAACAGGACAAAGAGCAAATATGGAAATGGCAGCAGAGAGAATTGAGGTGATGCTCAACCAGTAAATGCACCTAAGGACAAACGATGGTTGGGTGACATCCCAAAACATGCAAAGAATAGGATAGGAAGAGGACCAGGGAAAGAGCAGATAGCAACAGCACAGAAAATCAGGAGTCGTGACCACTGAACCTTAAGGGGGGAGGCGGGGGGGATCCCAGCATCAATCAGAAAACAATCGACAGGACTTGTGTGAAAGGCACCATTGGTCAAATGGATACAACGATGGTGGAGGTCAAGACGAGTGGTGTGGAAGGGCAGCTGAACCATAAACTTAACAAAAATAGTCCAGACAGGACAAGAGTAAGGCCTGATAAAGGTGGCAAAGAGCCAGAAGATCTGCTTCCCAAGAAGTTTGAGCAAGGAATCAAAAGGCACTGAGTTTATGGAAATTGCCCCTCTTCAGCTGGCAGATATGGGGCAACCAAGTAAGCTTGTTGTCAAAAAGAAGACACAACAAATGGAGCTTGGGGACCACAGTTAGGCATTAGGCATCTAGGCAGAGTTCCAGAACAGGATGGATCACAGTACGGAGACAGAACTACACCACCTGCTGCGATTTAAGAGGGGAGAATTAAAAACCATGTGATACAGCTCACACAGAAGTGCACCAGATGACAGCCCAGAGCTGTCGCTCCACGGAGGCCACCAAGTGGGAACTAGCCCAGATACAGAAATCGTCCACATACATAGCAGGTGTGAACAACAATCCAACAAAGGCCACGAATCCATTAGTAGTGATGAGGGAAAGAAGTACACTTAATGCAGATTCCTGTGGAATGCTGTTCTCCTGGTTCCCTGGACAGCTGAGAATGGTGCCAACATGAACTTTGAATGACCGATGGGACAGGAACTGGTGAATAAAAATTGAGAGAGGGACCCGAAGACCCCACTCATGGTGAGTAAGTAAGATGTGATCGCCACAAGCCATGTTGTAGGACTTATGAATATAAAAGGAAACTGCAACAAGATGGTGTTGATGAGAAAAAGCCTGCTGAACTGTGGTTTCTGACTGAAGCATCATCATGAATCAGAGGCTGTCCCTCCCAAAAGTTGCACTGGTAAGGAGACAAAAGATCCTGATTGTAGAATGAAGGCTTTCACGACCGGGTGACATGGCTGTTGATATACTTTTCGGGATGTGAGGTCGTGGTCCAAGAACTTTTCTGCTCCTTACGTTTCGTCCAGAACTGCGCTGGACTTCCTCAGAGGCGCTGCTCCGCTGAGTCTTGCCAACCTGAGATTCAAGGACCCAACAGAGACAACAAATCACCACCCATTCAAATAACCAATAGGGGACTTTGGTCAGACAGATCGGCCAGTAACTACTGAAGGACAATGGCTACTTAGTGGACTTAAGGACAGGAAACACAAGACTGTCCCTCCACTGACAGGGGAAAACAACTTGGAGCCAAACATGGTTAAACACCCAGAGGAGATATTGTCATTGTGGAGGGCTGAGATGTTGAAGCAATTGGCTATGGGTGGAATTGGGGCCGGGGGCTGAATCATGGGAAGAGAAGAGGGCCAAAAGACATTTCCATTCATTAAAAGCTTCATAGTAGGATTCCACCTGACAAGGGTCCTTTGTTAAATCACTAAGTGGGTCTAAGGCTTCCATTCAGTCCCTTGTGTGGCAGTTGAAGACAGCAAAGCGGAAGCCAAAGTTTTAAATTTCACTTTGAAGAAACCATTCACACAGGAGAATCATGTCATTCACCTAAGGACAGACTCCCGTGTGGATGACATAGTAATAAGCATACCTAAAAGTGAACTCTGTCCAAACAGACCATAAAGGTCCAATGCTACCAACCAGCCTCCATGTCACCCTCACAGTCCACAGGCATCACTGGATGCGGATATTGAAGGGCATTTGGTCAGCACACCACTCTCCTGGCCGTATGTCAGTTAATGAGACTGCAGCTGCTACTTCTCAATCAAGTAGCTCCTCAGTTTCCCTCACAAGGGCTGAGTGCACCCTGCTTGCCAGCAGTGCTCGTCAGACTGGGTGGTCCCCCAACCTAGTGCTTGTCCAGCCCGACAGCACTTAACTTTGGTGATCTTATGCAAAACAGTGTTGCCACTGCAGCAAGGCTGCTGGCAATAAGCATCCCTAGTGTAGAGAAACAGCTGAAAAATTTGAAAACAAATAAATCAACAGGTCCACATAATAATCCAGTTTGCTTTTACAAGGTGAACACTAGAGCATTGGCCCTTTACCTCGCCTGCCTTTATCGTGAATCCCTCACCCAGCAAAAAGTCCCAAGTAACTGGAAAAAAGAGTAAGTGTCTCCTCCGTTATAATAGAGGGAAACATTCCACATAGGAAAAATATATCTAAAAACAAAGATGATGTGACTTACCAAATGAAAGTGCTGGCAGGTCGACAGACACACAAACGAACACAAACATACACACAAAATTCAAGCTTTCGCAACAAACTGTTGCCTCATCAGGAAAGAGGGAAGGAGAGGGAAAGACGAAAGGATGTGGGTTTTAAGGGAGAGGGTAAGGAGTCATTCCAATCCCGGGAGCGGAAAGACTTACCTTAGGGGGAAAAAAGGAAAAAAGGACAGGTATACACACACACACACACACACACACACACACACACACACACATATCCATCCGTTGGTGTGTGTGTGTGTGTGTGTGTGTGTGTGTGTGTGTGTGTGTGTGTGTGTGTATACCTGTCCTTTTTTCCTTTTTTCCCCCTAAGGTAAGTCTTTCCGCTCCCGGGATTGGAATGACTCCTTACCCTCTCCCTTAAAACCCACATCCTTTCGTCTTTCCCTCTCCTTCCCTCTTTCCTGATGAGGCAACAGTTTGTTGCGAAAGCTTGAATTTTGTGTGTATGTTTGTGTTCGTTTGTGTGTCTGTCGACCTGCCAGCACTTTCATTTGGTAAGTCACATCATCATAAAAGGGCCTGCAAAGTCAAATATGAATATCACTATCTTCAATTTGCTGCAGAATAATTGGACATATTCTCAGTTTGAATATATTAATCTTTCTTCAGACTGAGAATCTCATGTCCACTAATCAGCATGGTTTTAGAATGTATCATTTGTGCAAAACTAAGCATGCCCTTTTCTCACCCGATGTACTGCGAACTATGGATGATGAGCAACAGGCAGATTCCATATTTCTAAATTTCCAACAAGCATTTGACATGGTGCCGCATTACAGGCTATTAAGGGAAGGTATCAGCATATGGTATAAGTCCACAGCTACGTGAGTAGCTCGAAGACTTCTTAAGTAATAGAACCCAGTAAGTTGTCCTCGATGGCAAGAGTTCATCAGAGAAAAGGGTATTGTCATGAGTGCCCCGGGGTAGTATGACAGGACCACTGCTGTTCTCTATATACATGAATGATTTGGCAGACATGGTGGGCAGCAATCTGCGGTTGTTTGCTGATGATGCTGCGGTGTACGGTAAGGTATCTAAGTTGAGTGACTGTAGGAAGATACAAGACAACTCAGATAAAATTTCTAGTTTCTGTGATGAATGGCAGCTAGTTCTAAATGTGGAAAAATGTAAGTTAATGTGGATGAGTATGAAAAATGAACCTTTAACATTTGGTACAGTAGTGTTAGTGTCCTTTTTGGCACAGTCAGGTACTTTAAATATTGGGTGTAATGCTGCAAAGTGACATCAAGTGGAACATGCATGTGAGAACTGTGGTAGGTCGACTTCAGTTTATTGGGAGAATTTTAGGAGATAGTGGTTCACTTCTAAAGGAGACCACATGCATGACATTGATGTGACCTATTCTTGAATACTGCTCAAGTGTTTGGGATATGTACCAGGTCGGACTGAAGAAAGACATCAAAGCAATTCAGAGATGTGCTAGATTTGTTACCAGTAGGTTTGAACAACACGTAAGTGTTACAGAGATGCTTCAAGAATTCAAATGGGAATCCCTGGAGGGAAGGCAATGTTCTTATTGAGAAACACTATTGAGAAAATTTAGAGTACCAGCATTTGAAGCTGAATGCCAAATGATTCTACTGCTGCCAGAATACATTGCGCATAAGGACCACAAAGATAATATATGAGAAATTAAGGCTCATACAAAGGCATACAGACAGTCATTTTTTCCTCGCTGTATTTGTGAGTGGAATGGGAGAGGAAGTGACTAGCAATGGTACATGGTACCCTCCTCCATGCACCGTATGCAGGCTTACAGAGTACCAATGTAGATTTAGAAGTAGATGTAGAAGGGGTAAAGCATAAGTGGAAAGCTTCAGCCCACTGTTTCTGGAGGAGGAAGATACTGGTGCTGACGCCAGTGCAAAAGGGATCGAAGTGTTTCACGAGAACCATTGGATCCACACAAAGGCTCCTGGGTGTGCAACGCCCACGATGGAAGATAGCCATTGACAATCTTGGAGGGACAGAGTGTGGTCCATACCCATGACAAAGAGAGAGAGATGGACCTAGTGAGGAGGCAAAGCGTTCCCACCACACCCACTTATTCTTTCAGCTTTAGTGCGAATGCATTTAAAGTTAGTAAGACCAATGGAGGACTGGTTCTGCTTAAGGCACTGCCAGGCTTGATGGTGATCATGGAAGGCAATGGCAATGGCCATGCTCCACAAAGGGACTGGCGGTTGGTGGGGGACGGCAATGCCAGTGATGTAAATAATTGTAATGGACATGTCACAGGCAGCTTCATCATTACAACCTGACAAACAGGTGGTAAACATAACCTGGGAGGTAGATAGAAGCCAATCAGTGAGAAAAATCTATGACAGAGAAAGTGTCCTAGGTGGCACTAAAATGTGTAGGGGAACCATCATTAAGGAGGCACAGGTCATGGCCCACAAGAAACTAATCTATGAGGAGACCTCTGATAATGAAAAAGCACTGTTCCACAAGGGGTCATCACAATTAAAATTCCCAAGGAGCAGGAGAAAGGAGGGAGTTGCTGAAAGAGGACAGTTAGGGCAATGGGTGTAAGTGGCCTAACAGGAGGGAGATAGGGATTGCAAACTGTGACTGCAGAGTCCAAGTGGACCCAGATGGCAACCGCTTCCAATGTGATGCAAAGGGGTATCCACTACTAACAATGTTCATATGAATCAACATGAAAACATCACTGAAAGCCCTCAAAGGTCCTATCCAGTTCCGACAGAAAGCATGGAACCCACAAACAGTCAGTGAATGAGCATCAATGAAAGGAGACTCCTGTAGAATGAAACAAGCTGCGGAGTGAAAGGAAATAAGGGATTGCAAATCCAGAAGATGACAATAGTATCTGCTATAACTCCATTGAATAAGCATGTATGGGGATTCAAATTGGAGGCAAGTGGTCTGAAGCCAGTCATGCCACCAAGTCACCATCTGTCACCAACAGGGTTGGAGTGACATCCATAAACAGGGGGCTGCGTGGGGAACTGACCTCTGGGGGTACTGGAGGGACCTTGTCCTGGGACTCGAGTTTCTTCTTCTTCTTCTTCTTCTTCTCCTCCTCCTCCTTCATAGGTCAATGAGCACAGGGCCCAGAGAGAACACACACACACACACACACACACACACACACACACACACACACACACAAACAGAGAGAGAGAGAGAGAGAGAGAGAGAGAGAGAGAGAGAGAGAGCCCTGTGACCAACTCGTAGCAGCAGGCATCTAGGGTGGGAGACACAGAGGGGGAGGAATGGTGTGCGGCCCGTCACTAGCAGGCACCGAAGGAGGGCCGGGCAGGGGGAGCAGCACCCACAGGGGAGCACATGGAAACTGCAGTGGAGCAGTGGAGATGGAGAGGGAGAGTGAGACTGGGATAAGGAGGAGGGAGGAAGGGGAAGTACAAAACAGAGGCAAAGTTAGATATCGTAGACACAGGATGAACACAGTTATATTACTGATGAAATTCTGTGTAGGATACATAATCATGGGCCTTATAATCCTGTATCTTCTTTTCCTTCTTATAAATCAGGCAGTCTGGTGAGTGTGGAGAGTGGTGATCACAAAAATTAACACACATGGGTGGTGAAACACTGGGCCTTCCCTACAGAGTGAGTTACCATATTCACCGCATAGACAGTCCACTATACAGTGGGAAGACTTGTGTCCAAACCGCAAACACCGAAAACACCCCATGAGTGGTAGGCCATCACACTGATAAATATAACCTTGATCTTCTGCAGCATGGTAGTCTCCTCAAATTCCCAATTGAAGGTGCCACTAGTAATACAATTTTTCTTACGGCCTTTCTGAACACGCTGAACAAAATGAATGTCCAGCTGTTCCAGACTGGCCCGGAGTTCCTCATTGGTTTGAAGGATGAGGTCTGATTGGAAAATGGCTCCCTGAACCATATTCAAAGACTGGTGAGGAGTAATGGGCACTGGAATGTCATCAAGATGGTCACAGGCACATCGGGCCACAGACTGGCGGCACAAGAATTTTCGATCAACAGCGAACCCTACCACATCTTTCTCTGAGAGTTCACTTTATCAAACATGTCTTTGACAGTTTCTATGAGAGATAATGACTTGGTGGCAGTGAAAGTGACCTCTTCAGTCCTGGCGCAGACTAGGTAGTAGGAACAGAGTTTTTCTGAAGCTGGCAAGCCTGGCCCTCCTCTTAGGAGGTAGCCAGGAAGGGAAGGTAGGGTCATCATATGATGCAGCATTCAAAGATCCAGTCCCAACTAAAATGATGGGCATAGAAGAATGGCCTTGGAGCTTAATGCATTTCATACACAATGTTTGCCCTGATACCACACACTCCAATCAGAGGCTCTCCCCATGGAGGCTGTTGCCGAGAGTCCCGAACCTCCAGAACAGAACGACAAGCAACCACTCCTAGGCATACAAGGGGAGGTAGCAGCTCAGGTATTAGAAGTGTGATTGCTGTGTAGTCAGGGGGCTCAACCAGAAGGGTACACAATGACCCCACCACATGGACTGACTAATGAGCTGGCTATATAGCTTCAATGGACAATGGCCTCAAGGAAAATATGGAGGAGGCAGTAGGGATACATGCTGAAGATGCTACTTAAGGTTTTATTTCCCAGTCAGCTCACACTATGGAGGCAAAATAGAGAAGAGATCAAAACCAAAAGGGGGACCAAAGATGCTGGAAAGGGAAGGGGAAGAAAGAAACAAGGGGAACAAAACTGTAAAAGATGGCAGAAACCAGGAGGAGAGCCAGGCTGCCATAAGCAAGGAGAGAGAGAGAGAGGAAGAATGAGGCAGAGGAGAAGGAGCGAGGACAGGGAAGGAGGCACAGGGAAGGGAATACACCCTGAGAAGGAAGAAAGAGTCGTAATAGTGAGGGGCTCCGTGTACAGCACGCACAAACTCTCAAAAGAGCTGTGAGTCACCTGGGTGGTAAAATATGGACAGAACAGTACCTATCACTGGCATCAGTTGTTGCATGTTGTCAAAATATCGAAGTTTTGACAATACACACCAACTGATGTCTGTGAAACCATTTAATTACAATAAAAAAGTGATCTTGATAATGCTTTATTCATCAACTGGTTTTCAGATCCATCTACCTTTAGTTATATTGACATAAAAGTGATAATCAACAGGGGATGCCAATGCGGCAAAGTGTACACTTGGAAGATATTACACACACCTGAGAAAGTCGCAAGAAGCACAAACACCACCACTATCACTAGCACCACCAACCCTGTAAATCCACTGTGGGGCATTGCGTAAGAAACTGGTAATACCAGGGACAGTGAAAGAAGCTTATAAAGACAGGGGATTCTGTTCCAGCAAGGTTATGGACCCTGATCTTGGCATAGTGACAGCAGAGAGTGAAGTTAGATGTGGACTGAGTGATGGCCCCTTCAACAACTCCCCCCCCCCCCCCCTCCTGCCATTCCTCACAGCACTCACCAACTGAGAGCAAGGTCACAGAGTGTTCCCTAGCAGTCGCTTGACGTTAGCAATAAGGTTTATTGTTGGAAATTTGAACAAAAATAATTATTCAACCTGGCAAGACACCTGACATCTGAGAAGACTTCAAACTACCCTCTCTGGTGAAATCTTCAACAACAATCTTGTGCTTCTTGTAGATGACTTATCAATGAGAAAATTCTATGTGGTGAAAAATTAGAGCAATATTCAGCTAGATCTCAATAAAATATCAGTCTATCACTAAAGACTGCTACTAGGTCTTAACTCAGAGAAATGCAAAGTTCAAATTTAATAGTATAGCATTGTGTGACTACAGGATTAATGATTAACAACCAGACTCTGTTATGTTATACAGTTATATGAGAGTAACAATGCAGACAGATATGAAGTGGGATGACCACATAGGCTCAGTTGTAGGCAAAGGAAGTGGAAGGCTGCAATTTACTGGCAGAACACTGGGCAGTTTGACTGCATACAGAACACTTGCAAGCCACACTTAAACACTATCAAAGTGTATGGAAACCACATCAGATCATTAGCAAGGGACACAAGGATATACACAGAACGGCAGTGAAAAGAGTCACTGCTTGTTCGAGTGGCAAGAGAGTGCAGTAGAAAAATATCAGCTGGTAGACAACAGGAGCAAGATACAGTACATCTCAGAAAAACTGGACTAGAAATCTTCAAGAATTATCTTTTGGGGCAGAAATTATGAAGTTTCTTCAACCTCATACACATTTATTCTGAACAGATCATGAAAAGAAAAGTTAGGCATATAATAGCTCACACAGTATACAAACAGTTTTTCTTCCCATATTTCATCAGGGAATTGAATGGTATGAAACCCCAGCATGATAAACAGTATCCCCTGTCACAAACTTCACAATGATTCTCAAGACTATAAGTGTAGATGTTCGGAGAAAACACGTGCCTCTGCAGCAGCATTGTAAGTCCTGTATACCTTAAAAGACAGATGAAGGTAAAATTGAATGGAAACTAATATGATGTAGTCAAGTGTTATAATTTCAACTGCCAATAAAGGTCTTCTGTCTGTTACCAGAAAAATGAAAAGAAGGCACTAAGAACAAAAAATAAATCACTATAAGAATAAAGTAATAACAGTCTAGAGCATTATTAAACAAGACTAATAACAGATGAAGCAAACAAAATCAAGTTCCAAAATGACAGAAGTAGTGGTAGTCTACACTGAAATTATTGGCTACCAAATTCAGTGATTATTTCTTCAAAGTGAGAGCAACCACTGTACCTATTACAGATGCCTTGGATTTTTTTTTTCCAATGATACTTTTCACACTACTTTCCAAAGTAAAGCCTGTAGTGATCTTACAAATAAAACATTAAGCCCCTTAAAGATGCAATTATTGTGGCTAAGATGAACCATGAACCATGGACCTTGCCATTAGAGGAGAGGCTTGCGTGCCTCAGCGATAAGCATAGCCATACCGCAGGAGCAACCACAACGGAGGGATATCTATTGAGAGGCCAGACAAACTTATGGTTTCTGAAAAGGGGCAGCAGTCTTTTCAGTAGTTGCAGGGCCAACAGTCTGGATGATTGACTCATGGCCTTGTAACATAAACCAAAACAGCCTTGCTGTGCTGGTACTGCGAACAGCTGGCCTTGCTGTGCTTGTACTGTGAACAAGTGGCCTTGCCATGCTGGTGTTGCAAACAGCTGAAAGCAAGGGGAAAAACAGCCATAATTTTTCCCAAGGGCATGCATCTTCACTGTATGGTTAAATGATAATGGCATCCTCTTGGGTAAAATATTCTGGAGGTAAAATAGTTCCCCATTCGGATCTCTGGGCGGGAGCTACTCCGGAGGACATTGTTATCAGGAGAAACAAAAATGATGAGAAACAAAATTGATGTTCTACGGATCAAAGCATGGAATGTCGGACCCCTTAACCAGGCAAGTAGCTTACAAAATTTTAAAAGGGAAATGGTTAGGTTAATGTTAGATACAGTGGCAATTAGTGAAGTTTGGCGGCAGGTTGAACAAGAATTCTGGTCAGGTGAATACAGGGTTATAAATACAAAATCAAATAATGGTAATACAGGAGTGGGTTTAATAATGAATTAATGAGTGAAAAAATAGAATTGTGAATAAGCTACTACAAACAGCATAGTGAACACATTATTGTAGGCAAGATAGACACAAATCCCATGCCTACCACCTTAGTACAAGTTTATATGCCAACTAGCTCCACAGATGATGAAGAGATTAAAGAAATGCATAATGCAATAAAAGAAATTATTCAGATAGTTACGGGAGATGAAAATTTCATAGTCATGGGGGACTGGAATGCGGCTATAAGTAAAAGGACGAGAAGGAAAAGTAGAGGGTGAATATGGACTGGGGTTAAGAAATGAAAGGGGAAGCCACTTGGTAGAATTTTGCATAGAGCAAAGCTAACACTTGGTTTAAGAATCATGAAAGAAGGCTGTATACATGGAAGAGGCCTGGAGATACTGGAAGGTTTCAGACAGATTATATAATGGTAAAACAGAGATTTAGGAACCACGTTTTAAAGTGTCAGACATTTCCAGGGACTGATGTAGACTCTGACCACAATTTATCGGTTATGAACTGTAGATTAAAACTGAAGAAACTGCAAAAAGGTATGAATTTAAGGAGATAGGACCTGGATAAACTGAAAGAACCAGGGGTTGTAGATTGTTTCAGAGAGAGTATTGGTGAATGGTTGAGAACAGGAGAAAGAAATACGTTAATAGAAGAATGGGTAGCTTTGAGAGCTGAAATAGTGAATGTAGCAGAGAATCAAGTAGGTAAAAAGACAAGGGCTAGTAGAAAGCCTTAGGTAACAGAAGAGATATTGAATTTAATAGATGAAACAAGAAAATATAAAAATGCAGTAAATGAAACATTATAAAAGGAATACAAAAGTCTCAAAAATGAGAGTGACAGGAAGTGCAAAATGACTAAGCAGGGATGGCTAGAAGACAAATGTAACGGTATAAAAGCATTGTCATTAGGGGCAAGATAGATACTGCCTACAGGAAAAGTAGAGAGACCTTTGGAGAAAAGAGAACCACCTGTATGAATGTCAAGAGCTCAGATGGAAAACCTGAAGGTGGGAGGCGTATCTAGAGGATCTATACAAGGGTGATGTACTTGAGGGCAATATTATGGGAATGGAAAATGACATAGATGAAGATGAAATGGGATATATGATACTGGGTGAAGAATTTGACAGAGTTCTTATAGACTTATGTCGAAAAAAAGCTCTGGGAATGGACAACATTTCATAAGAATTACCAATGGTCTTGAGAGAACCAGCCAGGACAAAACTCTTTCATCTGGTGGCCAAGACCTATGGGACAGATGAAATACCCTCAGACATCAAGAAGAATATAATTCCAATCCCAAGAAAGCAGGTGTTTACAGGCATGAAAATTACCAAACTATCAGTTTAGTAAGTCACAGCAGCAAAATACTAACACGAATCCTCTACAGGCAAATGGAAAAACTGGTAGAAACTGATTTCGAGGAAGATCAATTTGGATTCTGTAGCAATGTTGGGACACACGATGCAATACTGACCCAACGAATTATATTAGAAGATAGGTTAAGGATAGGCAAACCTACATTTCTAGCATTTGTGGACTTAGAAAAAGCTTTTGACAATGTTGACTGGAATACTCTCTTTCAAATTCTGAGTGCGGCAGGGGTAAATACAGGGAGCAAAAGGCTATTTAAAATTTGTATGAAAACCAGATGGCAGTCATAAGCGTCAAGGGGCACAGAAAGCAAGCAGTGGTTGAGAAGGGAGTGAGACAGGGTTGTAGCCTATCCCAGATATTATTAAATCTGTATATTGAGCAAGAAGTAAAGGAAATGAAAGAAAAATATGGAGTAGGAATTAAAATCTATAGATACTTCCCCCATGAACCATGGACCTTGACGTTGGTGGGGAGGCTTGCGTGCCTCAGCGATACAGATGGCTATACCGTAGGTGCAACCACAACGGAGGGGTATCTGTTGAGAGGCCAGACAAACATGTGGTTCCTGAAAAGGGGCAGCAGCCTTTTCAGTAGTCGCAGGGGCAACAGTCTGGATGATTGACTGATCTGGCCTTGTAACATTAACCAAAACGGCCTTGCTGTGCTGGTACTGCGAACGGCTGAAAGGAAGGGGAAACTACAGCCGTAATTTTTCCCGAGGACATGCAGCTTTACTGTATGATTAAATGATGATGGCGTCCTCTTGGGTAAAATATTCCGGAGGTAAAATAGTCCCCCATTCGGATCTCCGGGCGGGGACTACTCAAGAGGACGTCGTTATCAGCAGAAAGAAAACTGGCATTCTACGGATCGGAGCGTGGAATGTCAGATCCCTTAATCGGGCAGGTAGGTTAGAAAATTTAAAAAGGGAAATGGATAGGTTAAAGTTAGATATAGTGGGAATTAGTGAAGTTCGATGGCAGGAGGAACAAGACTTTTGGTCAGGTGAATACAGGGTGATAAATACAAAATCAAATAGGGGTAATGCAGGTGTAGGTTACATAATGAATAAAAAAATAGGAGTGCGGGTTAGCTACTACAAACAGCATAGTGAACGCATTATTGTGGCCAAGATTGACACAAAGCCCATGCCTACTACAGTAGTACAAGTTTATATGCCAACTAGCTCTGCAGATGATGAAGAAATTGATGAAATGTATGACGAGATAAAAGAAATTATTCAGGTAGTGAAGGGAGACGAAAATTTAATAGTCATGGGTGACTGGAATTCGTCAGTAGGAAAAGGGAGAGAAGGAAACATAGTAGGTGAATATGGATTGGGGGGAAGAAATGAAAGAGGAAGCCGCCTTGTAGAATTTTGCACAGAGCATAACTTAATCATAGCTAACACTTGGTTCAAGAATCATAAAAGAAGGTTGTATACCTGGAAGAATCCTGGAGATACTAATAGGTATCAGATAGATTATATAATGGTAAGACAGAGATTTAGGAACCAGGTTTTAAATTGTAAAACATTTCCAGGGGCAGATGTGGATTCTGACCACAATCTATTGGTTATGAACTGCAGATTGAAACTTAAGAAACTGCAAAAAGGTAGGAATTTAAGGAGATGGGACCTGGATAAACTGAAAGAACCAGAGGTTGTAGAGAGTTTCAGGGAGAGCATAAGGGAACAATTGACAGGAATGGGGGAAAGAAATACAGTAGAAGAAGAATGGGTAGCTCTGAGGGATGAAGTAGTGAAGGCAGCAAAGGATCAAGTAGGTAAATGACGAGGGCTAACACACTCCTGGAAATGGAAAAAAGGAACACATTGACACCGGTGTGTCAGACCCACCATACTTGCTCCGGACACTGCGAGAGGGCTGTACAAGCAATGATCACATGCACGGCACAGCGGACACACCAGGAACCGCGGTGTTGGCCGTCGAATGGCGCTAGCTGCGCAGCATTTGTGCACCGCCGCCGTCGGTGTCAGCCAGTTTGCCGTGGCATACGGAGCTCCATCGCAGTCTTTAACACTGGTAGCATGCCGCGACAGCGTGGATGTGAACCGTATGTGCAGTTGACGGACTTTGAGCGAGGGCGTATAGTGGGCGTGCGGGAGGCCGGGTGGACGTACCGCCGAATTGCTCAACACGTGGGGCGTGAGGTCTCCACAGTACATCGATGTTGTCGCCAGTGGTCGGCGGAAGGTGCACGTGCCCGTCGACCTGGGACCGGACCGCAGCGACGCACGGATGCACGCCAAGACCATAGGATCCTACGCAGTGCCGTAGGGGATTGCACCGCCACTTCCCAGCAAATTAGGGACACTGTTACTCCTGGGGTATCGGCGAGGACGATTCGCAACCGTCTCCATGAAGCTGGGCTACGGTCCCGCACACCGTTAGGCCGTCTTCCGCTCACGCCCCAACATCGTGCAGCCCGCCTCCAGTGGTGTCGCGACAGGCGTGAATGGAGGGACGAATGGAGACGTGTCGTCTTCAGCGATGAGAGTCGCTTCTGCCTTGGTGCCAATGATGGTCGTATGCGTGTTTGGCGCCGTGCAGGTGAGCGCCACAATCAGGACTGCATACGACCGAGGCACACAGGGCCAACACCTGGCATCATGGTGTGGGGAGCGATCTCCTACACTGGCCGTACATCACTGGTGATCGTCGAGGGGACACTGAATAGTGCACGGTACATCCAAACCATCATCGAACCCATCGTTCTACCATTCCTAGACCGGCAAGGGAACTTGCTGTTCCAACAGGACAATGCACGTCCGCATGTATCCCGTGCCACCCAACGTGCTCTAGAAGGTGTAAGTCAACTACCCTGGCCAGCAAGATCTCCGGATCTGTCCTCCATTGAGCATATTTGGGACTGGATGAAGCGTCGTCTCACGCGGTCTGCACGTCCAGCATGAACGCTGGTCCAACTGAGGCGCCAGGTGGAAATGGCATGGCAAGCCGTTCCACAGGACTACATCCAGCATCTCTACGATCGTCTCCATGGGAGAATAGCAGCCTGCATTGCTGCGAAAGGTGGATATACACTGTACTAGTGCCGACATTGTGCATGCTCTGTTGCCTGTGTCTATGTGCCTGTGGTTCTGTCAGTGTGATCATGTGATGTATCTGACCCCAGGAATGTGTCAATAAAGTTTCCCCTTCCTGGGACAATGAATTCACGGTGTTCTTATTTCAATTTCCAGGAGTGTAGAAATCTTTGGGTAACAGAAGAAATATTGAATTTAATTGATGAAAGGAGAAAATATAAAAAATGCAGTAAATGAAGCAGGCAAAAGGGAATACAAACGTCTCAAAAATGAGATCGACAGAAAGTGCAAAATGGCTAAGCCGGGATGGCTAGAGGACAAATGTAAGGATCTAGAGGCTTGTCTCACTAGGGGTAAGATAGATACTTCCTACAGGAAAATTAGAGAGACCTTTGGAGAGAAGAGAACCACTTGTATGAATATCAACAGCTCAGATGGCAACCCAGTTCTAAGCAAAGAAGGGAAGGCAGAAAGGTGGAAGGAGTATATAGAGGGTTTATACAAGGGCGATGTACTTGAGGACAGTATTATGGAAATGGAAGAGGATGTAGATGAAGATGAAATGGGAGATAAGACACTGCGTGAAGAGTTTGACAGAGCACTGAAAGACCTGAGTCGAAACAAGGCCGCGGGAGTAGACAACATTCCATTAGAACTACTGATGGCCTTGGGAGAGCCAGTCATGACAAAACTCTACCATCTGGTGAGCAAGATGTATGAGACAGGGGAAATACCCACAGACTTCAAGAAGAATATAATAATTCCAATCCCAAAGAAAGCAGGTGTTGACAGATGTGAAAATTACCGAACTATCAGTTTAATAAGTCACAGCTGCAAAATACTAACACGAATTCTTTACAGACGAATGGAAAAACTGGTAGAAGCGGACCTCGGGGAAGATCAGTTTGGATTCCGTAGAAATGTTGGAACACGTGAGGCAATACTAACCTTACGACTTATCTTAGAAGAAAGATTAAGAAAAGGCAAACCTACATTTCTAGCATTTGTAGACTTAGAGAAAGCTTTTGACAACGTTAACTGGAATACTCTCTTTCAAATTCTGAAGGTGGCAGGGGTAAAATACAGGGAGCGAAAGGCTATTTACAATTTGTACAGAAACCAGATGGCAGTTATAAGAGTCGAGGGGCATGAAAGGGAAGCAGTGGTTGGGAAAGGAGTGAGACAGGGTTGTAGCCTCTCCCCGATGTTATTCAATCTGTATATTGAGCAAGCAGTAAAGGAAACAAAAGAAAAATTCGGAGTAGGTATTAAAATTCATGGAGAAGAAGTAAAAACTTTGAGGTTCGCCGATGACATTGTAATTCTGTCAGAGACAGCAAAGGACTTGGAAGAGCAGTTGAACGGAATGGACAGTGTCTTGAAAGGAGGATATAAGATGAACATCAACAAAAGCAAAACGAGGATAATGGAATGTAGTCAAATTAAATCGGGTGATGCTGAGGGGATTAGATTAGGAAATGAGACACTTAAAGTAGTAAAGGAGTTTTGCTATTTAGGGAATAAAATAACTGATGATGGTCGAAGTAGAGAGGATATAAAATGTAGACTGGCAATGGCAAGGAAATCGTTTCTGAAGAAGAGAAATTTGTTAACATCGAGTATAGATTTAAGTGTCAGGAAGTCGTTTCTGAAAGTATTTGTATGGAGTGTAGCCATGTATGGAAGTGAAACATGGACGATAACCAGTTTGGACAAGAAGAGAATAGAAGCTTTCGAAATGTGGTGCTACAGAAGAATGCTGAAGATAAGGTGGGTAGATCACGTAACTAATGAGGAGGTATTGAATAGGATTGGGGAGAAGAGAAGTTTGTGGCACAACTTGACTAGAAGAAGGGATCAGTTGGTAGGACATGTTTTGAGGCATCAAAGGATCACAAATTTAGCATTGGAGGGCAGCGTGGAGGGTAAAAATCATAGAGGGAGACCAAGAGATCAATACACTAAGCAGATTCAGAAGGATATAGATTGCAGTAGGTACTGGGAGATGAAGAAGCTTGCACAGGATAGAGTAGCATGGAGAGCTGCATCAAACCAGTCTCAGGACTGAAGACCACAACAACAACACAGAGAAGAAATAAAAAGTTTGAAGTTTGCTGATGACCCTGTAATTCTGTCAGAGACAGCAAAGAGCCTGGAAGAGCACGTGAACGGAAGGGGCCTTGTCTTGAAAGGAGGACATAAGATGAACATAAACAAAAGCAAAATGAGGATAATGGAATGTAGGTAATTAAATCAAGTGATGCTGAAGGTATTAGATTACGAAGTAAGACACTTAAAGCAGTAAATGAGTTTTGCTATTTGGGGAGCAAAATAATTGATATGGTCGAAGTAGAGAGAACATACAATGTAGACTGGCTATGGCAAGAAAAGTGTTTCTGAAGAAGAGAAATTTGTTAATATCAAGTATACATTTAAGGATCAGGAAGTATTTTCTGAAAGTATTTGTATGAAATATAGCCACATATGGAAGTGAGACATGGACGATCAAGGGATCATCAATTTAGTACTGGAGGGAAGCGTGGAGGGTAAAAACTGTCAGGGATACCAAGATATGAATACACTAAGCAGATTCAGAAGGATTTAGGTTGCAATAGTTATTTGGAGATGAAGAGGCATGCACAGGATAAAGTAGCATGGAGTGTTGCTGCATCAAAAAAGTCTCCGGACTGAAGACCACAACAACAACAACAACAATAAGATGCTGATGCCTCTAGCAAAATATTATAATACAGTGCAGACTTGATAGGACCACTCTCGAGTTATTTTTGTAGTATCATTGATTCAGGGCATATTTCATACATGCTATAGTTAACACAATATTGTAAAAAAAGGAATGAGCAGATAACTCTAATTATGGCCTAGTTCCTTCTCATCTTTTCAGAAAGTTTTGTGAATATAGATTATTATCTTTGTCTAACTTTATTTATATACGAAGTATTGGTAGAACCAAACAACAAAAATTATGTTGCCTGTATATTCCAAAAACTTGTTGAGGCCTTTGATTGTCTGGGCCATAAAGTTACACTTGTTAAATTTAAACATTATGGCTTTAGCGGCAACCTTCCCGTATAGATACCACATCACCTTCATAACGTATTTGCTCTTTTTCCTTAATACTTTAAACAAAGCATTTATGTGCTTCTACACACAATCTAACATAATTTATTTGTTGTTTTTTTTATTTATTTATTTACACGTCAAGTTCCATAGAACTAAATTGAGGAGCAAATCTCCAAGGTCATGGAACATGTCAGTACATGAAATTACAATGTAAAAGCAATAACAGATCAAAATAAAATGTTTATGAACCCAAAAAATGTCAAGCCATAAGTTTAAGTAAATGTAATCAACAATACAACAAGAATAAGCTTTATTTTTTTAGGAATTCCTTGACAGAATAGAAGGAGTGACGCATGAGGAAACTCTTCAGTTTTGATTTGAAAGCACGTGGATTACTGCTAAGATTTTTGAATTCTTGTGGCAGCTTAAGGGAAAATGGATGCAGCAATATACTGCACACCTTTCTGCACAAGACTTAAGGAAGTCCGATCCAAATGCAGGTTTGATTTCTGCTGACAATTAACTGAGTAAAAACTGCTGATTCTTGGGAATAAGCTGATATTGTTAACAGGAAATGATAGTAAAGAATACATATATATTGAGAGGGCAATGTCAAAATACCCAGGCTAGTAAACAGGGATCGACAAGAGGTGCGCGAACTTACACCACTTACTGCCCGAACCACGCATTTCTGAGCCAAAAATATCCGTTTGGAATGGGAAGAGTTACCCAAAAATACAATACCATTCGACATAAGCGAATGAAAATAAGCAAAGTAGACTAATTTTCATGTTGAACGATCACTTACTTCAGATATTGTTTGAATAGTAAAAATGGCAGCAACAAGTCTTTGAACAAGATTCTGAACGTGGGCTTTCCATGACAGTTTACTATGTATCTGAACACCTAGAAAATTGAACTGTTCAATTTCACTAATCATATGCCTATTCTGTGAAATTAAAACGCCAGATTTTGTTGAATTGTGTGTTAGAAACTGTAAAAACTGAGTCTTACTGTGTTTCAGCGTTAGTTTATTTTCTACAAGCCATGAACTTACATCATGAACTGCACTATTTGAAACCGAACCAATGTTGCACACAACATCCTTCACTACTTCCTTGTCATCAGCAAACAGAAATATTTTAGAGTTACCCATAAAACTAGAGGGCATACCATTTATATAAATAAGGAACTGGAGTGGCCCCAACATTGATCCCTAGGGCACCCCCCATTTGACTGCACCCCACTCAGACCCACATCACAGCCATTCTCAACACTGTGAATAATGACCTTTTGCTGTATGTTGCTGAAGTAAGAGGTGAACCAATTGTCAGCTACTCCCTGTATTCCATAATGGTCCAACTTATGAAGCAATATATTGTTATCAACACAATCAAACACCTTAGTTAAATAAAAAAATATGCCTAACATTCAAAACCTTTTGTTTAGCCCATCCAGTACCTCACAGAGAAAAGCGAATATAGCATTTTCAGTTGTTAAACGGCTACTAAGGCAGAACTGTGCATTTGATAGCAAATTGTGTGACATAAAATGATCAATTATCCTTACATACACAGTCTTTTCAATAACTTTAGCAAACACTGATGGCATAGCAATAGGTCTAAAATTGTCTACATTATCCATTTCTCCCTTTTTGTGAAGCGGCTTTACTACTGAGTATTTTAACCATTCAGGAAAGTGACCATTCCTAAAGGAAAACTTACAAATATGGCTAAATACAGAGCTAACATGTGCAGCACAGTACTTTAACATTCTAATAGGCACTCCATCATATCCATGAGAGTCCTTGGTCTTCAGTGACTTAATTATTGACTCAATCTCCCACTTGTCTGTATCACAGAGGAGTATTTCACACATCAATCTCGGAAAGACGTTTCCCTAGAGAGTTATATGATTCCCTTTAGAAACTAAATTTTGATTTAATTCACCAGCAATGCTCAGAAAATGGTTGTTAAACACTGTACATATATCTGATTTATCAGTAACAGAAATATTTTTACTATGAACTGACTTTATATCATCGACCTTGTGCTGCTGACCAGACACTTTCTTCACAACTGCCCACATGGTTTTAATTTTATCCTGTGCATTAGCTATTCTATTTGCATACCACAAATTCTTTGCCTTCCTAATAACATTTTTAAGCACCTTACAGTACTGTTTGTAATGGACTACTGGAGCTTGATCGTAACTACTTCTTACATTTTTATATAATTCCAACTATGTTCTATATGATATCCTTATCCCACTAGTCAGCCATCCAGGCTGCCTTTTACTGCTAGTACCCCGTTTAAAATGTTCTAATGGAAAGCAACTCTCAAAGAGCATGAGAAATGTGTTAAGGAAAGGATTATATTTGTCATCTATATTATTGGCACAATATTCACCATGCCACTCTTGTTCCTTGATGATGTTTAAGAAGCTCTATTGCCGTTGGGTTAACTTTCCTACACAGTTTGTAATTATATGTGACATTTGATTGAGTACAACAGCATTTTAGTGTTAAAATTTGTGCATCATGGTCTGAACGCCATCCACCCTTTTACTAACAGTATGCCCATCTCGTAATGAAGAATGAATAAAAATGTTCTCTAAGGCTGTGCTACTGTTCCCCTGCACCCTAGTTGGAAATGACAAAGTTAAAACCTTTTTAACATAATTGAATTGATGAAAGGAGAAAATATAAAAATGCAGTAAATGAAGCAAGCAAAAAGGAATACAAACGTCTCAAAAATGAGGTCAACAGGAAGTGCAAAATGGCTAAGCAGGCATGGCTAGAGGACAAATGTAAGGATGTAGAGGCTTATCTCACTAGGGGTAAGATAGATACTGCCTACAGGAAAATTAAAGAGACCTTTGGAGAGAAGAGAACCACTTGTATCAATACCAAGAGCTCAGTTGGAAACCCAGTCCTAAGGAAAGAAGGGAAAGCAAAAAGGTGGAAGCAGTATATAGAGGGTCTATACAGGGGCGATGTTCTTGAGGACAATATTATGGAAATGGAAGAGGATGTAGATGAAATGGGAGACATGATACTGCGTGAAGAGTTTGACAGAGCACTGAAAGACCTAAGTCGAAACAAGGCCCCAGGAGTAGACAACATTCCATTAGAACTACTGACAGCCTTGGGAGAGCCAGTCCTGACAAAACTCTACCATCTGGTGAGGAAGATGTTGGAGACAGGCGAAATTCCCTCAGACTTCAAGAAGAATATAATAATTCCAATCCCAAAGAAAGCAGGTGTTGAGAGATGTGAAAATTACCGAAATATCAGTTTAATAAGTCACAGCTGAAAAATACTAATGCGAATTCTTTATAGACAAATGGAAAAACTGGTAGAATTCGACCTCGGGGAAGATCAGTTTCGATTCCGTAGAAATGTTGGAACACGTAAGGCAATACTGACCTTACGCCTTATCTTAGAAGAAAGCTTAAGGAAAGGCAAACCTACGTTTCTAGCATTTGTAGACTTAGAGAAAGCTTTTGCCAATGTTGACTGGAATACTCTCTTTCAAATTCTGAAGGTTGCAGGGGTAAAATACAGGGAGCAAAAGGCTATTTATAATTTGTACAGAAACCAGATAGCGGTTATAAGAGTTGAGCGGCATGAAAGGGAAGCAGTGGTTGGAAAGGGAGTGTGACAGGGTTGTAGCCTCTCCCCAATGCTATTCAATCTGTATATTGAGCAAGCAGTAAAGGAAATACTTGTATTGCATATATGATTATGTGACTTACATGACGTCAGCCATTTAGCAGCTTCATTATCCTTTTGTCTTACCTTCCCCCTCTCTAATATAGCCACATGTCCTTGGCCATGAAGTTTCATCTCCTGCATGCTGAGCCCAACTAAAACGAACATCTGATGCCCGATAAGCAATCATAGACTGCCTTTCTTCATCAGGAATGTGCCGCCAGGCTGGCTACAAATAACAGAATTAACATAATTTTCATCAACCATATTTATTTATTTATTTGCAACAGTACAATTCTAGAATCTATAAAAATTTTAACACATGTTCAGTAGAAGTGATGATTATGAAAAAGCATATAAAAGGTGCAGTTCACAGAAAAATGCTGATAAGCATAATAATTGTCAACAGATCAGTTAATGACAAATATGATTTAATGCAGGTTTTGGTCAATGCTTTTTCATCCCAATTCTTCCTCCAGTCACCTGGGACTGTCCACTGTATGAGAAATTCAAGCTATGGGAAAAGTTAATCACACAACACAATCAATTCAAAATCTAACACGAATTCTGTCTGTTTCTAGTGATTTATTTATTGTATTTTATCCATAATGGATGCAGCTATTTATTCCCACCAACTTCAGCTGCTTCTAAAAATTGGATTTGTTTGTAAAAGTTATTTGATAGTTTGTGACACAGTCAAATGGCAGTGTAATATTATTTTATCTGTTGTACCCTGACATCACTTCTGATACACATGCAACATTCATGCAGTTCTGCAGCCTGACAATGTTCAAACCTTCAAACTTCATGAAACACATATCACAGAAAAGGTGACAAGCAATCACACAAATGTAAAATAAATCTAGAAGTATATTTCTTTATATGCACAGAATAATGATATGAATATAATAGAGGGAAACATTACACATGGGAAAAATATATCTAAAAACTAAGATGATGTGACTTACCAAACAAAAGCGCTGGCAGGTTGATAGACATACAAATTGCTTGTGTCTGTGTATGTGCGGATGGATATGTGTGTGTGTGCGCGCGAGTGTATAACTGTCCTTTTTTCCCCCTAAGGTAAGTCTTTCCGCTCCCGGGATTGGAATGACTCCTGACCCTCTCCCTTAAAACCCACATCCTTTAGTCTTTCCCTCTCCTTCCCTCTTTCCTGATGAAGCAACCGTTGGTTGCGAAAGCTTGAATTTTGTGTGTATGTTTGTGTTTGTTTGTGTGTCTATCAACCTGCCAGTGCTTTCGTTTGGTAAGTCACATCATCTTTGTTTTTAGATATATATTTATATGCACAGTTATAAATGCACACTGTTACACCAGTTCACAAAAATCTTTGGAAAGTTTACATTCTCTTTTGTGTGAACCTGTCCACAACTCAATGCTTGTGCTATTCAGTGACCGATCTTCTTTATTCCTAAATTATTTACATTCCTTACTATATTTAAACACAGATATTATATGCTCAGAAATTCATCTGTGGAGTAGATGAAGTTCTCAAGCAGAAATGATTTTAATTTGATTTTAATAATGTTTTAACAGTGTGACAGCATGAATTCACAAGGGAAGTGGTCAAATAAGTTTCATGGCTGCATACTTTGCTCCTCGGTGAGCTATAATAAGGTTGAGTTGTTTTTACTGTTATATTTATGAAAGCTACTATTCTATTCAAATTTCTTCACAACAAACTTCATAAGACACTAAATGCAATGTGCACCTATTAGTATGCCTAGTTTTTTGCCTGCAAGAGGTTCAAGGATGGAACTAGATGCTTTACTTACATCAGATTTCAATATAATGAATATTTTGCACCTACATGTGGAATTGGTCCAGCATTATACAACATTAATAAACGAAAGCAAAGTACTGAGTGACAGACAAAACTATTTGCTTTAACACAATAAAAAATATAAAAAATTGCATTATGAATCTGTTGGTAATCTATTAAAACAGACACACACATTATTCAGAAATAAATTGATATTAATTACCATGGTGATCGCGGAGGCAATATCTGTTTCTGTTATGCTGTATGCTAGAAAGATGCCTATTGTGAGTTATATAGATCTGTTCATAATTAAAAACTATCTTCTTTCTGCTTTAAAAATAGTATTCCTTCTTAACTTATTGTAAGCAGAAGATGTGTCCAACATATGCCTTTAGTGATACTTGTTTTACACTCATAAACTAGATAGACACAAGCAAAATCATGGATATTTAGTAATCACACGATCCAGAAACACTACATTAATTCCAAAGTTCCCAAACTGAATACATTGATGAGACAAGTTCATCACCACTTATAATATTTTTATATGTAAAAGACTATGCAAATTATAGCAAATTTAATAATTGTAATTTACTTATCAAATTCACTGCATGACAACCTGAAATGCTAAGAAAATAAAATGTATCTGTTTATATTATGGCATGTGAGTGCAATGTTTTAATTCACCAATATTACAAGCAAAAAAATATTTTGCGACTAAGCAAATTAAGCCAAAATATACACTTCTCCTCAGTATTATGAAATCAGAGCAGTGTTGGCACATCAATTATCTGTTTCCTGACTCAGTGACATTAAATATTCAGTGTTTTAAAAGTAACGTTTAATTAATTTAAATCAACCATTAAAAAGGCTTTTACCACTTGAGTATGGTGAATTTAGGAGTTTTGTGGCCACCAGGTAGAAGACTGTTGAAAGAAGATTTGGAATTACTGGCCACATAATTGTTTTATTAATTTTAAACATGTTTTCATTGAATATAACAATTTGCAAAAAGGTTTCAATATGAATTTTGTCAGTAACAAGAGAGCCAATAGAATTCTAATGTGGTTTGTAGGTGACAAATGACTGCAAGAAAGATAGCTATATTTCTTCATACATGGAGAGTTTTACTGTTTTATCTGCAAAATGAAAATGGCTGCGGTATAATAATTTTCATTGTAATGAACAAGGCAATGTGGCATCCGTGACACTTTATAAGTAGATGCAGCAGTGCTGTAAGATGTTTTGTGTCTCAGTCGCAGTCTTGGCAGTGAGGTCAGCAAGGAGTACTGGAGACAGAATATTGTGCCACCCATTGGCTGCACAGAGTGTGAAAGACTTTGAATTTTATGCTATCTTTATTCTTTATTTGCTGGTGATATCCATTCGCAGACTGCCAGATGGGGGTTAGACACTGAAGCGAGCCGAAACATTATGTTTCGCAGTGAGTCACAATGTGCTGCAGTGAACTAAAACCCATTTAAATTAATTTCTCGTGCTAATAAGAAACCAAACAGAAAACACTCGATAGTTTTTTTAACTCTTTCCAATGATTACAGAATCATTTAATGAAGTTTAATTTACAATTTTCATTAAATTAGTGTGCTTTCAGATTTTGAAATTGAGTATCCACATGTGATGGTCACTTAGTACGGTAGTTCACTGTGTTCATCTCCAATGTACTGGTCACTTTACTGCAGGCCTATGTGAAGTATGCTGATGAACTGTTAATGTCAAAACTGTTTTTATTTATTTCTTTTCTGTGAGGTCGCCATTCACAAGTAAATCCAATTTTATTTATTAAAATAAACATCTTTCAACCACAAATATGTGTCCCTTTCTATTACTTAACCATCCCTTTTTTTTTTTCATTTTATTTACAAATGTTTCTGAATTTGCTATCTCGTCAACTGCTGGGAACCTTACAAAAAAATCTAATGATTATACAGCCAAGTTAACCATAGTGTGATAAATGCAGCAATGCGTTACCACGCCTTTGACAAGTGTTCAAATGAAAATTTCAACTTCTGCTATTTCGACCACAAGTTTTAAGATTAATTGCAATAGTCAAAAGAGAGAGGGGAGCCCACAGAGTGAGGTGGCACAGTGGTAAAACACCGGTCCTGTATTCGCACAGATGACAGTTCAGTTCTCCATTCACACATCCTAAATCAATTAAGGTCAAGGCTAGAGTGGTTCCTTTTAAGGGCATGACTGATTCCTTTTCTAGCCTTCCACAATCATAATTCACACTCTGTCTCAAAGAATCTCGTAACCGACAGAGTATTAAATCTTACTTACTTTATTCTAGTTACTTTTTTTTGTATAATAAAAAGCATTTGCCTGGTATGGAGTTATGCCTGAATATTATCTTGTATGACACCAGTAAATGAAACTGTGTGACATATATTAACTTACCAATTTTTATATCCATATGTTGGCAATTACTTTTATAGCAAAAGCAGTTGAACATAAATGTTCCAGTAAGTGTACTATAGAGCTGTTACAGTTTTTTTCCTTCAATATGTACTTCCAAGAATGTTCTTGCCTTCCTCTGAGAATGCCAGACAGGCATAAGAAGATATACAGTTTAACACGTAATTTAAAGTATAATTTTCAATTTTTTACAAGTACAATAGAGCATAGCTACCTGTGGATGACATATCTGCAGTGATAAGCACTCCCTTGCCCAGTAATCTGAAGGCCTCACAAAGGCATTTACAGATAAGCAGTACCCCTCAAACCCAGACCACAAAGAGGTTTTCTGTGCATATCTTCACACACTCCCAATCCTCCGGCCACCCCCAAGAATCTGCTGCAAAGGAATTCCCCCTCATCACCCAAATCACTCTGGACTGGAACAACTGAACTATATCCTTTGCCAGGACTTTGATTATATGTCACCCTGCCCTGAAATGAGGAACATCATGCCCAAGATCCTTCCATCAGCCACCCAGCCTCTACAACATTCTAGTCCATTCCTATGCCACCACCACTCCCGACCCCTTGCCACAGGGGCCATATCCCTGTGGCAGACCAAGGTGCAAGACCTGTGCAATACACCCACCCAGCAACTCTTACCCAAGTCGTGCCGCAGGCTTATCCTACCCCCTCAGATGCCAGGCCCCGTGTGTAAGCAGCTATGTCATACACCAATCCTGCTGCAAACACTGCATAGTCTCTTATTTTGGTATGACTACCAACCAGTTGTCCACCAGGATGAATGGCCACCACAAAACTGTTGTCAAGGGCCAAGTTGACCGCCCAGTGGCACAACATGCAGCTGAGCACAACATGCTCAATTTCAGTGCTTCTACATCCAAGCCATCTGGATGCTTCCCTTCACCATCAGCTTATCTGAACTTGGGAGTTATCATTACAACACATCCTTCACTCTCATAATTGTCCTGGCCTCAATCTCAGATAATCCACTATCCATGCACCCTTCACCTAACAGTTTCCCCTCTCTCTATCCTGTCACCTCCTCTTATCCTCATCCACATCTCGCCTTCAGAACGTGCCACTTTCCACTGGCTGCTACAACTGTACCTGCCACCCCTCCCTTCCACATTCCTAGTCATCAAACCGGCCTTCGTCCGAGCTGCCAGACCCAGCCCCAGTCTCTCTCCCTGACTCCCGCCTCCTTCTCACTCTACACACCCCACCTGACTCTACCCCCCATGACAAACAGCCCAACTCTCGTAAAATAGCACTGGCACTGTCTGTCTAGCTGGCACCATTTAGGAGCATTGTAATGTGCATGCATGTTGGGAATATGTGTGTCTTTGTGTGCTCTAGCTCGTCAAAGGATGACTTCAAAAGCTAGTTTGTTTTTGTGTGGGCCTATGGACAACCCAACGCTTCTGGTTTTCAGTGAACAGTCCCCTTTAAGCCTGTTGTTGTTGTTGTGGTCTTCAGTCCTGAGACTGGTTTGATGCAGCTCTCCATGCTACTCTATCCTGTGCAAGCTTCTTCATCTCCCAGTACCTACTGCAACCTACATCCTTCTGAATCTGCTTAGTGTATTCATCTCTTGGTCTCCCCCTACGATTTTTACCCTCCACGCTGCCCTCCAATGCTAAATTTGTGATCCCTTGATGCCTCAAAACATGTCCTACCAACCGATCCCTTCTTCTAGTCAAGTTGTGCCACAAACTCCTCTTCTCCCCAATCCTATTCAATACCTCCTCATTAGTTACGTGATCTACCCACCTTATCTTCAGCATTCTTCTGTAGCACCACATTTCGAAAGCTTCTATTCTCTTATTGTCCAAACTGGTTATCGTCCATGTTTCACTTCCATACATGGCTACACTCCATACAAATACTTTCAGAAACGACTTCCTGACACTTAAATCTATACTCGATGTTAACAAATTTCTCTTCTTCAGAAACGCTTTCCTTGCCATTGCCAGTCTACATTTTATATCCTCTCTACTTCGACCATCATCAGTTATTTTACTCCCTAAATAGCAAAACTCCTTTACTACTTTAAGTGTCTCATTTCCTAATCTAATCCCCTCAGCATCACCCGATTTAATTTGACTACATTCCATTATCCTCGTTTTGCTTTTGTTGATGTTCATCTTATATCCTCCTTTCAAGACACTGTCCATTCCGTTCAACTGCTCTTCCAAGTCCTTTGCTGTCTCTGACAGAATTACAATGTCATCGGCGAACCTCAAAGTTTTTACTTCTTCTCCATGAATTTTAATACCTACTCCGAATTTTTCTTTTGTTTCCTTTACTGCTTGCTCAATATACAGATTGAATAACATCGGGGAGAGGCTAAAACTCTGTCTCACTCCTTTCCCAACCACTGCTTCCCTTTCATGCCCCTCGACTCTTATAACTGCCATCTGGTTTCTGTACAAATTGTAAATAGCCTTTCGCTCCCTGTATTTTACCCCTGCCACCTTCAGAATTTGAAAGAGAGTATTCCACTTAACGTTGTCAAAAGCTTTCTCTAAGTCTACAAATGCTAGAAACGTAGGTTTGCCTTTTCTTAATCTTTCTTCTAAGATAAGTTGTAAGGTTAGTATTGCCTCACGTGTTCCAACATTTCTACGGAATCCAAACTGATCTTCCCCGAGGTCCGCTTCTACCAGTTTTTCCATTCGTCTGTAAAGAATTCGCGTTAGTATTTTGCAGCTGTGACTTATTAAACTGATAGTTCGGTAATTTTCACATCTGTCAACACCTGCTTTCTTTGGGATTGGAATTATTATATTCTTCTTGAAGTCTGTGGGTATTTCGCCTGTCTCATACATCTTGCTCACCAGATGGTAGAGTTTTGTCATGACTGGCTCTCCCAAGGCCATCAGTAGTTCTAATGGAATGTTGTCTACTCCCGGGGCCTTGTTTCGACTCAGGTCTTTCAGTGCTCTGTCAAACTCTTCACGCAGTATCTTATCTCCCATTTCATCTTCATCTACATCCTCTTCCATTTCCATAATACTGTCCTCAACTACATCGCCCTTGTATAAACCCTCTATATACTCCTTCCACCTTTCTGCCTTCCCTTCTTTGCTTAGAACTGGGTTTCCATCTGAGCTCTTGATATTCATACAAGTGGTTCTCTTCTCTCCAAAGGTCTCTTTAATTTTCCTGTAGGCAGTATCTATCTTACCCCTAGTGAGACAAGCCTCTACATCCTTACATTTGTCCTCTAGCCATCCCTGCTTAGCCATTTTGCACTTTCTGTCGATCTCATTTTTGAGACGTTTGTATTCCCTTTTGCTTGCTTCATGTACTGCATTTTTATATTTTCTCCTTTCATCAATTAAATTCAATATTTCTTCTGTTACCCAAGGATTTCTATTAGCCCTCGTCTTTTTACCTACTTGATCCTCTGCTGCCTTCACTACTTCATCCCTCAGAGCTACCCATTCTTCTTCTACTGTATTTCTTTCCCCCATTCCTGTCAATTGTTCCCTTATGCTCTCCCTGAAACTCTCTACAACCTCTGGTTCTTTCAGTTTATCCAGGTCCCATCTCCTTAAATTCCCACCTTTTTGCAGTTTCTTCAGTTTCAATCTGCAGTTCATAACCAATAGATTGTGGTCAGAATCCACATCTGCCCCTGGAAATTTCTTACAATTTAAAACCTGGTTCCTAAATCTCTGTCTTACCATTATATAATCTATCTGATACCTATTAGTATCTCCTTTAAGCCTAAAGTATTTAATTATATTGAAAGAGTTAGCTACATTCTGTCTGTTTCATGTAGAATAAGATCCAGTTTAATATGTCAACTTCTTGCAAAAATTGCAACACCAAGAGGATGCATGCGACTGATATGAACTTGGTTCATTCAATCATCATGTACAACACGCACTCGCAACCGCAACTCGCAAACACGACTGCAGTCTCCGGCAACTGAAACCAGTGTGGTTTCAGTTGTTTGGGACTGCAGTCGTGTGTGCGAGTTGCATTTACATGAGTGTGAGTGTGTGTGTGTGTGTGTGTGTGTGTGTGTGTGAGTGAGAGAGAGAGAGAGAGAGAGAGAGAGAGAGAGAGAGATCTATTCTTGCCGAGTCCAATGATCGAAAGCATTGTTACATTCCATCCTGGATTTTCCATTGTTTGATTAAATTATCGTGTTCTGTGGATCCCATAAAGAACAACCTTCAGGGATATTGAATAAGACAAGGTATACATCTATAATCTGTCTATGTATTAACAATAAACTATCACTACAGTACTTGCTGCTGTTCCTGCTCAAGGTAAAACTGTCATACAACAAAAGGCTGGTTTGAACATCACAGTGATTGACTAAGGGTGGTCCTACTGAAGGTGATATACATGTGCCTTCTTTGAACATTTAAACTGACTTATCCAGTCAGTTATGGTGGGAGGTACAGTTTGATGTGAACTCAAAACCACAGTGCAACTCGGCCTTTGTGACATTAACAATTACTGTCAGAGGATTAAAGAAGTGATGGTGACAGATAAACATCCTAGGACCAGGCAATGAATCTGACACCTTTGCATCCACAGTCTGGCATTTACACACTGAGCCACACTATTCATGCCTATGACCCCTAAATTTAATCAAATAAACTGTAGAGATCAGACTATCGCTTGATAACAGCTGCTGCTACTGAGTTATATTAAACAGCTATTGTTTGTCTCCTGTTATGAGCTTAATATTTACTTTATTACAATGGTACTTTTATCTCCTAAATCTGTTGCAACAGTGGCCTGCCATGCAGCTTTACAACAAACCTTTTTAAAAAACAATTGGCTGAAAGAACTTCCCAGTCCCTGAATCTAGGCATACAGATAACCTGAAAAAGAGATGGTAAAGAGAAATTTTTAATTTTCTTTTGATTTGGTAGGATTCCCAATTTCTTGCTTTATATTAGGTGAGGGATTGTTCAATAGCTTTGCACCAGAGTACATAATTATGGTTTGAATCTAGGTAAAAAGGCAAAAACTCAATGAAAATTATTTTTGCACCTTGTTTTCAGATTGTGTACACCACAGTTCAGCTGAAACTGATTTTTGAATAAAAGCATTGGCAAATTTCAAGATCCTTAAACAGATTTCTGCAGAAGTAAAGCTGTGATGACGTGTCGTGAGCTGCGATGGGTAGCTCAGATAGTAGAGCACTTGCTCACAAAATACAATCGTCCCGGGTTCGAGGCCCAGTCCAACACTCAGCTTTAATCTGTCAGGAAGTTTCACATTGGCACACACACTGCTGCAAAGTGAAATTTAATTCTGTATATGGTAATCTATTTGCACAATATTCTTGCTGCTCACTTCTGCTGAATACATGCTTACTTTACTTAAAGTGCACTATCCTAGATGATAATTACATGTCAAAGATTGGGTAGGCCCATATGACAGTGCACAAATGGTTGTGATTAGAAATCTGTATATAGTCCCTCACTCTGAGAACTCATTGTATGTTTAAGTGCATATAAACTGTGATCGGAGCCTATAAATGCTATGACAAGGCAGGCCTGTGGAATATCTCTCCACTGGTTTGTATGCTGTTACATAATGCATCAACAGTGGTTACTGGAGGATATTGCTTAACAAGTTTGTGACCATACATGTCCCAATCATGTTCAATGGGCAACAGGCCAGGCAAATAAGATATCCATTGCTCTTCAATATGTTTGCTCAGTCTTTACCACAAATTATCAGACATCATTCTGCTGGAAGATAATGTGATGACACCTGATATCTGTCCACAATGTCATTAAATGTCATCACTACTGTTGTGTTTAATAGAGCAGCTTCTGGGGGTCACCACTGAAAAACCTAGATTTTGCCATTAAGCTCACCAGCACACTGTTGCCCAAAGCAGTGGAAGGTGGAAGGAATCTGCTGAATACACACTTAACTTTACTTTATGTGCACTATCCCAGATGATAATTCCTTAGTAAGGAATGGATAGGTCTATTTGATGCCAAGCAACCATGTACAGGACTAGCAGTTGTCAAGTCCCTTATGGCCATTATGGACAAGAGGCAGTCAACCCACTCACAAGGGGAAGGCCTCAGACACGGCCAACCGATTCAGCTCAGATTTGGTAGGTCGCTTGTATACAACCTAAAACGAAGGACTCTAAGATATTTTAGATCAACACCCCCACATTTTTGAGAAAATCATCCCTAAAGGTTATGACGAGCAATCGACTCAAAATTGGCGGGATCGATAGATAATTGTAAATAAAGCATTTTTCATCATCAGGTATGGGGTCCGAAAATGCATACTTTTCCAGAAATCGATGTAACAAACTGTTACAGCTGCCGCTTCTGTGCCCACATAGTAAACGCTTTTCGCCCACAGTGGCAATAGCGCAACGGCAAGGTAACTGCCAGGGAATCGGAAAACCCGGGTTCAAATCTCGAAAAAACCTACAGGATGTTGTTCTTTTCGTTTGTATTTTTCCATATCTCAATTGATAGGGATAGGAGGGTTACTAAGGTAAGTAAAAATAAGGAATGATAATAATAAGATAGGCAAACTAATTTCTCAAACGCCATGAGTTGTGTAAAGTATTAAACTTTTAAGTCTTGTCACATGAAAACAACCCCGAGTAAAAGTGCTGTGAATTCCTCACGAGGGATCACAGACAGCCAAGCCGGCGACGCTTGTTTACAGCGAGGTATGGGACAGAATGCACGCAAGGAGAATTATGTTGTCCCGGTTGCCTCTTCGTCATATCATAGTTGTGAACCTGGAGGAGAGAAGGTGTCCAGCACGAGCCTTATAGAAGTCAATCAGAAGTAGTTGTTTTAGTCATTAGGCTCCCACAAACCGTGCGGATACTTGTAGTAATTTTTCCATTGTTTATGCGCCGAATGAAATGCATTTTGTGATTGAATACAGTGTTCTTCTGTAAGTAACATATGACGAGAACTGTATGTAGTTTGTAGTAATTAGCTCGTCTGTTTATGCCGTAGTAACTAGTTATTGTTTGTTGTGTCATATCTTTCAGGTGCATAATCTGAATAATGTAGGATGTACACCCTTCGACTAGCGCTGTAATATGTAGTTGGGAGCCTGTCACAGACGATGGCAAGCGGGATGTTACCGACGCTGTGTTTTGGTTTGTAAAAGAGTTGCAAGACAGATGCATTACCAATGCACTACCGGAAGCTGGCAGTTCTGTTTCTCGGCATTACAGATTGATAGGAGTGGCTATCGTCAAGTGATTTTTGGAGCTGATGAACAAAATGACTTTTGTTGATACTGAAGACTAAGCAGAAAGATATCCCAACTAGTGAATCGCAAAATGGCCATAACACTTTGGAAATCTCCACGTCACTGGGAATATGTGCTTCATCTGTTCCCGATGAGTATTACGAACGGATTACTAAAAGACTGAACTACGGCGCTATACCCCTTGAAGTAAAAGTAAAGGCAGTAACACTATCCATGTATCATTGGAAATTACAAACACTGCAAAAGAATGGAGCAACAACAGCCCTGAAAAGGAAGAAGGACTTGAAAATGTGGGAAAGTGATACCGTGAAAGGAGGGACAAGATAAATAAATGGATATATGACCGATTTGTCGAATCTCGTTGTCGTAACGAGAATGTAACAACGAGAATACTTCAGGAGTGGGCTGCAGGTGCAGCACTTCAATATACGGCCAACAAGGATTTTACGTTTGCTGCATCATTATCTTGGGCAAGAAATTTCAAATCTGAGTATAAAATTCGTCAACGGCACGTCACTAACTACATCTCTCATAAGGAGGTATAAAATATAGAAGATATACAGAAAGTGGCGGCTCTTTTCAGCACGCAAACGGCGTCACGTATGACCAGTTTTAATCGTGATTACGTGATCAACACCGATCAAACAGGATGCGAGTATCGGCTGAACATTAGACGCATGTTATCACATAAGGGAGAAAAACGAACCCTTGTCGCAGTTGGTAGTAAAAACAAACTAACACATTCGTAGATGGCGCAACATGCCATCACAGCCACTGGAAAAGTGTTGCCTAAGGTTTTCCTGTGTTTACAAGAAACAAATGTTACATTTGGTCCTCAGGTTATAGAAGAGATCAATCGTTTAACCGACTCGTTGAAAAATGTTTACATTACCTGCTCCAGATCCAGGAAACTGACAAATGCGATTTACAGAACATTTCTTGAGAATGTTTTAAAACCATACGTTTCTGATAACAAGTTTTGTCTAATATAATATTGGATTCCTGGACTGCAAAAATTAATACTACAATATATGACACATTGTTTATAGATGGCGAGGGTCAGCTGACGTGCACAGTAGAAGTAATACCACCAAACTTCACACCTGTGCCGGCCGTGTGATGTTTATTTCTATCACCAGGTTAAAAACTTTATTTCCCAGTTTCAAAATTGCAGTGTGCTTCTGGAAACCCAGCGGGAATTGCACAACCGCACGTATGCAATAATATTCACAGCATAATTCATAACCAACTTTCAGCACAGATTTTTCAGGCAATGACATTGTACGTGTGGTATGCGTCAAAATTAATTCCCGAAAAAGACATATTTTTAAATGTAAACCAAGTTTATTTTCCACCGATTCTTCGGAAGGGACAGTGTAGCTGTCGAAAGATTGCGTTCATTAGATGTTCTTGGTGCCGTGAGTATATTTGTTTCAAGTGTTTATGTGACAAATACCATCCATCTAGTTGTTCGAAGAAAAGTAAGGACGCGTAACAGTGACTGGAAGAGCCGTTGTAAAGTGACCTGGAGCAACATTTTAGTTGTTTACTATCCCAAGAGGTTTGAGGAATTTATTTACCTACATTATTATTATCATTCCTTATTGATTTACTTACCTTATGAACCCTCCTATCCCTATCAATTGAGATATGGAAAAATACAAACTAAAAGAAGAACATACAGTAGGTTTCTTCGAGATTCGAACCCGGGTCATCCGATTCCCTGACAGTTACCTTGGCCTTTGTGCTATTGGTGCTGTCGGCGAAAAGTGTTTACCCTGAGGGTACAAAAGTGAAAGTTGTCAAAGTTTCCGACATCGATTTCTGGAAAAGTATGTGTTTTCGGACCCCATACCTGATGATGAAAAATGCTCTATTTACAATTATCTATCAATCCCGCCAATTTTGAATCGATTGCTCGTCATAACCTTTAGGGATGATTTTCTCAAAAACGAGGGTGTGTTGACCTAAAATATCTTAGATTCCTTTGTTTTAGGTTGTACACAAGCGATCTGCCAAATTTGAGCCGAATCGGCTGGCCATGTCTGAGGCCTTCCCCTTGTCAGTGTTCAAATTGCACAGTCCAATTCCAGCCAGTTGCCTAACATCGACATAATCTATTCACTGATTCCACTCAAATATCATTGACCTTGAAGATTGCTTTGTTTCAACCAAAATGTCACACATTATTATCAATGTTCCAGTCACTGATTATTCATTTCTGCTCAAGCTTGCTCATATGTTAGCACTGATTTGTGAAGGGCAGGATTCATTAGAAAATCACAACTTTTACTTACCTCTATATGATACGTTTCATCTGCAACATGGACTGTAGCAGTCATCATTCCATCCTCAAGATGCGCTGTGACATCAGAAGTTACTTCGCCAAATACTCGTCCATGATAAAAATTCTCATGATCTGGTAAAAGAAAAGTGTATTTCAGCATTGACTGTTTACAGTTGTATGAGGACACACAGGTAGCACATTCATAGTCACAGGACATGTACTTTAGTATGTTCTGCAGAAATGATAAGTATTTGAACCACATAGCCTATGGGTTCAAGGTCACATTGGTATCACAGCACAACACTACCTACTGGTAAAATGTGCCTGCAGCTCTCATTGTTGCCATAAACTGAAGATAATGGATCAATGTGACTTGAGCAGATGTGCAGGATGCCGTGCAGATAGGCACAAAATGTACCATCAAATCAGTGAGTTTGAAAGAGGGCACACAATTGGCATTAGGGAATGTGGTGCTTCCTTCTGGGAAATTGCTGCTCATTTGGGATGAAGTGTCTTGGGAGTGCAACGGGTGGGTGGAGAGAGGTTTACAGAAGGCCGTGAACATGATGAGATGGGTCAGGTTGGACCAACCAGATCACTCCTGAGATGATTGACATCTCATCGAAATGGCATTGCAGGACAGATCTACATCCTCCTTGGCTCTGGTGCAACAATGGAACAGTGAAACACATCATACACTATCAGGGGAGACAGTCCATCACTGTTTATTATAGCATGGGTTACATATGTATCATCCACTTCTCTGCCTACTTTTGACGAATGTGTAGAAGCATGCTAGATGGCAATGGTGTATGATATGATGTCACTGGGGCCAGAAATGGCATCATATAGTGTTTTTGGACAGATCCAGATTTTGTTTGTTTGAAAATGATGGCTGCTTCTTGGTTTGCCACAGGCAGGGGGAGTGGCATCACAGTGACTGCATTCGCACAAGACATACAGTGCCAACTCAAGGTCTTAGGGTTGGGGATGCTATTACGTTCACCCACAAATCACAGTTGGTGCTTGTCAAGGCCACTGTGACTAGTGTGACCTACGTGAATGACATCCTTCAGCCTGTAGCTGTACCCTTTCTGCACAACACCCCAGATGCCATTTTTCAGCAAGACAATGCATGTCACATCTTGCTGCACGAATGCATGCCTTCTTGGTGTCACAGGATGCCAGCCTTTTGTCCTAGCCTACCAGATCATCAGCCTTGTCACCAATCGAAAATGTGTGCGGTATGGTGAAACGATGGGCACAGCGCTGTGACCCAATGCCAACCACCACAGATGAACTTTGAAACCAGGTGAATGCAGCATGGATGGCTATACCACAGGATGCCATTCGTGCATTATACATGTCAAAGCCATTACACATGGGACAAGTTACTAGGGCCCATGGTGGACCTGTGCCTGATCGGCAACAGGAAACATGCTGAACCGAGGTGACTGAAATGCTAATCATTTCTGCAGAACATGCTACTAATGTACATGTCCTGTGAATATAAATGTCCTACCTCTAATCATTCAAAGTGTTCTGTCTTTTCTGAACATGAGTGTACACACTAACTAATCAGCTTTTATGTTTCCATACCCATGATGGAGAAAATCATACAGATCTATTGCAAAGCTTATGTACACGTGAACTTCACATTAATAACAATATTGAAAGATTCAACTGGTTATTAATCTGTAGCATTTTTTTCAGCCTTTCAAAAGTGAGAGGACCAACAGTTAAAATGCTGGACTCTCAGAAAAAAATTCTCGTCCTATTTCAGATTCTGACAAAAACTCAGTATTTCAATGACTATCCACACTTCTATGTTAGCAGCAAGGAAACCACTATTTCAAATAAAGCTGTTGCTTTCTCACTTACATTAAATAGCTTAATATTCACATGACTCCATAGGTACTTTTCAAACAAAGTATTTACCCACTCATGTCACAACAGAGATTTGTTTACAGTACACTAAGAGTTGTTATGCAGCTTTAGAATGAGCATGGCTACTTGCCATGAAGTAAAAAGTGGAGAAACAATATACTAACTTCTGGATGAATGGATGAGAGTTTGAACCCTGCGCCTCCTGAATGAGAGACCAGTGCCTTCGCCACCACTGTCACCTCCCTCAGTAGGAGCACTGAGTAACATATGACTTATCATAAACAGCCAAGGAAGTACATCCGTATCCATCCACTTAGGAAAAGCAAAGTATGTTGCAGCTAGTTGTAATTCTCATGAAGGCTTTCACTGGATGTATAGCAGTAAATATCTGGGACAATTTACTCAAAATGTTTCACAACATATATTGGACAATGTCCCATTCACAAAATACAAAAACACGGAAATATCAGCACTGGTTGGTCAAAAAAGTATAAACCGTTTGAATGTTCTCTGCCCAGCACAGAAAGAGTCATATGGCATTGTTAGCTGAGAAACCTGCCAAGGGGCTGGTTAAGCTACCTAACTGGAAAGTACTATCAGTGCACAATGGCCCCTTTCCATTCTATTTGTAAAAGTTGAGTCTTAAGTGTATCTTTGAGGGTTGGTGCCTGTAATGGATGTCTGTGTTGTATGATGAGAGAAGTGATAAGATGAAACCTACAGCCAGCAAACAGCCTACTCCTCTTGAATAACACCAACAATGTCACATGTCCTCATTTCGTGAGACCTGTGTTGAGGTTTGGAATTCAATCCAGGACAATAGTGCAAAGTTTGGTGATATTAACATGCAAGATCTATATAATAAGATAATGTTTTGGAGAATGATTCCCATGTGTTATTTACATTTGCTGTTTGGTACATATATCACTCTGGTCTTTAGATTGCATTAATCTATGTAGACTCCATAGGTTTTTTTGCTTTATTTGTCAGAACTCTTTGAAGATGTTTTCTGCCATTGTTACCTTATCTGATACCTTTATTAACACCCAATTGTGATCAACAATGGCTGTGCTTATGACCAGTACTTCCTGTCTGTATTGCAGTATATGGTAATTACATGATCTATTAATATCTCTGTACCTTTACTGCACCTTGTGGGATTATTTACTGGTAGATTAGATAATAAGTGTTGATTCCATCACTGAAATTCCTTGTATAACAGCTTTCTTTCAGTGTGTTAATATTTAGATCACCTACAACTATTATGTACGTGAATTGCCTAACAGCATTGTCTAACAGAACTTCTAGCTCCTTTAAAACAAAACATTTACCCAACTGTCTGGTGCTCTGTATATCCCTAATATAAATCACTTTTCCCCTTTGAATGTTGTCCATACTGCTGCTGATTCAAATAGTATTTCTATACAGTTGTCCACTGCCCATGGTATGCTATCCCTCATTTCATCATGTACACATACTGCAACTACTCCACCTTTATGTTGACATCTGCAGAAGTAGTCCACTTTTTCATATTCTTGTATGTTGTAAACAATAATTTCATTTTCTTTTACACCATGTTCTGTCACAATAAATATATGTGATAATTATGCTGTTACTAGTACTTCTATCTCATCTAATTTACGTGAAACATTGTGTACCCTGTTGCCCAATACTGCACTCCATTCTGGTTAAACAGCCACCATGTGGAGAAGACTGACACCAACATGATAGGGATCATGAGAATGATTAGTGGCTGTCTAGAGAAACACTACCCTACATTGGCTACTAGTTTTGATCCATATTGTTGCCCCTCATATTCACAGACAAGAAAAGTAAGTAAAGGAATTCAACCAAATTTGAGGCAGTCCCCATATTCCACTGCACAGTGACATGGCTGATGCTTCTGTACAGAGGGTAAAGTCATGTCCCCCCCCCCCCCTACCATTAGCAGAACTATTTTTGAGGGACAGTTTCGTAGTTAATGACATGTGGAGGAGAACAGTGAAAAGTCTTATAACTGGCACAAGCTCAATCTATTATTGACCCTATTTCACTGCTACCAGAAATGAAACTGCCTCATCACATACGGAAAACCCTCAATAAAATAATAATGCCACATGGCATCTATTGTGACTCAATCTACAAATGCGAAAAAACAATCACTGAATCACAACTGCAGAGAACCTCCTCAGCCTGTTCATCGCAATGTTACTGAATGCCCTGTTACAGCATAACCACAAGGAAAAAAGCGATTTCTTCGAAGCATTGCACTCTGTACTGGACTGGATTAATGGCTTCAACTTTAAAATTTAAATTTATATATACACAGTTTGTTATGATTTGTTTTATCCTTGTGACTACACTGTGAAACTTTGTCACTTTGTTTTCTTCTTCTTCCTCCTCCTCCCCCTCCTCCTTTCACTTCACCCTCTTTGGAGTTTGGTGAATCAATCATTTCTTTGCATGTTTCCCCTTCCTTTGTGTCCAGTATTTCTTCATTCTCTCTGACCTCCTCCTCTCCATTTCTCTTCTGAGATGAAGGATTTCAACTTCATTTTAAATCTGCCTTGGAACCTTATTTTTGTCTTTAGTACTTATCTGAGTTATTCAATCAAGTAATGACTTTTCTGAAACTTTTAATTGTCTTAGGACTTTTTCAATTTCTGTAAACCAATTAAGTTTGGTTATTCAGTTATGGAAGAAACCAAACATTCATTTAGTTATCTATTGAAGTTCATTATGAGAAGATGTACATAAAACTTGTCTTTTTTCGCACAGTATCTAACAAGGGAACCTCCCCATCGCACCCCCTCAGATTTAATTATAAGTTGGCACAGTGGATAGACCTTGAAAAACTGAACACAAATCAATCGAGAAAACAGGAAGAAGTTGTGTGGAACTATGAAAAAATAAGCAAAATATACAAACTGAGTAGTACATGTGCAAGATAGGCAACATCAAGTATAGTGTGAGCACAGGAGTGCCGTGGTCAGCGTGAGCAGCTGCAGAGCGAGAAGTCCTTAGTTCAAGTCTTCCCTAGAGTGAGGAGTTTACTTTCTTTATTTTCACAAAGTTATGATCTGTCCATTCGTTCACTGACATCTCTGTTCACTGTATTAAATTGGGTGTCTGTGTTTTGCAACCGCACCACAAAACCATGCTATTAGTAGACGAAAGGACGTGCCTCTCCAATGGGAACCAAAAACATTTGATCGCAAGGTCATAGGTCAACCGATTCCTCCACAGGAAAACACATCTGATATATTCTATACGACACTGGTGACGGCATGTGCGTCACATGACAGGAATATGTTGTCGACCCACCTAACTTGTACACTTGGCGAATGGGTAAAAAGATTCTTCTATCTTGCCTGATTTAGGTTTTCTTGTGGATGTGATAATCACTCCCAAAAAACTGATGAAAACATAAGAGTGTCACAAACTGAAAATAAAAAATTAAACTTTTCACTCGAGGGAAGACTTGAACCAAGGACCTCTCGTTCCGCAGATGCTCACGCTAACCAAGGGACCACGGCACTCCTGTGCTCACATCATCCTTGATGTTGCATATCTTGCACATGGACTACTCAGTTTGTATATTTTGCTTATTTTTTCATAGTTCCACACAACTACTTCCTGTTTTCTCGAATGATGTGTGTTCAGTTTTTCAAGGCCTATCCACTGTGCCAACTTATAACTAAATCTGAGGGGGGTGCGATGGGGAGGTTCCCTTGTAAGAGTTTCTCAATTTTTTTTTGAGTGTTTCATTCTTAATCTACACTATTTCATTATTATGAAATTTTGTTCTTACGATTTTTCTTACATTTTCTTTTATCTGAGATATTGGGCCCTGGGCTTGGGACCTGTAATAGCACGTTCACTTTCTTTCATATACATTATTTTTATGTGTTATACCTAATCTATGTACGCCATATACTAAATAAATAAATCATTATTTGAAAATAGGTTTCCTCATAAACTAACAGAAAGTACATTAAACACTCATGAAAAAAAGGGGGTGGGGGTAACTAGAAGGATTAAAATATCTTGTGAAAGGAAAAGTGAACCATGTGTGCACTCATATCGATTCTGGCCACTTCATCTTCTCTAGTGATTTTTAGCAACAGTTTTCCTTTTGTCCTATGAGGAAGCAGCCTCACAGGTCTTTGAAGGATCTCTGCTGCATATTGCCTTACTGGCTGTTCCACATGGAAACAAACAGTCACACACCCAGCACCGAGGCCCGCTCTGTGTTGTGATTGGTGACAATTTAGCATGTAGAGTGTGGCAATACTGTCTGAAGAATCACTGTTTTCCTCTACCTTCTTGTTGTGGGTGGTCAGTAGTTTCCATTTCTGTTATCTTAGTTAATGTGACTGCCAGCAATCCTTATTTCACCATGATCTGGCAAAGAAATAAATGGTGAGCACCTCATTTTGTGTACCTTTAAGTGTTGGAAATCTCTCTTCTTTCGCTGAGGCCTTCTCACTGAAATCTGTTTTGGATTCTTGGCCCAGCAGCCGGCCGAAGTGGCCGTGCGGTTAAAGGCGCTGCAGTCTGGAACCGCAAGACCGCTACGGTCGCAGGTTCGAATCCTGCCTCGGGCATGGATGTTTGTGATGTCCTTAGGTTAGTTAGGTTTAACTAGTTCTAAGTTCTAGGGGACTAATGACCTCAGCAGTTGAGTCCCATAGTGCTCAGAGCCATTTGAACCATTTTTTTCTTGGCCCAGCTCTGTGTAGCTTTCTCTAGTGGTTGTTATTTTGGCCTGTATTTTTAATGCGGATCAGCACTCATGGTAATCAGAACTTGCCCAATTTATTCTTAGGACAGTGGAAAAGGACGCAAATTTAGTCCAGTTCTAGTTCAGTTATTACCTGATTAAGCAATGTTTCTTTAATTGTACGTGTGTCTTATTTTGAATGCTCAGATGTTCAAACTCATAAAATCTTCTGTATTTAAAGCACCCATTTGCTGATTCCTCAAAATTGTTTGTACATTTTATTCTGAATGTTTAGGTGATCAAACTGTTTTAAGAAATTTCTATTTTCAATTGTCTGTTTACCTTAAAGCTCTTGTGGGTTCAACGGGCCCAGTTTCTTTTGCTTTAAATTTATTATGCCAAGGTCAGAGACCCATGTACAATCTTTAATTTAATTCTGTTACATAATTTAATGAGTACTCTGTGTACAATTTACAGCCTGAGCTGAACCAAGCAACTGTGCGATGCGTAGGCTTAGGTCAAGCTGGTAATCTTATGTTGGCTAATGCATTCATTTTCAGCTCCTTGTAATTCTGTTTCAAAACTGTTTAACAGTTCATCTGTTTTCTATTCTTTTGTCAATTCATTTTCTTACCAGGTTATGGAAATTAAAGGATTGCTTGAGTTACATGTTTCCAGAACTTTAAAATTTTCCACACAAATTTTAGCATTTTCTTGGAATGTTTTTCAAATTGTGGTTATTCTATAACATCATTCTAAATAATTGCAAATAGTCTTGAGTGCCTCTGGGGAAAGTTCTTAATTTTTTGAGATATCTAAGACTTTCTAAAAATGGAAAATAAATTAATTAATTAATATTATGAACTGATTGTGTTTGGTACACCCAGCACCTTACCACTTCCAGATCCAAGCTGTCTACCATTTCAATGGCAGCAATTTGTGGTGCTGACAGTGTGTGATTTTATAAATAAATAAAAATTATGGTAGGGAATAGGCTGTTTTGTGTTGGCAAAGTGTACCGCTTGTTTTGCTGGTTTCAGGCGACTGTAAAGCTGGAATTGGCCATGGACAGGAAACTGTACACCGAGGTACTCTACTTCGCAAAAAACAATTTCAGTATGAGCTTGTGATACGCTGGTTACCATTGGAAGGCAATGTGATTGAGTTAAATTAACACTTGTGTGGCACACTGGACCACCACCCCTGTACTACATCTGATAACACAGGCAAGGTATGAGATAGGTTCCATACCTTTACAGCCTGAAGTTAAAATATCTTTCAGGGGAGCTAGTGACATCTGCCAGCAGATTCACACGTAAATTGCAGACCACTACTAGCTTCATTCGCACGATGACACTCGTTTGAGTAAGATGTTTCATTTTGAGGTGCTACAGTGGATAAAATCAAGTATCTTGCAATGATTACGTTTCTGACAAAAGAATGACTTGCACCAGCTGAAATCAAAGTTCGCTTGGATGGTGTTTATGATGATGCTTCCCCTTCATACTCCACAGTGAAGGGATGGTCTAAACAGTTTTGTCTAGACAGACAGAGAGCATTCGAATGTTTTTTATTCCAGTTTTTGATCACAATATCAATTCTTTTGACAATGATCGGTTTCAGTCCATGATGACCATCCTCAGATCTCAGTACTGATTTTCTGCTTCAGTTTACAGAGCCTTTTGACTCTGTTGCAAGCCGGGCATGATGCTAGTTTCACCAGCTGTGATATAGTCGCATATGCAAACAGTGATCCAATACTGTCAAATGTTTTTTATTCCAGACTGGAATAGTTGCTAACAGAAACAAGTGGTGAGATTATAGACCTCTTGTGGTCAAATGTTCATTTACCAAACCCTGGGCCGAGCTTCTTCAAATGGCCAATTCTGTGATATTTCAAATTATTTACCTGTTAGCCTGTGGTAGACTGAGCAGAATTATAGTAAACGCTCTTGTTAAGGGTGAGTCTTTGGTTCACTTGTGTAAAAAAAATTGCTTGACAAAAGTTTATTAGTAGAGTTAAAAACGAACTGGCCAATCAACATTTTTATTATGTTCAAAATCAGAGTGAGCCACTTGTATGATATATAGTGGATGTTCAGACAGCCATATTAGCTTTTTGCTTTAGGATTTTTGAAAGAGAAACAGTAATATTCTAGCAAGTATGCATCTGGAAAACTGGTCTTGTGCACTTTCCACTAATAAACCAGATACCTTGGCCAAATTAGATAAGTGGTGACAGATATAGAGAACGTTCAGTTTAGTGGTGATAAGCACAGCACTTGTGAACAAATGTTTGAGCACTTTTTTGCTAGAAACATGTCAGCTCATAATAAGGGAAAACAGTTTGAATCTGATAGTAGGATTAGTTTCCACTGTAGTCAGTCAGGTCACCTAGATTGAAACTGTCTAATACTGTAAGACAATGTAAAAACGAGCTGATGCCATTGGTCGGTAGCTCATGGTAGGAACTGTGGTGGGCAAAGGAAGGTTTGCAATAAGGTAATGGCCCTTTGTTAGCTCAGGTTTATCCTTTGTTTGCACCACCTTAAACCATTAACCGTAGGCCGTGCTTGATTCGAGTAGCTATGTTTCTCTCCTAGATTATCAATAGTATTGTCAGCATGCTCACATCACTAAATTATTTTCCTTACAACTGGTTTTCAAGCAATGTGGTGCTGTAATGGGGGATCACTGCCTGTGTTAGGTAAAGTCTGCGCAGGTCTGAGTATTAATGGGTTATCCTGGCCAATAAGGTTTACTGTTGTGAACGGATTGTCCACTGATATGTAGCTAGACTGTGACTTAATGCAGAAAACAGGCTGTGTTTTAGATTACATGAGTAAAAAATATTATTTTAAATTCCATCCTCACAAAAGACATTTGTTGTGTAATCATGATAATATCCAGGGTGTTTTAGTGCTGAAGATAAGGTTGTTCCTTTTGATGTGGCTCATCTCAATGAACCACAAGCTCACAATTACTCGAGTTACTTCATCTATTTCCCTGTGTCCTTACCAACAAATTAGGGGTCACAACTAACACTGAGTACCAAGTTCAGCTTATTGACCAAATTCCTGTCCATCAAGCTCCCTATTGTTTCTCTCCTCCTAAAATGAAGAAACTACATAATATCATAGATCAACTTTTAACAGATAGGCTGAGGCTGTCATTTCCGCCAAGGATGTCTCGTTTTTCTAGAGTCAAAGCCCAACAGCACAGGTCATCAATTGGTGGTAGATTACCTGACCCTGAATCAAACGGTGGTATTGTAATCAGTCACACTGCCATCATCTGTGAGTAATCCACTTGATTTGCTGGAGCTCAGTATTTTACCATTCTCAATCTTAATCAGATCTATCATCAGGTGCCATTGATTAAAGAGTCAAAGCCTATTACTGCATTTTATACTAATTGGAATTTGTTCAAATATAACTTTATCTCTTCTGGTTTGGCCACTGGGGCAACTGTGTTGCGATCTTTGCTGGATTGTGTGTTAGGTGAACTTAAGTTTAAATATGTTTACAATTATCTAGATGATGATGTGATGGATTAACTGTGAAACCTTCCAAGGTTAATTTGGCCCATCAGGAAATCTCCTTTTTGGAATACATTATCCCGTCTGACGGCATCAGGATCACACTAAGGCTATCTACCAGTTCTCTCTACCTGAAGTTAATAAAGGTGTGGCCAGATTTAGAGGCATGATGAATTTCTTTAGGTAATTCACTGTCCACAATTGACCATGCCTTTAACTCATTTACAGTGCAAGGAAAAAAATTTCATTGGGTTGAAAATGGCCTCAAGTAATGCTCCTGTCTTAGCCATTCCAATTTTGAGTGCAGGGTTTATTCTTCAGATTGAAACCTCTTATTCGGGAATAGCCACCACATTACTTCAGTTGAATGAAAGCTGACAGCCTACACTTTGAGGGCCTAATATCCACTAAAATTAAATATTCGGTGTGTAAGCTGGAAGCCCTGGCTATCTTGTTGGGCCCAGAGAAACTTAAATTATATCTCACACATAAAATGGGTAGGATCACCTGACAGGCTGTTGGGGTTTCTGTCCTTCATTTCCAAGTTAGACATTTCAGGAGTACTGAAACAACATCACAGATGCTCTCAGTTATATGTTTCAGTGTGAGCTAGAAACAATTGAAACCCTGCAAGTCAGTCAAGAACCAAGGAATCTGCATTTGTTTCTGCTGCCACGTGTGAGAAACAGTAATTACTCAATGATCTGATGGAGAACCAGGATCAAGCTGCTCAGTTAAGTTACATAAAATGGGAACTTAAGGACGGGCAAAAGGTTTCGGGGTATTTTACTAACAAAGCCCTTTTGTGTTACTGTACACATAATGATGATAAATTGAAGAATTGTCTTCCTAAGGAACTGATTCCAGCTGTTTCTAAGTATTGTCAGAAATCCCTGTGTGGGAACTTACAGAACCATCATGAAAATTTAAGGATCATTTGACTCAGGGGAGTTTGAACTCCTGTATTAGGAAGTTAGTTAGCCAATGTCAGGATTGTAGAATGGCTAAGCCTAGTTCTAGCACCCGCTGGGGCTTCTTACATTCCAGCCAATTGGAGAGGCCCAAGGATAAGCTTCTTGTTCATGGGGCTCTTTTCTCATACTAAGAATAGCAACTGATATATTTTTGTGGTGGGTGACACATTTACTGGTTTTGTTTAGCTACTTCCGAGTATATCTATGACACCTGGGGTACAGTCCAACATCTGGAAGAAATACTTTGTTTTTGGGGCACAAAAGGTTCTAGCAAACAATAATGCACTTATCTTTTTGTTCCGTAAATTTAAGAATGTTTTTAAACAGTGCAATCTCTCATATCAAGACTACCCCTTATTACATGCAGCAGTCATTTGCAGAGTGAGTAAATCTTAATGTGAAATCATCCTTATTATTTGTCATGCCCAATCTCAGGCAAAGTAGGACCAAGTTATCAACTGGCTTAATTTTGCCTTTAATATAGCAGTGCATGAAACTCGTATGACAACATCCAGTCACCTCATTTGTATCTAATCTGTGGCTGGTAAATGACATCCTTGCTGAGAATATTAATTCCATTGGCATTAATGAAAATTGGCAATGTACAAAGAACAATAATTGCTTTGTGCACCGGGTGAAGGCTGCAAGGTATAACAGAGTCAGCCGTCCTGTCTTGTTAAAGGTTGGCAACATTGTCTCCACCCCCCCCTTTTTTTTTTTTTAAATAAAGGAGCTTTTGGGCACAGAATAAGGGTTAACAAGTGTTCCACGAGAGGTGTGGACTTGCAGCTCTCTGAAGGAATTTGATCAAACATGTGACTCCCTGCTGGGTCTTATCTCACTAAATGTTCAAAATGCAAATGGGAATAGCTCACCAACGATGGAGGCTGCTCGCCATGTGGTGGTTGGCAACTGTTTACCATGAAAAACATGTCTACATCATTTGATGTATCACTGCTTCCCTCTAACTCTATGGGCATGTGTTGCATCATCTGAGTCAGTACAGTTTCTCATTTCTACTGCTTTGATTGATGGATGTGATCCCGCCAGTATTCCTTACTTCACCAAGGTTTGTTGTCTATCTTTCACTAGTGGATTTTCTTTTGACCTTTTTTTTTACATATGGATTGGTTCTCTCCACCTCGGCCAAATTTAGTTCCATTATTACCTGATTAAGCACAGAGATTGGTTCTTTCAGATTGTATGTATGGCTTGTTTTGAATGCTCAGGTGATCAAACTTTTCCAAAATCTTTTGTATTTAAAGCACTCATGTGCTGACTCTTTAAAATTTTGTGTGTGTTTTACACTGAATGTTTAGGAGTTCAAACTGTTTAAAAATATTTGTATCTTCATTTGTCTGTTTACCTTAAAGGTCTTGTGGGTTAAAAGGGGGACAGTTTCTCTTGGTTTAAATTAATTATGCCAACACCAATGATCCCTATATGATCTGTAAAGTACTTCTGTTCTATAATTCTTATGCATATTCTATGCACGTTCCAGAGCTTCAGCTGAGCCAAGCAACTGCATGATGCATGGACTGAAGTCAAGTCGACAATCTTAGTTGGCTAATGCATTCATTTCCAGCTCCTTGTGATTCTATTTTTAAAAAATGTTAAACAATGCTTCTGTTTTCAGTTCTTTTGTGGATTATTTGAAACATTCACTTTCTTACTTATTACACAAGTTAAAGGATTGCTTGACTTAAACATTGCCATAATTTTAAAGTTTTCCTCAAATGTTCAAATGGTAGTTATTCTATATATTCTAAATAACTGTGAATAATTTTTTGATTGCTCTGGGACGAGCTTATAAATGTTTATAAGATTTAAGATCTGCTAAAAATTGAAAATAAAAGTTATAAAGGTATAAAATGTCTGAGTTTGGTACATCCAATGCCATACCACTTCCAGGTCCAGGCTCCCTATTATTTCAAAAATGGAAGTTTATCTATTGGCAATAACAATAAAGATTCTGCAGTAATTGCACACCACAAAAACTATTCATTATCACTAAGAAAAGTTATTAAATGATCAAGGGACATGCACATTATGTCAGAAATCAGTAATTTCAACAAAGATGTCAGTCCATGTGGAATATACTGAAGTGAGAAACAGGAGAAAAGGTCATAGAACAGGGTAAAATCACTGTTGGTTTAAATGGAAGATCTATAAATGACTCATCACAGTTAGCAGATATGTTTAATAATCATTTCTTAAATGTGGTAAAAAATATAAGGACAAACAGTTCAAGAGAAACTGAAGCTGTATGGTGAAAAACCAAATTTCACAAAATTGAATCAAAGATGTCTCACCTACTTCCTCTTATGAAATTAATAAAATTACGTGTTCTTTCAAAGCTAAGGGCTCATCAGGATTTTCTGATGTTTGCAGTGGAATACCGAAGACTTGTTCCCATATAATAAGTGCTGTCTTTTCTTAAATTTGTTATGCATCACTACCTCTGAGCATTTTTCCAGCCTGATTGAAAAGCTCAATAAGAAAGGTTATTGGAGTTATTGGGGAGCAAGTGTATTGCATCGCTAGCGACAGCTTAGTTAAATTTGACAGTTTAAAATCATGTAATTTGTTTCTAAAATGGTTCAAATCAACAGTATCTACAAAAATCTAGGTTTCACAAAAGTTTCCAATTCACTGAAATTTGAAGACCCAAGTTTGAAACTTTAATAGTATACATAACACAATGAAACACCTTCAGTCATTGTTTTGATGTTACTTTATTATATTGCAACCAGTTCCATTTCATTTATTTACATAAATAAGCAGCCTAAGTACCACACATCATCAATCAGAAGGATGGACATACAAAAATTTAATAGTATATGTGTTTTGGTATAAAATCATTGTGTAGAAGTTTCTGTAAAGTTACATTAAATATATTTCAAGTTGTCAATATTTTACAGAAATGTTACATCCACTGAATTTGAAGCTACAGTGTTGACATTTTAATAGTAAATGTGTTTCAGTATAAGAATATTCTGTACAGGAATTTCTGTAGCATTACATACAGCATTTTATATTATGGTGCTAGGATGGTCCAATAGTTACTAACACTGTAAAATGTCACAAAGACATTTCAGGATTGTGAGCTGGGTGGTGTTGTGAAGAATCACTTCTTTGGATTTCATGGAATCAGAAATACAGTGGTATCAACAACACATTTTATTCAGCAAGTAATAAACCAGCAACTGAACGTGATGTCATGATAATGTGCAGTGATCCCAGATGACAAAATTCGCCTCATCGAAATCTGTGCATTTCAGCAGCCAGAACGAGGATGCCAGATACAACAGTGGCCACTGTAGATGTAGAGTGTAAATTTCTTAGTAAGCACATGGTTACAACATATGTTTTAAGAGCAGCAGAGTGCACGTGTGGAGGTCACCCCACAGTATGTCATGTGCGGGATGTATCCAGGCACAGATCACGAACCAGGGTCCCCTTGGCGGTGCACAGGAGTCGAGTGATGGCAGCCTGCAAGAAGTCCCAGCTTGATGGCATCAGTTCAGGCTCCATCAGCATCAAGTATAGGTACAAGCCAATAGATCAGCACCAATCAGAGGCAGTAGCTAGTAGCTAACGAGACTTGATGCGCACATCGGGTTGACGGCTGGCATGGATTAGTTCTTGGTGCAGGCAGCAGTCAACAACAGATACTGTTAGGTCTGGATAGCGAGTATTTATGCCAGATTTGGCCACCTCTGTTTTGACTGGGGTGCACCTCCAGTCACATAGGGAGGTCCAGGCAGCACAGCATTAGGGCCCTGCCTGTGGTAACCCCCAATCACTTCAACACTGAGTGGCGTCTTGCAGCACACTGTCTCAGCAGTATTCCAATCCTGGCAGCAGAATTTCAAAGGCAGCATGCTGGCCTGCCTGGATACAGGTTGTGAAGCTTTCTGGGGAAGATATTGGTGTAACACTCTTTCCCATTTAGATGATTCGACCCACTGAATTGCAGGCTTCTGCTAAATCTGTGGATTACTTAAATTTTACATCTATTTACACTTTTCGCTCCAACTGTTTTTCGACTCATCTAGCCTATCCCAATTCACAATGTCCAATAACTGATATGATTAAGACTACTTAAGACTCCAGGGGTGACTCACTTAGTAGATACATGGTGGACAGGGAGTTCAGGAACGTGGGTGGTTTTCCACGATACATAGTATAGGTTGCACAAGCAAGAACCAGGATCAAGACGGTACTTAAAATTATACTTCTGTCACCATGATTTTGTGGTGTATCAAGAGAAGTACCATTGTATATATGGAACATTTGCTCTGCAATAATACATCCCTTTTGCACTGCTGTACACTCATCTGGAGAACTGAGTAAGTTTGTAACCAAGATGATGTTCAGGAAGGTCAGTTTCTTTAGCAGGTAGTATTTCCAAAGGTTTGTCGGGCAAATGCAGTAGCAGATATGTCAGGTTCAGAACTGTAGCTCCTTTATAGTTGCTGGGAGCCATGAAGTTGGTCCCGAGATGCCGCATGTCATACTGCTACTGTTTGTTTATATACTGCTGTCCCACAGTTCCAGCCATTCTGCACTCTTAGACTGCCTTTGCTCATAATAATTTGTGACAACTACCACTGGAAAATATACTGATTACACCCATTGTGGAGTTGACTTCTGAAAATAAGGTTGCAGTGCACAAATGTACTGTGCGCATCCTTCCATTCCTGTCCTTCCTAAAAACAAATCTATTTCATGTGGCTCTGTAGCAATCTTGATCAACCCGGTTAGGCACATTGTGACCTGTTATCTTTGGCAACACCACAGTTCATATGTTGACATTAATACATGACTTTTTCTACCTGGCATTACTAGAATCATCTCCTTTGTCTTGACTTGCACAAACTTTCTCAATACCCCTCATCTTACAAAATGTGGGTGAAATACTTAGCATTTGTATCAGGCATTCGTAGCTACTACTGCATGAATAAAACGTAAAACTAAATCAGCCAATGAGGCATTGTCAGATAAAATGAGCGGCAACAAGTCTGGTAACCCAAGATTTTGCTGCTGGGCAGTCAAAGTGGGACAGTGCACCAGAATATGGGCCACTGTCAACCGGGTGCCGCACTGACACTAAGGCGGGTCGTCAGGGTGCAAGAGGTAACCATGAGTTGTCCAAGCGTGGCCAATGCAGAGCTGGCAGAGGACAACTGATTCTCTGTGAGAGGCCCGCATGAAAGACTTCCACACATTCGTAGTCTCCCTAATGACATGCAGTTTGTTGTGCGTACTGTTATGCCATTCAGTCTCCCAAAGTCAAAAAAACCTGCGGTGTAAGTCAGAACGCAGGTCAGGTTCAGAGATGCCCATCTCCAGAAGTGGTTTCCGCGTAGCCTGTTTGGCCCGACTGTCGGCAAGTTCGTTGCCTGGGATGCCGACGTGTCCTGGGGTCCACACAAACACCACTGAACGACAGGACCGGTCCAAGGCATAGATGGATTCCTGGATGGATGCCAAAAAAGGATGGCGAGGGTAGCACTGGTCAATAACTTGTAGGATGCTCCAGGATTCAGTACACACAACAAACAATTCCTCAGGGCATGAACGTATCTGCTCAATAGCACGAGATACAGCCACCAGCTCGGCAGTGAAAACATTGCAGCCATCGGGCAAGTAATGCTGCACAATATGTCCTCCATGGACATATGCGAAGCTGACGTGAGCATCAGCCATTGAACAGTTGGTGTAAACCACTTCGGGGCCTCGGTACTTGTCAAGAATTGAGAGGAAGTGGCAGCAAAAAGCCACAGGGTTAACTGAGTCCTTAGGGCTATGTGAAAGGTCCAGGCGAAGCTGTGGCCTAGGTGTACACCATGGAGGTGTATGTGAATGGACCTCAAGTATAGGTGGTAAAGGCAAGGACTCCAGTTCAGAAAGAAGGGATCGGACACGAACTGCAATTGGAAGCCCTGACCTGGGTCGCCTATGCGGGAGATGAACTGCCGTTGGTGGGAAAAGGAGATGGTGATTTGGATGCGCAGGAACACTACAAATTTGAGCTACATAATTGGCCAGCAGTTGTGCACGCCTAACCTGCAACGGAGGCACTCCGGTTTCCACAAGGACGCTGGTCACCGGACTCGTCCTAAAATCTCTTGTTGCTAGGTTAACACCACAGTGGTGCCCTGGGTCAAGTAAAGGCAACGCTGAGGGCGCCGCTGAACCATAAACCACACTCCCATAGTCAAAGTGGGATTGAACAAGGGCTCTGTAGAGGTGCAGCAGCATAGAGCAATCTGCACCCCAGTTGGTGTTGCTCAGGCAGCGGAGGGTATTGAGGTGCTGCCGGCACTTCCACTTACGCTGACGAAGGTGAGGAAGCCAAGTCAATCAGGCATCAAAACCCAGTCACAAGAATCGATATGTCTCCACTACAGCAAGTGGATCATCAATAAGGTAAAGTTCTGGTTCTGGATGAAGGGTACAATGCTGACAGAAGTGCATAACACACGACTTTGTGGCTGAAAACAGGAAACCGTGGGCTAGAGCCCATGACTGTACCTTGTGGATGACTCCCTGTGGGCACTGCTCAGCAACACCAGTACTGGAGGAGCAGTATGAAATGCAGAAGTCATCTGCATACAAAGAAGGTGAGACAGACGGCCCTAGAGCTGCTGCTAGACAATTAATGGCCACTAAAAACAGAGAGACACACAATACGGAGCCCTGCGGGACCCCATTCTCCTTGATATGAGGGGAACAATGGGAGGCACCAATTTGGACACGGAAATTATGAAGCAACCTCACTCGTATAATGTTGCAAGGATATGATGTCACCAGGTCTTGTCATACGCTTTTCGTAAACCAAAAGAGACGGCAACCAGGTGTTGATGTCTGGAAAAGGCTGTTCAGATGGCAGACTCTAGAGGCACGAGATTATCAGTGGCAGAGCGACCCTGGCGGAAGCTGCCTTGACATGGAGCCAGTAGGCCACGTGACTCAAGGACCCGACCCAACCCAACCACTGACACATCATACATTCCAGCAGCTTACAAAGAACATTAATGAGGCTGATGGGAATAGCTACCCACATTAAGTGGGGTTTTACTGGGTTTGAGCACTGGAATTATGGCACTCTCCCACCACTGTGACGGAAAAAGTGCTATCGCATCAGATCCGGCTGAAGATGATGAGGAGATGTTGCTTGTAGTCAGATGAGAGATGTTTATTCACCTAACTGTGGATCCGATCTGGTCCAGGAGCTGTATTGGGGCAATGTGCAAGAGCACTGAGGAGCTCCCACTCCTTAAATGGGACGTTATAGGATTCACTGTGGTGTGTAGTAAATGAGAGGACTTTCCCTTCCAACCGCCGTTTGAAAGGGCAAAAGGCTGGGGTTAATTCTCTGACGCAGATGCACGAGCATAGTGCTCAGCGAAGTGTTTGGGTATCAATGTTCCTGTGTGGGAGAGATTCAACTGTGACAGCAGAGGTGAAAGTTTCCCAGTCCGCCTGGTTTAAAGCCCCCCTGGGCAGGTGTCCATGGGCTTGATGCCAGGGCAGTGACAGGAAGACGAGAAAGTGGTCACTACCACACAGGTTGTCATGTGCTCTCCAGTGGATAGATGAGAGAAGTCCTGGGCTGCAAATTGATAAATCAATGGCCGATTAACTACCTCGAGCGACACTGAAATGTGTGGCGGCCCCAGTATTTAAGAGGCAGAGGTCGAACTGAGACAGTAAAGTTCTGACATCTCTGCCTCGGCCAGTAAGCACATTGCTACGCCACAAGGGGTTATGGGTGTTAAAATCTCCCAAAAGTAGGAAAGGTTTAGGGATTTAATCAGTCAGTGCAGCTAATACATTCAGGGATATACACCATCTGGAGGAAGATATACATTGCAAACAGTTATTTCCTGTGTCATCCTTATTCTGACAGCCACAGCTTCAAGATGGGTTTGAAGGGGCACATGTTCACTACAGACTGAGATTGGGGCACAAATGCAAACTCCACCTGACACTTGATTATAGTCACTATGGTTCCGGTAATATCCCTTACAGCCACCCAGGGCAGGAGTCCGCATTGCTGGGAACCAGGTCTCCTGGAGGGTAATGCAGATAGCAGGTGTAAAGCTTAACAGTTGCCGTAGCTCAGCCAGGCAGTGGAAAAAACTGCCAAAATTCCACTGGACAATGACGTCATTGTTAGACTGGGAAGGCATAGAACATTCAATGAGGCAGTTTACGCCTCAGGGTCACCTGCTGCCACCAACTTTTTGCCTGAGCAATCTATATCCATTTTGTCTGAGGGTACAGCGAGATCTAGGTCCTCAGCAGATGCCAGAATCTCCACCTCACCCACAGGAGCAGAGTTTGGAGGTAGCGGTGGTGTGGGTGCCACTGCAATTCCCTTGGTCTTGGGAACCTCCTTTTTGGATTTCTCTTACTGTTCCTTGAGTTTCCCTAGCTGGGAGGACTTCACTGATTCAGTCTCTGGGACTGAGGATGAGCATGAAGCCTTGCGACCAGCTGCTTTTGGGCTCTTCAGCCACTAGCAGGTGTCATCTTTCCCACTTGCAGAAACCTGGTAAGGGAATGACCCCTTCCTAGTGAGAGCAGCCAAAGACGTGATACACTTCTCCGGCTTAGAAGTGGGCACGGACGTCCCTGGTGGTTGGGAGGGTGTTGCTCCTGAAGTAGGTGGTGCGGAGCAACAGGGAGGGAAGTGGCCTCCACCATCATGGGGGCAGGTGTAGTCTGCTGGCTCTGAGAGGTGACGGGTTGGTGGAGCTGATGGGGCTAGAACTGTTGTAGCTGCAGCATAAGATGATGTCATGTGTATAGAATGTAGGCGTTCAAATTTCCTCTTAGCCTCAGCATAGGTCATTTGGTCCAGGGTCTTGTACTCCTTGATTTTCCTTTCTTTCTGGAGAATCCTGCAGTCTTGCGAGCAAGGCAAATGGTGCTCTCCACAATTGATATACATGAGAGGCAGGGCACATGGATTATTGAGATGTGATGGGCATCCACAATCTCAACATGTGATGCTGGAAGTATGGTGGGAAGACATATGACCGAACTTCCAACATATAAAGCACCGCATTGGTGGAGGGATATAGAGTTTTACATCACAGCGGTAGACCATCACCTTGACCTTGTCAGGTAATGTATTACCCTTGAAAGCCAAGATTAAGGCACTGGTGGCAACCTGATTATCCCTTGGACCGTAGTGACACACCAAACGAAATGTACACCTCGCCGTTCTAAATTGTCGCGTAGCTCACTGTTGGACTGTAACAGAAGGTCCCTGTGAATTATGATACCCTGGACCATATTTAAACTCTTATGGGGCATGATGTTTACAGAAACATCCCCCAGCTTGTCACAAGCAAGTAAAGCCCGTGACTGGGCAGAGGATGCTTTTTTGATCAAGACTGGCCCAGATCTCATTTTGGACAAGCCATCTACCTCCCCAAACTTGTCCTCTAAATGGTCAACAAAAAACTGAGGCTTCATCATTGTGATAGATTCCCCGTCAGCTCTCGAACATACAAGCAACCGGGTGAGTAAGAGCCACTGCCATCCTTAGCCTGACGTTCCTCCCATGGTGTGGCCATGGAGGGGAACGATTTGGGGTCATACTTCTGTGCATTGAATTGAGTCTGTGAATGCTTAGAGACTGCTGGTGTTTGACTATCAGCAAGAGATGATGTACTAAACTTCATCATGTGTCATCCGCCCTGATGCCACCCACTCTGACCAGGGGCCCTCCCCAGGGGTGCCACCCAGCCGCAGCAAAGGCCACCTGGCAAGATGGCCATTTCTTGGCAAGTCAACTGGTCCAGAGTCTTATGCTCCATGATTTTCCGCTCATTTTGGAGTACTGTGCAGTCTGGCAAACAGGAGAAGTGCTGCTCTCCACAGCTGATACGAGTGGGAGGAGGTGCACATGGAGTATCTGGATGCAGTGGACATCCGCAGTCTCGACATGTGGCACTGGAAGTGCAGCGGGAAGACATGTGGCCGAATTTCCAGCACTTTAAGCACCAAATAGGGGTAGGGACATATGGTTTAAAGTCACAGTGGTAAACTATCACCTTGACTTTTCAAGCAATGAATCACCCTCAAAGGCCAAGATGAAGGCACCGGTAGCAACCCTGTTGTCTTTTGGTCCCCTGTAATCGCGCCAGGTGAAATGAACACCACCATTCTAGATTGGCGTGGAGCTTGTCGTCAGACTGCAAGAGGAGGTCGTGATGGAAAATAATCCCCAGTACCATGTTGAGGCATTTATGGGGAGTGGCGGAAACAGGACTATCACCCAGCCAGTCACAAGCAAGTAACACCCGGGACTGGGTTGGGAATGCTGTCTGAATCAAGACTGCACCACTTCTCATCTTGGACAACGCTGTCACTTCCCCAACTTATCCTCAAAATGTTCAACAAAAAATTGAGGCTTCTTATGTAGAAAGGAGTCCCCGTCCATTCTGCTACAGACTAAATACAGAGGCGAATATGGCTCTCTTCTTTCTGTAGCCCTACGTTCCTCCCACGGTGTAGCGAGGGAGGGAAATGATTTAGGGTCCTATCTGTCAGTATTGTACTCAATCTTGCCCTTCTTAGAGACTGCTGGCACCATCACCATACAGTCACCAGCAATAGATGACGTAGTCTAATCGGGGGGGGGGGTTCCGCCCCTCGTGGTCCCGGGTTCGATTCCCGGCGGGGTCAGGGATTTTTCCTGTCTCGAGATGACTGGGTGTTGTTGTGTCGTCTTCATCATCATCATTCATCCACATTACGGTCGGAGGAAGGCAACGGCAAACCACCTCCATTAGGACCTTGCCTAGTAAGGCGGTGCGGGTCTCCTGCATCGTTCCCCTACGCTCTGTAAAGAAGCATGGGACTTCATCATTCATCATCATCAAACGGGGGGGGGGGGGGGGGGGGGGCTCTGTTGCTGGATGATTTTTCATGATAGATTGTAATGATGTAGAATGAGTCAATTTACATTCGCACTGCAAATTAATCTTCTACGGAATAGAAGTTGTCATCAAGAAGAAACTTTATCAGTTTGTTTCCAATTTTTACTTTGCTATCTGTCAGACATTTTATATCTCAAAGTAAGTGATCAAAAATTTTTGTTGCAGCACTGTGCACCCCTTCTTGTGCTAAAAAAAAATCTTAATATGGAGTGATGAATGTCATTTTTTCTTCTGGTATTTTGATAATGCACATCATAGTTCCTTTTGAACTATAGTGGATTATTTCCAACTAACTTCATGAGGGAATAAATATACTGTGAAGCAGTTGTCAGAATACCACCTCTTAAAAAAAGTGTACAAAATAATTGTGGGTGAGCACCACATATTATTCTTAAAGTATATTTTTGCATAATGGAGACTTACTTTCTTAAAGATGAGTTACTTCAGATCATAATCCCACATGACATTATTGAATAAAAATATGTCAACTTAGTAATTTGTCTCTCTCCAAGATTTGCAATGATTCTAAGCACAAATGTGGTTGAACAAGATGTTTTTGGATTTCCAAAATGTGATTTTTCCAGTTTAAACTGTCATCAATACTGATCCTTAAGAATTTTGAAGTTTCCATCCTATTTATTATTTCCTCATCACGTGTTGCACTTATCATCAGCGTAGTACCCCTACATGCGCAGAACGGAATATATTGTGTTTTTTTTTTTTAAACTGAAAGTGAGACCATTCACATAAAACCAGTCAATGATACTTTAAAGAAATTTTCTTTGCAATTTCTTCTGTTTCTGTATCTACAGGGTGTACTTGAAGTCTGGGAACACTTTCAATTATTTATTGCACAAGAACCAAACATTGTACAGATATCATACATGTGTCATTTTGAAGAGAAACCCTGAAAGGTTTTCTTTTTTTTCATGTAGACTGCCACAGCATACTTTGGTAATTTGCAGATAGTGAACGCTAGTCGCAAACATGGTGAGTTCAGACGTAGAGCAAGCTTCCTGTGAGAGTATTGGAGTTCGACAAAAACAAGTGTGCTACAGCTGTTCAACGGATGTTTGGAACCAAGTACAGTAAGACGCCACCAACAAGGAAGGCCATTTACCACTGGCACAACAAATTTGTTACGAAGGGTTGCTTGTGCCCGCTAGGAGACGTGGACGTCCCAGTGCGAGTGAAGTGAATGTGGAGTGCGTACGAGATACATTCATAAGGATATTCCTACCTGGATATATTGCAGCAATGGCTGATGCCTCAAATGCAATTGGACTCTCCGTTCATCTTTCAGCAGGATGGGGCTCTATCCCATTTTCATTGTGAAGTTTTTGGATACCTGAACACGGAGCTGCTGCATCGATGAATCGGCCGTGCCACAGAAGGAGACAGCTGTTTCATGAAATGGCCTCCCCAATCACCAGATCTCACTCTGTGTGACTTTTTTCTGTGGAGATACATTAAAGAACTGGTGTATATACCGCCTCTACCATGTGACATAGCAGAGCTTCGGGTGAGAATACGGGAAGCGACTGCCACAGCCAGCGATGCCATGTTGAGATGGGTATGGCAAGAATTCGATTATCATATTGATGCCTTCCAGGTCACTCATGGCTCACACATCAAATGTTTATAAAAAAACTTTCAGAGTTTCTCTTCAAAGAGCAATATGTATGACATCTTTACAATGTTTAGTTCTTATTGTTGTTGTTGTTGTTGTTGTTGTGGTCTTCAGTCCTCAGACTGGTTTGATGCAGCTCTCCATGCTAATCTATCCTGTGCAAGCTCCTTCATCTCCCAGTACCTACTGCAACCTACATCCTTCTGAATCTGCTTAGTGTATTCATCTCTTGGTCTCCCTCTACGATTTTTACCCTTCACACTGGCCTCCAATGCTAAATTTGTGATCCCTTGATGCCTCAGGAGATGTCCTACCAACCGGTCCTTTCTTCTAGTCAAGTTGTGCCACAAACTTCTCTTCTCCCCAATCCTATTCAATACCTCCTCATTAGTTACGTGATCTACCCACCTAATCTTCCGTAGCACCACATTTCGAAAGCTTCTATTCTCCTCTTGTCCAAACTGTTTATCGTCCATGTTTCACTTCCATACATGGCTACACTCCATACAAAGACTCTCAGAAACGACTTCCTGACACTTAAATCTATACTCGACATTAACAAATTTCTCTTCTTCAGAAACGCTTTCCTTGCCATTGCCAGTCTACGTGTTATATCCTCTCTACTTCGACCATCATCAGTTATTTTGCTCCCCAAATAGCAAAACTGCTTTACTACTTTAAGTGTCTCATTTGGTAATCTAATTCCCTCAGCATCACCCGACTTAATTCGACTACATTCCATTATCCTCGTTTTGCTTTTGTTGATGTTTATCTTATATCCTCCTTTCAAGACACTGTCCATTCCGTTCAACTGCTCTTCCACGTCCTTTGCTGTCTCTGACAGAATTACAATGTCATCGGCAAACCTCAAACTTTTTATTTCTTCTCCCTGGATTTTAATACCTACTCCGAATTTTTCTTTTGTTTCCTTTATTGCTTGCTCAATATACAGATTGAATAACATCGGGGAGAGGCTACAACCCTGTCTCACTCCCTTCCCAACCACTGCTTCCCTTTCTTGCCCCTCGACTCTTATAACTGCCATCTGGTTTCTGTACAAATTGTAAATAGCCTTTTGCTCCCTGTATTTTACACCTGCCACCTTTAGAATTTGAAAGAGAGTATTCCAGTCAACAGTGTCAAAAGCTTTCTCTAAGTCTACAAATGCTAGAAACGTAGGTTTGCCTTTCCTTAATCTTTCTTCTAAGATAAGTCGTAAGGTCAGTATTGGCTCACGTGTTCCAACATTTCTACGGAATCCAAACTTATCTTCCCCAAGGTCGGCTTCTACCAGTTTTTCCATTCGTCTGTAAAGAATTCGAGTTAGTATTTTGCAGCTGTGACTTATTAAACTGATAGTTCGGTAATTTTCACATCTGTCAACACCTGCTTTCTTTGAGATTGGAATTATTATATTCTTCTTGCAGTCTGAGGGTATTTCGCCTGTCTCGTACATCTTGCTCACTAGATGGTAGAGTTTTGTCAGGACTGGCTCTCCCAAGGCCGTCAGTAGTTCTAATGGAATGTTGTCTACACCCGGGGCCTTGTTTCGACTCAGGACTTTCAGTGCTCTGTCAAACTCTTCACGCAGTATCGTATCTCCCATTTCATCTTCATCTACATTCTCTTCCATTTCTATAATATTGTCTTCAAGTACATCGCCCTTGTATAGACCCTCTATATACTGCTTCCACCTTTCTGCTTTCCCCTCTTTGCTTAGAACTGGGTTTCCATCTGAGCTCGTGATATTCATACAAGTGGCTCTCTTTTCTCCAAAGGTCTCTTTAATTTTCCTGTAGGTGGTATCTATCTTACCCCTAGTGAAATAAGCCTCTACATCCTTACATTTGTCCTCTAGCCATGCCTGCTTAGCCATTTTGCACTTCCTTGTCTCATTTTTGAGACGTTTGTATTCCTTTTTGCCTGCTTCATTTATTGCATCTTTATATTTTCTCCTTTCATCAATTAAATTCAATATCTCTTCTGTTACCCAGGGATTCCTAATATCCCTCGTCTTTTTACTTACTTGATCCTCTGCTGCCTTCACTATTTCATCCCTCAAAGCTACCCATTCGTCTTCTACTGTATTTCTTTCCCCCATTCCTGTCAATTGTTCCCTTATGCTCTCCCTGAAACTCTGTACAACCTCTGGTTTAGTCAGTTTATCCAGGTCCCATCTCCTTAAATTCCCACCTTTTTGCAGTTTCTTCAGTTTTAATCTACAGTTCATAACCAATAGATTGTGGTCAGAGTCCACATCTGCCCCTGGAAATGTCCTACAATTTAAAACCTGGTTCCTAAATCTCTGTCTTACCATTATATAATCTATCTGATACCTTTTAGTACCTCCAGTATTCTTCCATGTATACAACCTTCTTTTATGATTCTTGAACCAAGTGTTAGCTATGATTAAGTTATGCTCTGTGCAAAATTCTACCAGACTGTTTCCTCTTTCATTTCTTAGCCCCAATCCATATTCACCTAGTATTTTTCCTTCTCTCCCTTTTCCTACTGTCGAATTCCAGTCACCCATGACTATTAAGTTTTTATCTCCCTTCACTACCTGAATAATTTCTTTTATCTCATCATACATTTCTTCAATTTCTTCGTCATCTGCAGAGCTAGTTGGCATATAAACTTGTACTACTGTAGTAGGCATGGGCTTCGTGTCTATCTTGGCCACTATAATACGTTCACTATGCTGTTTGTAGTAGCTTACCCGCACTCCTATTTTTTTATTCATTATTAAACCTACTCTTGCATTACCCCTATTTGATTTTGTATTTATAACCCTGTATTCACCTGGCTAAAAGTCTTGTTCCTCCTGCCACCGAACTTCGCTACTTCCCACTATATCTAACTTTAACCTATCCATTTCCCTTTTTAAATTTTCTAACCTACCTGCCCGATTAAGGGATCTGACATTCCACGCTCCGATCCGTAGAATGCCAGTTTTCTTTCTCCTGATAACGACGTCCTCTTGAGTAGTCCCCGCCCGGAGATCCGAATGGGGGACTATTTTACCTCCGGAATATTTTACCCAAGAGAAGGCCATCATCATTTAACCATACAGTAAAGCTGCATGCCCTCGGGAAAAATTACGGCTGTAGTTTCCCCTTGCTTTCAGCCGTTCGCAGTACCAGCACAGCAAGGCCGTTTTGGTTATTGTTATAAGGCCAGATCAGTCAATCATCCAATCATCCAGACTGTTTAGTTCTTATGCAATAAATAATTGAAAATGTTCCCAGACTTTATGTACGTCCTGTATATGCTTTGGCTTATTACAATACTAGAGCAATCTACAAAAAGAACTAATTCTGCTTGTTGTACATTATACAGAAGATCGTTATATCGAAGCATGTCTCTGGACTATATTGCTTGAATTACTAAGTACAATTTTCTGCATTCTTTTGGTTAGATATGACATTATCCATTGGTTGGCTGTACCGTCAAGTCCCATAAAACATCCATTTATCTAGGAGAATGCTGTGATTCACAGAGTCAAAGGTCTTAGAGGGGTTTCAGAACCTAAGTACTGGCACTATTTTATTATTTAATGCTTGGGAAATCTGGCAAATGAACATGTAAATGGAATTCTCAGTACAGCAACCCTTCTGAAACCCACACTGTGATTTCCTAAGGATTCTATTGTTGTTAAGGTGAGATACTATTCTAGAATACACAAACCTTCTCAAAAGTGAAAAAGGTCAGTAGTTATTGACATCTCTTGTCACCTTTCATAAAGAGGGTTTAGCAACAGTATGTTTCAGTATTTATGAAAAAGAGACGCATTACATATTCTGGATAAGACCGGGCTTATGGAAACAAATCTCCATCGGAAACACCATCAAACCCTGATGAACTTTTATTTTTGAGTGTGTGTATAATTTTCTTAATTTCAGAAGGAGAAGTTGGTGACACATTTACATGATTGAATTTTAGGAGAGTTAGGAAACAAAAGAAAAATTCGGAGTAGGTATTAAAATCCAGGGAGAAGAAATAAAAACTTTGCAGTTCGCCAATGACATTGTAATTCTGTCAGAGACAGCAAAGGACTTGGAAGAGCAGTTGAACGGAATGGACAGTGTCTTGAAAGGAGGATATAAGATGAACATCAACAAAAGCAAAACGAGGATCATGGAATGTAGTCGAATTAAGTCGGGTGATGCTGAGGGAATTAGATTACCAAATGAGACACTTAAAGTAGTAAAGGAGTTTTGCTATTTGGGGAGCAAAATAACTGATGATGGTCGAAGTAGAGAGGATATAAAATGTAGACTGGCAATGGCAAGGAAAGCGTTTCTGAAGAAGAGAAATTTGTTAACGTCGAGTATAGATTTAAGTGTCAGGAAGTCGTTTCTGAGAGTCTTTGTATGGAGTGTAGCCATGTATGGAAGTGAAACATGGACAATAAATAGTTTGGACAAGAAGAGAATAGAAACTTTCGAAATGTGGTGCTACAGAAGAATGCTGAAGATTAGATGGGTAGATCACATAACTAATGAGGAGGTATTGAATAGAATTGGGGAGAAGAGGAGTTTGTGGCACAACTTGACGAGAAGAAGGGATCGGTTGGTAGGACATGTTCTGAGGCATGAAGGGATCACAAATTTAGCATTGGAGGGCAGCGTGGAGGGTAAAAATCGTAGAGGGAGACCAAGAGATGAATACACTAAGCATATTCAGAAGGATGTAGGTTGCAGTAGGTACTGGGAGATGAAGAAACTTGCACAGGATAGGGTAGCATGGAGAGCTGCATCAAACCAGTCTCAGGACTGAAGACCACAACAACAACAACACATTCCAACATACTGTTGTGGTTTTGCTCTTTAATTGTTCCTCTCTATGCTTTCTACTATACTTAAGAAATTGTTATTAAATGCATTTGCTATCTATGACTCGTCTTTTATAACCCTTCCATTCAGTTTAATAGTGATGTCTTGTTTTGTGGCTGGTTGCCCCGTCTCCTGTTTCACTACATTCCATATAGCCTTAAGCATGTTGTCGGAAGTACTGATTTCTGATACTACGTGCAAATTCCTTAATTTTTAATAACCTTTCTTGGTAATTTTGAGTAGTTTTTATAGTATGCAACTACTGCAGGATCCCTACTTGTTCTTGCCAAAAGATACATCTCCATTTTCCTTTCACAAGATACATTAATCTCACCCACCCCCCTCCCCCCTACTCCCCCATTACCCACGGTTTTTTACCTGGCTCTTTAGCGTCCGTTCTGAGTAGCTTATGTGGAAAGCTATTTTCAAATAATGTACGGAATTTATCATGGACTAGATTAATTTATGTTAGCATTTGGTTCATTATAAATTACATCCCAGGCCATCTCCTGTTAACTATTTCAATAACATTTGTCCTGGAATCATTAATTACTCTAATTGATTTTCACTGAGAAGTAACCATACTGTAAGGCACTTTGTTATTTATTGTAACTAACTGTGCTTCATGGTCAGAGAGAGCTTTTGTTACTGGGTAAACAGTTGTTTTCTTGCACTGAGCTTCATGAAAGAAAACATTGTCAATTAGAGTCCTACTATCTTTATCCATCCATGGAAAATTAATTACTGACATCAAATTTAAGGATCCAAATAAGGTTTCCAGATCATTTTTCTTATTAGGATCCATTAGAAAATCTACATTGAATCACCACAGACTTAATTGCTTGCTGCTGTCTGACAGATAGCACATTAAGGAACCTGGATTCCTCAAATAGTGGGGACCTACATACAGTTACAATTAAAAGTAAACTATTTTCAGTATTAATACACAAGCACAAACCTCTGTGGGCTGATCACAAAAAAAACTACTTTTCTCGATGTTTCTGAACTTGTGTTCTGTCTTAATACATGTAACAACTATAATACAGGGTGTATATAAATGAATATTGGAGTTTTAACACGTCATAATATTTATTATATTAAACTTACAGTTATAAATGATATGTCAAATGAAAGAGCAACTCATACAGTTTCACCAAGAACCTTATAAATGTTCAATGTAAGCACCATTTGTCACACGGCACATATCAAGCATATAGCCGAGTTCTTCCCAAATGTCGGTAAGTGTGTCTTCAGTGATAGTAGCAACAGCTGCTTCAATCCAGTTTCTTAATTCAGGGAGGTCTGCTGGTAGTGGAGGCACATACACATGATCCTTGATAAAGCCCCAAAGGAAAAAATAGCATGGCGTTAGGTTGGGTGAACAAGGAGGCCATGCAAAGCAAGTCGTGTCATTGGGCCCCTTGTGGCCTACCCAGCGCTTGGGTACAGTGAAGTTCAACCAATCACATACTTCGCTATGCCAGTGAGGTGGCGCACCATCTTGCTGGAAAATGAAGTTCTCTGGCTCATCTTCTTCCAACTGAGGGAAGAGTCATTGCTCTAGTGTATCAAGGTGAGAAGTGCCAGTTATAGTACGTTCACCAAAAAAGAAAGGCCCATAAACTTTCTGCTAGGATATGGCACAAAAAACAGGTTCACCAAAAAAGAAAGACCCATAAACTTTCTGCTAGGATACGGCACAAAAAACAGTCATTTTAGGGGAATCTTGTTGCATTTGTACCACCTCGTGAGGATCTTCTGAGCCCCAGATGTGCACATTGTGAGTGTTAACATGTCCACTAGGGTGAAAGGTCGATTCATCACTGAAGACAACATGATCCAGAAAAACTTCATCATGAAACAACATTTCATTTGCGAAGTTGGAACATAATCCATGGTCTGCCGGCTTTAGAGCTTGTAATAACTGTGAACGGTAAGGATGTAGTAGTACGCATTTTCTTAAAACTTTCCAAACAGTCAACACGGGGACTTGTAATTCACGACTAGCTTTCTGGACTGATTTCTTTGGGCTACGAGTGAATGACTCTCTCACTTGTTCAACAGTCTCTTCACTAACTCTTGGTCGTCCTGTGCTCTTCCCTTTACAAAGGCAGCCGGTGTCTTCAAATTGATGATACCATCTACTAATGTTATTATCACTTGGAGGATCACAACCAAACTTCAGCTGGAATGCATGTTGCACAGTAACTACAGATTCAGTCTTTGCTAACTGCAAAACTCAAAATGCTTTCTGTTCACTAGTCGCCATCTTTGCTACTACCGCTGTCTAGCAGATTGCGATGGAAACACTGCGTGCTGCGTATGTACAACTGAAATATTATAAAGCGTTAACCCCGATATTCATTTATAAACACCTTGTACTATGAAAAGGATAGTTGCTACTCACCATATGGTGGAGATGCTGAGTCACAGAAAGGCACAACAAAAAGACTGTCAAACAAAGCTTCCGATCCAACAGGCCATCATCAGGATTTTCTGGATTTTCCATTTTTTATATGTAACATCTCCTCTTTTTCCCATGTTAATTCTGCATGAGTAAGCTAAAATAATGTAATCTCTTCTATGTAACTTATCTACCCCTGTGGTTATGTGGTGCTCAGGCAGGCACAGGGCATCTGTCTTATCAGAACTCTTCAAATTTTCTGAACAGACAAGAAGCTCTTCTGCATTACTAATCAATCCCTTAATATTTACATGAGATAAGCTAACCTTACTTTCCTGTGCATTGTTAAGAACAGCATTTTAAGCATAAAGTATCATAACCATATTTCATGCATCTGTGTGGAGAAAGCAACATCTGATGGTGTCCTTAATAACTGTTTCTCACAATCATGGCACATCCTTTTGCACTCCCATTGTTACATCATTCCCTTCTACCACAATGCTGATCTTGAAACAATAGGACTGGAACACTAACAAAATCCTGGAATGTTCCCTGATTTAATTATATGCCATCGCAAATTATGCTATTCTGCAGCCATATTTTGCTGACGTGGTCATTATCATCAATGATTTCATATAGATGACCTTCCATCTAATTTACAATGAGAAGAATTAGTTCTTTCTCCAGATGATTCTCATATTGTAATCAGTCTAAAAACAACACAGCAACAGAAGAAATGATAAATAATCTTCTTAAAAGTATTACTGAGGGTGTTTTTGGAAATTGTCTCATTCTTAATTTCAAAAACACATGGTGTATTCAGTTCTACACATATAGAGGTACCACACTAATGACAAATGAATCACATGGTGAGGAAATAATAATTAAAGTGGATATTTCAAAATTTTAGGTGTCCGTGTTGATGAGAACTTGGAAAAATGAGAAATTGGAAAAAAAAAATTCTAAACTCTTAAAACAACTCAGTTCACCCACATTTTCACTTCAAATAACTACAAACCTTGAGGGGAGAAATCAGTAAGTTAACATATTTTGCATATTTTTATTCAATAAAAATAATGTTCTGGGGTAACTCATCTTTAAATAATGTTCTGGGGTAACTCACCTTTAAGAAAGACAGTTTTCGCTGCTCAGAAACATGCAGTAAGGACAATATGTGATATTCACCCATGATTGTCTTGTAGATATCTGTTTGAAGAGTTAGGCATTTGACCACTGTTTACAGAATAAAAAGAATAATAATATACATAATTACAATATCAGAAAGCAAAAAGAGACATTCATTAGTCTGCCACTTCATCTAACTGGGGTGAAATTACATTAGGTGTTCCACAGGGTTCAATCATGGGTCCCCTTCTGTTCTTGATATACGTGAACGACCTCCCTTCCTATCTGAAACAGGAAGCTGAACTGACACTGTTTGCTGATGATACAAGCATCATTCTTAATCCAATAAAAGAAAGACCAGCTGAAAATGATACAAATAAGGTCTTTGGAAAAGTCATTAATTGGTTTTCTGCAAATAGGTTTCCTCTAAATTTTGAAAAAACACAGTATATCCAATTTTCTGCTGCAAAAAATACAGTTCCTACAATAAATATAACACATCAACAGAAGTCAGTAGACAGAGTAGAGCATACTAAGTTTTCGGGTGTACATATAGATGAGAATCTTAATTGGAAAATTCATATTTTGGATCTTCTAAAGCGACTAGGTTCAGCAACTTTTGCAATCAGAATAATTGCCAATTTTGAGGATATATAAATTATGAAGCTAACATACTTTGCACACTTTCACTCTCTGATGTCATACGGAATAATATTTTGGGGTAACTCAACATTTAGACAAAAAATATTCACTGCTCAAAAGAAAGTGGTTAGAATAATGTGTGGGGTTCATAGTCGCACATCTTGTAGGCATCTTTTTAAAAGATTGAGAATTCTTACAACAGCCTCACAGTACATTTACTCACTAATGAAATTTGTTCTCAACAAAATGGACCAGTTTAAAAACAACAGACATTCATTATTATAATACCAGAAAAAAGAAAGACTTGCACTACCCTTTACTCAACCTATCTTTGGCACAGAAAGGGGTAAAATATGCCGCTATAAAAATTTTCGACAAATTACCAGATGAAATAAAATGTCTCACAGACAGCAGTAATAGCTTCAAAAATAAATTGAAATCATATCTCCCTGACAACTCCTTCTGTACCATAGATGAATCCTTGAATAGGAATAAATAAATCTATAAACATAGTATATGCATTTTGTGCCATTTAAGGGAAAGGGGTAAATAATAGAAATATTAATCTTTAAATCTGATCTTGTTTCATATGTGCATTTCACATGTTCCACCATACCACGCGACTGATCAATGGAACACGCAACTAACCAACCACATTGAGGTTGTCTTTAGCATAAAAAGTGGTGCACAATGCTGTCACCAAAATTTTTGGTTACTTACTTGATGACATAACATGTCTGACAGACTACAGAGCTGCGTGTGAAAACAAAATGAAAAAGTTTCTTGCTGATAGCTCCTATTCTCTAGAACTTATATTTATGTAATATAGAAAAGATGGTGGGTAAGAATTATTAATTCACATCTGCATTTAAAGAAATTACAAAAAAACTTGTACATGGTCAGCATTTGCATATTAATATAAAATGACTCATTCACACAAATGAGCCATGCAGTATAAACGTAACTCATTTTTTCCAACAGTTAAGAAATGAATGAATTCAAATGTGGCCTATGTCTTTTGGCAATGATTTGCATGAAGGGCATCCCAAAGAGGTAACCAAAGACAAAAACACTGAGAAAGTGCACAATAAGCTGTGGTGACAGTTGCATGAAAAAGCTGACCTCATAGGCTTATCAAGAGAAAGAGTGTGGTGTATTTTCTAGAAAGAGTTAATTATGAGAAATCTTTGTAGAAGCTGAGAGCAGTTTTGGTTGAATGCTAACAAAAAGCAAATGTGGAAAGAAATCCACCCAATGAGTGCAGATGTATTACTGTGGAGAAGGCATGGATCCACTTCTTCATGCTACGTATAAAACAGCACCCAAGGCAATGGATGGAATCTGGTGTACTAGCAGCAAACTAGGTGAATTTGGTTACAACTGCCAAAGAGATTATGCCCAGTGTTTTCTAGCCTGCTTGATTATTCTCATCAACTGACTTGCAAATGGTGAAATGATAACTGGCAAACACTATGCAAATATTATTGACCAATTGAATGAAAAAATATGTTCCAGGTGTGCTGTTTGCTTTCTTTCTGGCTGGCAAATCCAAAGTGGGCATTTTATTATTTGTTTTGACTTCAATTCTGAGTACAACATTAAAGACCTGTTGAATTAAGATGCTGTAAAAATCCTGCAATTTATACTTTTGATGAAACCAAATTGCAAGTGTTTACTCTACATAGCATGTCTCCTGTGTAGCTGGTTTCAGTGCTTCCCCTTCCAAGTGCTCCATATACAAGCATGTCTGTTGTCTTTCCATCAATTTCTCACTGGGCAGCTTGAAAGACTCTTCTAGAGAAACTCTCATGAAGAGGGATACTGTGTCAAAGCTGACAAGAAGATAAGAGTGTTGAATGTAACCTGAATGAGCAACTACGCAACTTCCAGTGAGTTAAGGATCTGGTCCTTCAAGTTCTTGACAAGACTACATGTTCAGATACGAATGTTACTGATGATGGGCCAAAGTGGTTTGTCTTCCTATGAAGGAATGAAGGTTGGTGGATACATAACTTCCTGGTAACCTCATTCAATACATTGGACATTTGAAGAACTTTCAGTAGCTTCTCTTAGATATTCCTTGTTGGACCTTTCTTTAGTTTTCTATATTCAGAATCGGCTAGCAGGCATCTCACCATTTCCACAACGCTATACTTTGTCAACAATACAGTTGCTTTGCCTTTGTCTGCTGGTACGCATCTTCCCTCAGATGTCACACGGCCAAGTTTCCTTTTCTTGAGAAGCTGTTCCTTGGCAACTGTGCATGTGCAAAGACAGACCATGTTTCCTGCCTAAACTTCTCTGCCTTTAGAAGATTTAGGCATGTCCTCATCTCGAAGTGTTTTCTTGAGAAGTTTACTTTCGGCAGTTGTGTATGTGTGAGTAGAGACCACTTTTCCTACCTGACCTCCACTGGAATTACTGAAAATAGCTACATGGAAACCATATGGTTTTTTTCCAATATTTAGGCAAGACATTGGTGATTTAGCCCCATGGAAAAACAAACAGATTTCCTTCATCTAAATTACATATATTGTAACATAATACTTGCGATATAAATAGAAACAAATGGCAAACAGCCATTTTTTGTTATGTTGGCCATGAAAAAAATGGGCTGCACAATAAGACACAATATTTACTACAAAATCACTCATATGGATCAGTATCTGTAAAGTGGCAGTCACCACCATCCTGTGTACAGAAGAGGTATTCTCAAAATCCTAGTCTGCAGGGCTCGGAGCAGGTCATGACTTTCAGCTTAATAACCAGACTTGAACACTAGAAAACTGCTGGGCTTTGGATGAACAAGCCAGCTGGAGGCAGAGTGGTCATATCCATTCACCTTTATAGTATGATGACATTCTGTGGGCAATATTATTGGCCACAATGTGAAAAACACATTATGCCTGCCGATAAAAATTAAATCACTCATGGACAGGGTAAAAAGAACTTCGGATTCTGCAGGTTTGGAGTGTATACCCAATCCCTTGTGACCAGTCATACAACATGTGTGACAAAAGTGATGAGACTGACAACACTGTGAGTAATCTGACACCACTTTGTTCTACTTGCTTAAGGTGGTGTCTTCATCCCTTCCAGACTCTCAGTCCAGAGTTTCAGCTCCGTATAGCCCTCACATAATTTTTTAGAGTGCCAGTGAAGTTGTGTTTTTGTTGTGTGTTATGAAAATGGAACAGCAAAATTTAGAGGAATGTTAAGCCATCAAGTTTTGTATTAAACTTGGGGAGTCAGAGTGTGACCATTGAAAAGTTGAAACAGGCTTCTAGGAAAAATTCTTTATCAAGAGCACAAGTTTATCGCTGGGACAAATCTTTTTTGAAGGCTGACGACACAATGAAGATGAACCTCACTCAGGTAGACCTTCAACTTCAAAAACTGACAAAAATGTCAAACGTGTGCATGCTTCTGTGAGATCAGACTGACATTTAATACCAAGGACAATGGGTGACTTGTTAAACTTATACCATACATCAAATTTTGAACGAAGATTTGCACTCTGCAGATAAGTGGATGCTATATCATGACAACACCCCATGTCACACGGCCACTTCCATCACACAATTTTTGATCTCCAAAGACATTCATGTTGTTCCACAGTCCCTCTAGTTACCTGATTAGAGTCCTTGTGACATTTTTCTTTTTCTGAAACTGAAAAATGTCTTAAAAGGATACAGTTTTAAGACTTTAGAGAACATTCAAAAGAATGTGACTAACATGTTAAAAGCCCTACCAGTTGCAGCTTTTCAGCCCTGTCACCAAAACTGGGAATAACAACTCTGCCCAAGTACAGTTGTTGAAGGAACTACTTTGAAGGGGGCAGTACTGTTGTTTGAAAGACAAAAATTAATGAATGAATAAATAAAAACTTTGTAGATAAAAATCAGTTTCATTAATTTTCTCACACACCTGTGTGCCAGCCAAATATTCAGAACTATGGAACAACCACACAAATCAGAAGTTGCAAAACATTGCTTGGCAGCTGAATTTTGACCAAATGATGGTGCGTACTCAGATTTTTTACTTCTGGGAGTCACTATAAAAGAATCCATTAATGTTAAAACTTCAAAAGACATTGTTACTCAGGGTTTCATCGAAAGAATCGTATGACCTTACACTCCATCTGCTCAAAAACCAGCAGGCCTCGACCCGATTATGAAAGTGATAAAGTGGCACAACAGGGTACATCTATGACTGCTGGCAGTACAAGGACAGTGACAGTAAGCCTAGTGTGACACCAGGCTCCAAGCCTATAACAACAGATGGCTTGTACCATTAAGGAAATAGTGGATGCCAGCAGTTATAAAAGAGCACTCCAGCCTCATGGCATCAGTGTGCCTGATGACAATTTGGACTGTTGCTGAAATACTATCTGTGGTGTCACCGCCAGACACCACACTTGCTAGGTGGTAGCCTTTAAATCGGCCGCGGTCCGTTAGTATACGTCGGACCCGCGTGTCGCCACTGTCAGTGATTGCAGACCGAGCGCCGCCACACGGCAGGTCTAGAGAGACTTCCTAGCACTCGCCCCCAGTTGTACAGCCGACTTTGCTAGCGATGGTTCACTGACAAATTACGCTCTCATTTGCCGAGACGATAGTTAGCATAGCCTTCAGCTACGTCATTTGCTACGACCTAGCAAGGCGCCATTATCATTTGATATTTATCTTGTGATGCATGTACCGTCAGACCGATGTTCACCAATTATGGATTAAAGTTAAGTATTCCAGAAGCTACGTACTTTATTTGCTAGCCTTCATTACTTGTCCTGTTCCAGACCTCACGCCATCCTGCGTGAGCTTAAACGCGTGCCTTTCAGTCTCCCGTCCATTGTGGATTGGCTGTCTTGCCAGTCCACAACACTATCCATATGTGGCCATTTGCTCAAAACTTTTTTGCTCATAATATACCATGTGAAACTTAAGAATCACTAAGTATATTAATTTTGTTACCCTTGGTAATTGTTTCTGCTGTGTTACCATTTTGGTCTGATCTGTCACACTTAACATCAACAGCTTCCAAAAAATATATGGCAATAACAAAACGGCATACTTACTTTTAAATAATCTAACATTATCATCACAGCTGCATTTGGAGAAGAATAGAGATAACAGGGTTTAAAAGTACGTCAATTAAAAACAGAAAAAGAAAGAGAAGTAACAAGTATTATATTATCTCAACACCCAACATCAGAAATTGTCAAGTGTGACAGCCAACACATTAACGACAAAAGATTTGGTCAACATTCATGTGGATAGAATAACAAACCACAACATAAAACTTTGGCATGCACCACCAATAATCAAATACTTTTCCATGCATGGGAGATGTGATACTGCTGGATCATACTGCTAGCACGCTTGCTTGATATTTAGTGTTATTTAGCTCAAAGACATGCTAGGAAAATATGGATGTTAACTCACCAACAAAAACAGGTTTTTCTGTTCCTTCACTGTCAACTGAATATGCCTTAAATTTGGAGTGAAGAATATCCTTCCTCGGACTCAGTATCAGACGGAAATCTCTAAAACAAAAAGAGGCAAATGTCTAGCCCAATGCAACAACTATATGTGAGCACCTCATGAACATTCATTTCCATAATTATCTTTTCCTGTATGAACATTCATTTCCATAATTATCTTTTCCTGTAAATGCCCTTTATCAAATGTGATTAAATCTGCAGCTTTCCTCATCATCTACACACACACACACACACACACACACACACACACACACACACAAGTAAGTTCTTTCTATTACCTTGGACACTCACACGAAAAACTTTCAAGACATGATTTACACTTGAGCTCATCAGATGTAAAGTACATTACCATACAGAAACAGTTTGCTTTCTGAACATACAACTATACCTGAAAATAATGAACAAGAATGCAGACCAGCAAAATATACTCTGTTTAAAATCTTAATCAACATGAAAATCAGTGACCTGATACTTATTACTGTAATTAAATAACTGGATACTACCTTCCCAGAGTGCTGAATGACACCTCTTTTATTTTATTGAATGGATGTGGGCTTGGATTTGTTCCTCTTTTCACAATTGTGTGTTTGAAATGTGAAGTGTGAAGGGTCTCAAAGTGCCTCAGGTTTTTGTAAATAGAACCTGGAAAAGAAATATTTATAATCAGTTTTATAGATTCACTAATTTTAATATAAGCAGCAACATCTGGGCCTAAGCAAATGCATTAATAGGAAGTTACAAACAAAGGAGCAACTTTTGATATACTCAAATCCAGTTTCCCTAAGCAACTTGAGGTAAATGGCAGGATGCTTTCTACTGTAAGATCATAACTAACAGCTTGACTCATTCTTGTCAAACAAGGAGTGTAAGTATGTAAATGACTATATATATAACTCACTTTTCTAGTTCAAAGCTTTGTAAATATAATCCATGAATGATTAAGAATGCCGGCCGGTGTGGCCGTGTGGTTCTAGGCGCTTCAGTCTGGAACCGCTTGACCGCTACGGTCGCAGGTTCGAATCCTGCCTCGGGCATGGATGTGTGCGATGTCCTTAGGTTAGTTAGGTTTAAGTAGTTCTAAGTGACTGATGACCACAGATGTTAAGTCCCACAGTGCTCAGAGCCATTTGAACCATTTTTTTTTTATTTATTAAGAACTATAACATTTATAACAATGACAACAACAACTACCACCACCACCACGTACACACGCGCACACATGCCGCCCCCCCCCCCCCCCCACAAACACACACAGAACCCATCAGTCCAGATGACTTTCTTGTATCCGATGAATGTTTAGTGACAGTGTTCTTTCACCTCTACTAATTTCAGTGTCTTGTTGTGAGCAGTGAGCAGAGGTCTCATGTGTGGGTTGCTGGTTCTTCAGCCCACACTGAGGAGATGTTTTTGAACCGAATGCTTGTTTGCCAGTTGTTACTGTTTAACACAGAGCTGGAGAGCTGTTTACTGCAGTGTGACCACTTTATCAGCTGTTGTAATACATGAAGACTGCTGACAACACAGTTACACACTGCAGTGCACTCTGAGGGCACTAGTTTCTTCCAAATATGTTGTTCACCATAGATCCTTGACATAGGAGCACATGACAACCACAATAGTGTGAATTGAACCTAATAGTACAAAATGGCTGTGGCCTGTCATATAATGATGTGAAATGCAAACTCACATATGCACAAACAGAAAAAGAAAGGAGCATTAATTTGTTTTGCATCTGCATTATGTTTTGGAATGTAAAATGCGAGGACAGTATGACCTTTAGGATAGCTTCAATGTTAAGCGAGGTTGCACAATGACAGCTTGGTTGTGAACTGGTCAAGCAGTACTGAAGCTTTAATTAAGCTCAGTTGCTACACAAAATTGCAGATGGAGTAGTCTATGAACTGGGCATCAACCATCTGACCATGAGCAGAAGTGCTAACATTAATTGTTTTGAAACTTCCCGGCAGATTAAAACTGTGTGCCCGACTGAGACTCGAACTCGGGACCTAAAGGCAAAGGTCCCGAGTTCGAGTCTCGGTTGATCACACAGTTTTAATCTGCCAGGAAGTTTCATATCAGCGCACACTCTGCTGCAGAGTGAAAATCTCATTCTGGATTAATTGTTTTGCTCATGTGGCATTTGTCTGTAATGCTAACAGCCAATATAAGGTCTGACAACATCTTAGCCATATAACATACTAAGCTATTCTACCGGGTGATCAAAAAGTCAGTATAAATTTGAAAACTTAATAAATCACGGAAAAATGTAGATAGGGAGGTAAAAATTGACACAGATGCTTGGAATGACATGGGGTTTTATAAGAACAAAAAAAAAGTTCACAATATGTCCGACAGATGGCGCTGGACAGCAAAACGTCAGTGACTGCAATCGTGTATAAAAGGAGCTGTAATGAGAGAGAGAATCAGATGTGCCAGCAGTTGCAGCATGTTGACGTTACCTGAAAAGGCGCTTTTAGTGAAGGTGTATTCTCAGAATGGGGAATGTGCTAGTTCAGCGTTACGATCCTATCGCCTTTGGAAGGGGATTAGAACGGGTAAAGGTCCGTTGACAAATGCAGCTGTGGCGAGAGTGATTTCGAAGTTCGAAGCCAGGAGTTGTTTAGACGATAGACCCCGTAATGGCTGACCGAGCACAAGGTGTAATGCTGCTGAGACAGTTCAGGAAGAAATGGAGACTGTAGCGGGTTCGTCTATGCATTGGAAAGTCAGTGTTCGTGCAGTCGCAAGTCGCACCGGCATTCCATACACTACTGTTTGGTTGGCACTGAGGCGTACCTTCCAATGCTATCCGAACAAAATCCATCGGCATCATGAACTGTTACCTGGCAATTTAGTGAAGCGGAAGGCATTTGCGGTGTGGGTGTTTCAAAAGATGGTGGAAGATGATGATTGGTTGAGTAACGTGTTGTGGACCGACGAAGCTCATTTCACACTCCGAGGGTCTGTCAATGCCCACAACTGCAGAATTTGGGCTACCGAAAATCCTAGAACTGTCGTGGAAACTCCATTGCACAATGAGAAAGTCACAATATGGATTGGATTTACCACATCTACCGTTATTGGGCCTTTTTTCTTTGAGGAAATGTGTGATTCTGGTTTTGTAACTGCTACCGTGACGGGTGAGAGGTACGCCGATATGTTACAGAATCGCATCATCCCCAGCCTGGCTGATAAACACCTGCTGGAACGTACGATGTTTATGCAGGATGGTGCTCCACCCCATATTGTTAGATGCTTGAAAGATCTCTTGCGCGCGTCGTTTAGTGATGATCGTGTGGTCAGCTGCCACTTTCGTCATGCTTGGCCTCCCAGGTCCCCAGACCTCAGTCTGTGTGATTATTGGCTTTGGGGTTACCTGAAGTCACAAGTGTATCGTGATTGACTGACATCTTTAGGGATGCTGAAAGACAACATCCGACGCCAATGCCTCACCATAACTCCACAGACATGCTTTACAGTGCTGTTCACAACATTATTCCTCGACTACAGCTATTGTTGAGGAATGATGGTGGACATATTGAGCATTTCCTGTAAAGAACATCACTTTTGCTTTGTCTTACTTTGTTATGCTAATTATTGCTATTCTGATCAGATGAAGTGCCATCTGTCGGACATTTTTTGAACTTTTGTATTTTTTTTTTGTTCTAATAAAACCCCATGTCATTCCAAGCATGGTGTCAATTTGTACCTCTCTATCTACATTATTCCGTGATTTATTCAGTTTTCAAATTTATACTGACTTTTTGATCACCAGGTATATTGGTTCTGCATGACCTTGGAGTATGTTGAAAGAAGGAATCATAAAAACCAGGAGAGGAAAGTACAGGAAATGTAAACAAGGAAAGGACAAAAAAGCTTTGGAGTACAGAAGAAGTTATTTTGAAGATGGAGGAGAGAAGAAAATTCAAAAACAAAAACATGAAGACACAAAGAAACTGTACTGAAGGCTGAATAATAAACTGTGTAAAGAAACACAGCAGGCTAGGAGGCTAGGGAAAAATGGCTAAAAGAGGAGTGCAACTTAGTTGAGGTACTGGAGAGAAATGGAAAATAATATTTACTGCCAATACTACAACAGAGTCAAGACTACAACAGAGCCAAGTATACAATGATCATGAAGACATCCTACAGAATGGCAAGACTATTTAGAAGAGCTATTTGACACAGATCACAAACCAACAACTCTGGAACTTGAATCAATGAGAAGTGTAAAGACAGGACCAACAATCATAATGGAAGAAGTGAAGAGTGCAACAGCTGCAACAATACTAAAATGTTTGAACCAAGGAGGAGTAAGAGAAATATTGAGGTTATGTAGCAAAATATGACAGTGGGGAATGGCCAGGACTTTCTGGCACCAAAGAAACAAGGAACTAAGAAATGCAGTCAGCACAGGGCAATTGGCCCCATTTCAGATGCAGCCAAAGTTACGTTAAGAATCATTAATAAGAGACTACAAAAAGGTAACTGAGGAGAATCTGGCTGCAGAGAAATTTGGTTTTTAGATGGAATACAGGCACGAGAGAGGCACTAGGACTCTTGCGAATTTTGGAAGAGAGGCTTACTAAAAAGGGGCAAGACCTGCACATGGGCTTCATGCACTGGGAAAAATCCTCTGATATGTGGCTTGGGATAAGCTTGCAACTATAATGAGGAGAAAGAGAGTGAACTGGAAAACCAGACACCTTATTGACTTGATTTTTATTTGGTCGCATTTGAGTACATTTTGTACAAAGTGCGTACTTGTAATATAGGACAAGGTCAACTTAAGCCTATTTTCTTGCAGTATTTAACCTTTCTATTACAATTTAATACGTCAATATGGCAATACTTATAATAACATTGCATATATTTTTCACCCATTTTTTAGATCCTGAAAATTATTTACATACTACATTATACTCATATTTACATTTTTCTCTCAGTAGTCATGTCCTCAAGTTATTTACATATCATAATATGTTCAATTACTTACAGTACCTCTATCGCAGTAAAAGTACCATTTTTCATTCATCGATACATATACTCTTCTACGTTATAATATTCTTTTTCCATTAAATAATCCTTTAAAAGTTTTTGGAATGTCTTTTTGCTCAGACTGTCCAGCAAACATTTTGGAAGGCATTTTATGAGTTTGATACCTGAGTACTGAGGAACGTTTTCAGCAACTCTCAGTCGGTGTTGCATATTTCTCAGCTGGCCTGTATTTCTTGTTTCATATGTATGAACGTCTGTATTTCTTTCTAGTACTGCATTTCCTTTTATTAATGATATTATTGTTTTGTAAATGCATAGAGGAACATGTAATAATGTCTTTCATAATTTTTGTTTTGGTTTTGATTCTTTACCCATATCTATGTTATAGTCTCCTCATATTATAACATCTTTCATTTCAATCTTCGGTAATAATTTTTCTAGTTTTTTACAGAAATGTTGTAATATTACCACTTGGGGACTTGTATACACAAATAATTCTGAGCTCTTCACTCATTACGCCAGTAATTTCAAAATCTTTTTCAATGCAAGCTGGAAGAATTAAACATTTACAGTATTCAGTATCTTGTAGACTTCCAATTTTCTTCTTGTATATAGCAACACCTCCACCTTTATGTTTTGATCTACAGAAATAATTAATCAAATCATAGTCTCTTTTTAATAGGCTGCTAAGCTCTGCTTCATTTAGCCCACACTCACTGATGCGTTATATATCCAGTTGTGTGTCATTCAGAATCACTTCCACTTCAAGTGTTTTGTTGCCTAAGTACTGAATATTTTGGTACAAGATTTTAATGTTTTTTTTTCTTTTTTTCTCTTTATGAATCCTGAGTTTCTGAATATCTGTTGCAATTGGAATTTGGTATGTAACAATGCTGTATTCGTATCTCACCCTACTTCTCATTCGTTGGCTGTGGAATAAAGTCTTTTGCTAAATAGTGGGGAACTGCTCATATTCTCTGCGAAGTCTGCATTGGTTTTGTTTCTATTTTTTCAACTTTTGAAGTTGTTAGTTGTATGCTTTGATGTATTTCACAATCTTTTTGTGGTGGTGTGTGTGATGGTTCCTTTATTACGTTTAATCCACAATCAGTAGTTTCTATTGACAAATTGCGATCTTCCTGTTTCCCCCCTCCTCCATCTTCCTGTTTTTTTGATTCTATAGAAGATTGTTCTACTTCTGTCATGATGGTTACTGCTAAGTTATGAGTGGGGATCTATATAAATGGGAATTTTGTTCCTGAACATCAACAGTTGGTAGGACTGGCCCCATACCTCTGCTATGCTTAGATGGAACTGTTAGAAGTGAGGAGAGTGTACTGTTTGATATTTCCCACCATTTTGTCAGTAACACTCACAATGTCTGAGCAACAGGTGCACCCCTCCATTGCGCAAAGCACAATTACCAAATTTCTTGCTCGTGAAGGAGTTACAGCAGCAGAAATCTGCCAAAGATTGACTGCACAGTTCGGTGATAAAACATTATCAAGGACGCATGTGTTTAACTGGCATAAAAGTTCAAGGAAGGACAAGAACGTATGGAAAATCAGATGCACGATCACCAGCATTACAAACAAAACATTCCTGTGGTTAAAGACATTAATGACGACAATCAAGGGGCGAGAGTATCGGAAATTGTACAAAAAGTCGGAATCTGTTATGGGAGCTGTCAAGCAATCATTACAAATCATCCATAAAGAGTTTTCCAGATGGGTCCCTAAACTTTAGACCAAAAATCTGAAGTTGAGACGTTTGAAGGTCTGTCACAGGCTTACAGCAAGGTTTGCAGAAGAAGGTGATGCATTCTTGAGTTGGATTGTCACTTGCAGCAAAACATGGGTTCACCACTACATTCAAGGATCCAAACAAGCCAATAGGGAGTGTAGGCGGAAAGGGGAGGCAGCACCAGTGAAAGTCAAGACTCGACTGTCAGCTGGCAAGGTTCTTTCAACCATTTTTCTCGATCAGCGAGGTATTTTGCTGATTGATTTTATTGTATGAGCGACGCACAATCAATGCTGCTTAGTACTGCGAACTGTTGAACAGGGCGAGAAATGCATGAGGGCATCAAAAAGCTGCCCGTGCGGGACAAGCGCATTTCCAAAGTGGGAGACTATGCGGAAAAATAAATTATAACTGCCTTGAGTTTTTCAATAAATTAATTTAAATAAAAATTAAAATCCCATTTATATTTGATCTGCCCTCATATTCCCCAAGACTATGGTCTGCTTTTTGGTTGTTATTGCATACTTTAATTCTCTGCACAGTCTCTTTCTTCCTCCTCTGTTTATACACAATCCTTGCCATGTGAAATCTTGTGTTCTTAGGAATCTGTTTACATTAAGTACTGTGGCATGATTGTATTGTTCACCTGCTTTTACAATGCACTTGTTCAGCTGATATATGACAATTTGTTTGTACCCTGTCTTGCTGGTATGGAATTGTACACGGTATCACCCTTGTGTGCAACATATTCCTGATTAACTCTTCTACAGCATTTCTGAAATTATAGGTCTTCTTTACTGTCATCTGATCCAGTGGAGACTATCAGTGTGCCTTCTTTTCCTAGGTATTTTATTTTGCTATGAATGTCTCTAGTAGCTTTGTTAAATAATGCGCCTGGTTTAACAAATGATGTTACAGAGAGCATTTCTTGTGATAATTCATTTAACAGGCTTGCACAGTTTCTGCTGTTTTCATTAGTTAACATAAGAACTTCAGTTTCTGGCATAGCTGTATTACATTGATTCCCAAATAAATTTAAATCAAAAAGCGTTAATGAAAGTGAGAAGAGGAAGTATGAACTGGATAGAACAAGGAAAAGGAGTAAGATAAGGCTGGTGTCTGCCTCCAACTCCTTTCAGTCTATACTTTAAATTATGACTGCCCATTGCCCATCAGATAACAAAGGGGTAAAAATTGGTGGAAGAAGAATATGGTGTTAGAGGTTTGCAAACAACATGGTCCTCCCAGTAACTGGTGAAAAAGAATTACAGGACATAGTGGTTACCACAGAAGCCAAAGGAAAGATTTATAGAATTAAAATCAATACAAAGAAAGTAATGGCACTAGAAGGAAATAAAAAGGTAAAGATAATGATGAATGAAGAAGTATTAGAACATGTGAAAAGCTTTAAATGCCACAGAAGTAGGGTTGAAATGGACTGGAAGAGAAGTAAAGGAAATAAAGCTAGAATACCAACTGTAAAAGAGGTGTTTTATACGAAAAGGAAAATTTTCCGCATCAACATTGATACAGACTTATGAAAGAGGCTAATAAAATGTTTTATATTGTGTGTGCTCCTGTGTGGTACTGAAACGTGGGCACTGAGGAAGAAAGACACAGCACGGCAGGAGGCTTTTGAAATGTGGGCATGGTGGATGATGGAAAGAATAAGTTGGACAGATAAGAGTGAAACATGGGGAGGTACTAAAAAGAGTGAACGAGCAAGGACCAATACTGCATGTAATACAGAGAAGAAAATGAAACTGTATTAGTCAGAATTAAGAAAGAGGGAGGAGGCTTATAAAAACAGTTTTAGAAGGGTAGATGGAAGAAAAGAGGAGACAAGGGTAGAACAGAGTCCTGATCCTGGTGATGAGATCCTGGATAGCAGCTCTCACAGCAAGGAAGCAATAGGTCACAGGAAATCGAGATGCAAAGGACTCGTTAACATTACAGAAAACCAATGATGATATTACATGACCACTACGCAACTGATGACCCTGCCACTTAGTACCTTTACTCCCCAAACCAACCAACAAAAGGACGATTTACATGGGACCACTGGGCTAAACTGAAAAAGGCAGAAGGAAACACACACCCAAATAAACTAGGAAAACAAGTAAACACATCATTAGCAAGTCCAGTTACACATTCCGCATGCCCTATGGAATATGATACTACATATAAAATGTAATACATTTAATGCACAAAGCTTTTTATTTACAGGTATCCACATATACACACTGTGTGAATCTTATTATACTCCTAGATAAATTGAAGTTTTATGGTGTTGATGGTATAGCCAACCAATGGACCATGTCATATCTAACCAAAAGAATGCAGAAAGTCGTACCTAGTAGTAATTCAACCAACAGAATCCAGGGACATAATTCTGACTGGGGATAAATCACACACGGGTTTATCTGAGGCTCTATCTTAGGCCCACTACTGTTTCTCATACAGTAAAAGATCTACCGTCTAATGCAAAACAAGCAGAATTAGTTCTTTTTGCAGGTGACACCAGTAGGCTACTGTAACCACTCCCAGTATACATACAGAAATGGAAGAAATGGTGAACAATGTTCTCAAAAGTAACATTGACTGGTTTTGTGCGAATGGTCTCACCCTGAAGTCAAAAAGACACATCACATTCACTTCTGCTCCTCTAGGGGTACTGTATCAGTGATAAGTGTAACACATGGTGATGAAATAATACACGAGGTGGAAACTTCAAAATTCTTGTGTGTCCATATTGATGAGAATTTAAATTGGAAAAAGCACATTTTGGAAATCCAAAAACAACTTAGTTCAGCAACATTTGTGTCTTAGAATCTTAACACATTGGGGGGGGGGGGGGAGTGAGAGGAAGAGAGATAAATCTCATTCAGTAATGTCATATGGAATAATGTTCTGGGGTAATTCATCTTTAAGAAAGAGGGTCTTCATGCCCAAAGAAGTGCTGAAAGAATAACGTGTGGTGCTCACCCATGATCATCTTGTAGAAATCTGTTTAAGGAGTTGGGCATTCTGGCTATTGCTTCACAGTATATTTATTCCCTAATGAAGTTTGTAAATAAACCACTACAGTTCAAAAGGAACAATGAGGTACATAATTACAATACCAGAAGAAAAAAATGACACTCTTTACTCAACATTAAGGCTGTCTTCAGCACAGAAAGGGGTGCACAAAGCTGCAACAAAAATTTCTGACCACTTACCTAGTGATACAAAATGTCTAACAGACAGGAAGGTAAAATTTTAAAATAAATTTAAAAACTTTCTCCTGGCCAACTCTTCCCATTCCGCAGAAAATTGCTCTGTTTGTAATGTGTAAAAGGTGATGGGTACGAATTGCTAACTCAATCTGTATATCTTGTTTTCATTTCGGGAAAAATGATTATATGGTGATGTTTAGAGTACAAATAGATGTAGAAATTAATTTGCAATATGAATGTAAAATGAGTCGTTCCACGTCATGACGAATTATCGTGCAAAATGATCCATGGTACATGAAAGTAACTAACTTATTAACTATGTAGCTAAACTACCAACGGATGTACTGCTCATGTCGGTTCAAGAAATAATTAAATCAACACATTTTAAACGGCAATTTAAGCACATGTGATACGTACAACAGACTACAAAATCAAATGTTATTTGGGTAACATACAATACTGGTTTGCAAAAATACGGCCTCAGTGAAATGTGAATACTACTAATTTTCTTTCACCCAGGGGAGCTCTGGAGGAATACTCATTCAGTTATTCTAAGGCAAACTGGAACTCTACGTACGTAATGAAAATGCAACTGCAGTCACTGGCCCGTCATGCGGTAATGAGTGTAGTATGAATAGTGTACTATGTTGAAAGATAATAAACATCCTTTTGGTGTTATGCTAACATAACTATTATCATTGTAAAATTTTCTGGGAATAATTAAATATTATGATCGTATAATCTAAGTTGGGATTGCCCTGTCGCATATACTACCATATAATACCGGTAATACAAAATTCATTTCCATGCATTACCGCCTTGAGCACAAGAAACTTGTTAAAACTCCTGTCATAATATTGACTGTCGAGAATTGCTCCATTTACAAGCTTGTTTTGCTTACCGTCGGCGTCGTTCGCTAGCTGACAAAAGAGAAACAACAACATAACTTTTCTGTGCCCCGCCCAGCAAACAGTGTACGACCCGCTCCACATTGTCCCAAGTGTCACTCAATTTGTTTACATCTCGCTTGCGACGCTTGTGTTAGGTTTCAGCGTCGTCTGTCATACGAGTTTGTCAAGCACAGTGAACTTCAGTAGCAAGTAAACTTTCGTAATTCCTTGCAAGTTCTTTGACGTTCGATCAGCTTCTAGTAAATCGACTTCCGCAAGTTTCCACAACTTCCAAAAGTAGTTAGCTCAAGGTTAGATTAGATTAGTACTTGTTCCATAGATCATGAATAAGACACTTCGTAATGATGTGGAACGTGTCAGGTTAATAAAAGGTGTCTATATAAGATATTACATTAGACAAAATATACATGACACTCAATAATTTTTTTTTGTGGAGGTTGGGAAATTACCCACTTACTATATCCAAAAATTCATCTAATGAGTAGAAGGAGTTGCCATTAAGAAATTCTTTTAATTTCCTTTTAAATGCTATATGGCTATCTGTCAGATTTTTCATGCTATTAGTTAAGTGACCAAAGACTTTTGTGGCAGCATAATTTACCCCCTTCTGAGCCAAAGTTAGATTTAACCTTGAGTAGTGAAGCTCATCCTTTCTCCTAGCGTTGTAGCCATGTACACTGCTATTACTTTTGAATTCGTTCGGATTGTTAATAACAAATTTCATATATATATATATATATATATATATATATATATATATATATATATATATATATATATATATATATTGTGAGGCTACAGTGAAGATTTCTAGCTCTTTAAATAAGTGTCTGCAGGATGATCTCGGATGAGCTGCAGCAATTATTCTGATTACACGCTTTTGTGCAATGAACACTCTTTTACTCAATGATGAGTTACCCCAGAATATGATGCCATACGAAAGCAGAGAATGAAAATAGGCGTGGTAAGCTAATTTACTCAGTTGTATATAGCCAAAATTTGCAATGACCCTAATAGCCTAAGTACCTGAACTCAAACGTTTCAGCAGATCCTCAGTGAGTTTTTTCCAGTTCAACCCCTCATCAATGCATACACCTAGAAATTTTGAATATTCTACCTTAGCTACCGATTTCTGATCGAAGTCTATATTTATTAATGGGGTCATTCCATTTACTGTGTGGAACTGTATATACTGTGTTTTGTCAAAGTTTAATGAGAGCCGATTTGCAAAGAACCACTTAATGATTTTCTGAAAAACATCGTTTACAATTTCACCAGTTAATTCTTGTCTGTTGGGTGTGATAGCTATACTTGTATCATCGGCAAAAAGTACCAGCTTTGCATCTTCGTGAATATAGAATGGCAAGTCATTAATATATATTAAGAACAGCAGAGGACCCAAGACCGAACCTTGCGGCACCCCATTCTTGATTGTTCCCCAGTTTGAGATATCACCAGGTTTTGCATATTATGTGAACTGTTTATTTCAACTTTCTGCACTCTTCCGGTTAGGTATGAGTTAAACCATTTGAGCACTGTCCCATTCATACCACAGTACTTGAGCTTATCTAGAATTATTCCATGATTTACACAATCAAAAGCCTTTGATAGATCACAAAAAATCCCAACTGGTGACTTCTGGTTACTCAGAGCATTTAATATTTCATCAGTGAAAGTATATATAGCATTTTCCATTGAAAAACCCTTCTGGAAACCAAACTGACATTTTGTTAAAACTTTATTTTTACAAAGGTGTGAAGCTACTCCACAATAAATTACTTTTTCAAGGTGGTGGAAACAGTTTCTTGCATCTTTCTGCAAGTACTTGTAAGCTGTTGCAGTGTTAAAAACTAGAAAGAAGTGTACCCTAAAGACATTGTAAAAATAGTGAGTTCAGAGTTCTTAGATATCTATGCCATATCCTGCACAATCCTGAAGAAAATTATCCCGCAGCTTGTTCAGCCACTAGCTATAGTAATCAACAATGTTTATCCTTCAGCGTCTTCCCTGATTTCCTGAAACTGGCAGGGGCTGCATCATTCTACAAGAATGGTAACTCATGTGAAGCTTTCTCTCTCTCTCTCTCTCTCTCTCTCTCTCTCTCTCTCTCTCTCTATATATATATATATATATATATATATATATATATATATATATATATATATCTGAAACACAAGATAGTTTTCCAGTGGTTGCTCTAAAAATGTTCAAGTGCAATGTATGCCACGTGACCAGAGTAATTGCACAGAATATGTTATTTTCATCTTTTACATCTGTCCTTATTTTCTTTTTACATTATATGAAAAATTGTGAAAATTCATATGTATGTATGTAACTTGACGTAGTCCATCCGGTATGACTGGCAAATGACACAGATATAACAATAAAACACTAAAGAACTTGCCAGTTACTGTAAGTTTTTTGAAACTTACAGAAGTTTTGTATGTTATCAGTGGTATGAAAATAGCACAAAGATATCTGGGTCGATCAAATATACCATTGAGACCCAACATATGTAACTGCCACCTTCAGCCAATAAAGTGCAAAGTGTATTTACTGATTACTTTGTTTTTGCATCTACATCAACATACATACTCCACAAGCCACCATATGGTGAGTGGTGGAGAATATCCCATCATTTCCTTTCCTATTCCACTTGCAAATAGAGTGAGGAGGAAAAAGAATATCTATCTGTTCCAAAATGAGCCCTAATTTCCCTGATCTTATCTTCATGATCCTTACATCCTTCCCTACTATAATACTTCCTCACTTCACTTCATATTGCTTTGCAACATTAAACCTAGACATTTAATCGATGGAACTGTGTCAAGGAGCACACTACTAATGCTGTATTAGAACATTATGGGTTTATTTTTCTTACTCATCTACATTAACTTTCAGTTTTCTACATTAAGAGTTAGCTGCCATTCATAACACAGGCTAGAAATTGTATACTCCTACAGTCACTCAACCCTGATAACTTCCACACAACACAGCACCATCGGCAAACAAGCGCAGGTTGCTGCTCATCCTCTTGGCCAGACCATTTATGTGTATAGAAAATAACAACGGTCCTGTCACACTTCCCTGAGACACTCCTGACGATGCTCTTGTCTCTGAAAAACACTCGCCATCGAGGGTAACATGCTGGATTCTGCTACTTAAGAAGTCTTCGAGCTACCCATATATTTGGGAACCTATTCTGTAAGCATGTATCTTTGTTAACAGTCGGCAATGTTGCACCATGTAAAATGTTTTACAGAAATCTAGGAATGTGGAATCCGCCTGTTGCTTGTCATCAGTAGTTCACAGGATATCATGTGAGAAAAAGGAAAGCTGAATTTCACATGAGCAATGCTTCCTAAGACCAGGCACATTTGTGGACAGACGGTTTTCCCTCTCAAGGAAATTTAGTGTATTCGAACTGAGAAGACATTCAAGGATTCTGCTGCAAACCAATGTTAAGGATATTAGTCCGTAATTTTGCAGGTCCGTTCCTTTACACTTCTTACGTATGGGAGTCACCTATGCTTTATACAGACGCTTTGGACTTGACGCTAGGCGAGAGATTCACGATGAATGCAAGCTAAGTAAGGGACCAATGCCTGGACTACTCTTTGTAAAACCGAATTGGGATTCCATTAGGACCTGGCGACTTATTCGCTTTCAACTCTTTCAGTTACTTCTCCATGCGAGGAACGCGAATTACTATGTCCTCCATACCGGAAGGGTAAGTAGAATGGCCGAACATATCTTTAAATTTTAGCTGTTTTTTAATGTTAGCGTAAATATTAATGCATTACATTTGTAAGAAAAGTAATAAATATTGTTTGCAAAAGTCTCAGGTTAATTAAAAGTCGGTCTTTTAGGAGTATAGCTTGTTGCAATGTTGTATCCTGTTTCGGAATACTTGATTACACAATGGACAAGAGATGTTCGAAACTTGCGTAGTATATACTGGGGTTGCACCATGACACCTGTGCAGTCTCCTCTTCTAGTATAGGCCCCACACCCTGGTAGGACTGCTGGGCTGTGAATGAAACTGCTACCAAGATGACAGCTATTTACACAAGACAGCAGCGCACCTGTTATACCAAAGTGCCACTTCTAGTCATATTCTTGGCAACACCACTGGAATCCAGTGGTGGAGAAATCCCCTTGCCTGAACTATGCATTACCACTGTACATTAAGGTTTCCCCAAGCGATCGTGGTCTGTCTTGCAATAATTCAAACGCTTTTTGTGATAACTAAAATAACAACACCCTGCACTCGCAAGCTACCAGCAGATGCTGCAGTATTCCATCACATATTCTACAGATTTGCCCATAAAATGGTAGCAACACTACATAATAAAGCTACAAGGGTTACAATATTTTAGCAACTGACTAATTCATTTTCAAGTATAGAAAATGTTACACTAGTATAACTATTTGCAAATAGAAAATACTATATGTTAACGATTCTATACAATATGAATATGAGCCTTGTTACGCAGATGACAGAAGAACCTGAAAGTAGCAGAGTTTTGTTGGTCGTTGTGGACTGAAAGTTATTATTAACTCTTCCAAATGGTAAATGGTAAAATAATTTATCTTTTCGTTCTGGCTATTTGTAATAGGACTTTGTCTTTCCCTTACAGTTAACTTTAGGATCCTCATCAATAACATCATTCACAATTCCAGGATATTTTTCTTCTACATATAAAAATGCGACACATTGCCCAACTGCTAATTTATCTTTCAACATTCTGTGTTGCTGGACATCATCTTGCACACTAGAGGGACTTTCAGAATCACCATCAGATTCTAACTCCCTTCCATCCTTATTTTGGGTTTCTTTGGCCCAGGCTAAAGTATCCCCATATATTGCAAAAATGTGCAACATTTTCCCAAATTGTTAAAGATGTTATCTGAATTGTATTTCACTCAAATGGCAGCATCTCACCTTTTTACCTTGCACTGCTATTATGCAAAATTACACCCAGTTCATTTTTAGCTTAACAGGCATGAATCTTCCAGAAAGGAGCTATTGGTAAGTAATGATTGCTAAAATATCAACAGCCATCATTAAATCCAGTGTTGCCAATACAATATTACTTTGTAGAACTGTAGGCATTCCGGTGGTTCCAGTTGCCTACGGTGGACTGGATGGCCGAGCGGTGACCTCTCCAGTTGTCAGGATGCTAGGAAACGCCAAAGAAACATTATTAATTCATAACACATTTATTCCTACCGAGTACAATGTGGCTTGGTGATATCAACGACCTTTCCGACTCCTCGCTGACTCGTAGCGCTGACACCAGCTCCGGGCTGCACGTCTTGCTAGCGCAGAGCCACGTGCTGTGACGTAGCGGAGGAATGTCCTTACTTCGTATTTCGGCCGCGCGTGGCTGGTGGCGCCCGGCTGGCTGGCTGGCTCGGACAGCAGGAGGCTGCGCGTAGGAGGCTCCGGGTTTGAGTCCCATCGCTGTCTGCACAAGAGGCGTTCTCGTAGTGCGGAGTGTACTCTGTCCCACCCCGTCTTCTTCCCTGCTCCTCCTAGTGGCTCGTCCGCGGTGGACGGGTGGAGCGGGCTGCAGTCCCCCAGCTTTGTCGGCTCACCTGGTTGTGACACCGGATGCACAGGGCCTAGGCCCCACACGATCTCGATGACAGCTCACTGATGTGGCCAGCATAGGCGGCGAGCGAGTCTGCCGTGATGTCTGCTAATGCTGGGTTGTTTTTTTTTTTTTAATGGCTCTGAGCACTATGGGACTCAACTGCTGTGGTTATCAGTCCCCTAGAACTTAGAACTACTTAAACCTAACTAACCTAAATACATCACACACATCCATGCCCAAGGCAGGATTCGAACCTGCGACCGTAGCAGTCGCACGGTTCCGGACTGCGCGCCTAGAACCGCGAGACCACCGCGGCCGGCTGCTGGGTTGTTGATTGACAATGGCAGCAGAGAGGACCAGAGCTGGTACTGTCCCCTCAGGTCTGCTGCTGAATGGGCCGCCCTTACTGCAACATCTCCTTAATAAAGATTAACACGTCGATCACCGAGCTGAGCGCTACGCAGCGACCCAGTACACATCTAACTGCAAGTCTAACTACGAGTGCCTTGTTGCTATCAAAGCTGGAGTATTTAAAGGAAGCACGAGCGACGTCCTGACGTCATGCTCGTTTGTAATGAACGCATTCGTTCCACTTATACTGCTGATTCATCTGTCGTACTCACCCCTTAGTCGCTCTTGCGACAGAGTTACGTGTTGCTACGGCAGACTTACGCGAAGTTGTGAAATGCTGTACAGCTGACGCTATACCTCTGTCTTGCACTCTACGAAAGTCTCCGTCTAACACAAACCCGCATGCTAAGCAATTCTCTCTCGCCTGTTGTGTGTAACCAGGCCATTTCCCGTGCGTGACGACACATTCCAATATATGTGCAATCCTCCTACCTCTTGGCTAACGTACTGCCTCTGGCTCGCGGCATAGGCAACGAAACTTTGACAATATTCCACGTTTCCAACTCTTTACTATTCCACGACACTACAGAACTCACAGACTTTTACATCGTTCTTTGTGCATTGTGAATGCATACTGCCATGCTGTGTCCATACTTATGACATAACTTTGTCACAGGGAAAAAATTTTAAAATTTTTTCCGAGCAGTGGGCCAAAGGTCCCTGGAAAGGCCAAAGTAACCCCAGCATATGTTACAATATTCCTAGAAAGTTTTTAATCTGAGCAAAGTCCTCTGGTTTTAGTTCATTCAGTAGTGTTTCTTGACAACTTAAATAAGTACACTTCTGTGTCTATTTCTTCACTCAGACATTTCTTATTTTGAACATAGTTGCTAAGGTTCAGTGACCGTGTCAGAATTATATTGTAACAAATAAGCCCTCAGTCACAAATATTAAGTCAAAATTGACCTGGTTTCGACGCTACTATGAGCGTCGTCTTCAGAATTAGACTAACTGTACTAAAACATTAGGTATATAGTACATTAATAAAATTAAAGTTTGTACTGACTCGAAAAGATGCAGTACTTACAAGTCACATATTAAAAAAGATCTCAGCCGGAAAGGCGACGTCATGAACACTTGTCAGATGGCGAGCCGCTAAGGGCTCCTCGTACTGTGGACAAGGGTTGCAACAAGACTGAGGTGCCCACTATAGAAAGTGTGGGCAAGTAAACATGGTGTTGCTATGAGCGCCATCTAGTAGCCGCACAAACAACTAGGCTACTGTACATTCAAAATTAGACACATGAAATTGTGATGCAGCTGATTCAGGCGCAACGTAAGCATTAATAATAACAGGATGAAGTTACATATTTATCTGCTTTAAATAGAGATACATTTTGTAACATAAAACATTAGTTATGACATACAAGAAAACAGCAAAGATGTGACAGGAAAACAACATTTCGGTAAACTGCATGAGGAAATCTGAATCAAAGATCAATCAACGGCTTTATACAGTCAAAAAAGTTTTTATTTCGCAGCTGCAGCTGTTCGTTGAGAATGAGGCCATCATGACGAGTGAGATGTTTGAAAATCTCCAATTCCTCTAAGACATCTAACCTACGCCCCTTCTTTTCGGTATGCAGAATATTGTTATCGCCTATGGCTTTAGGCACGTGTCCAGTAATTAAGAGATGATCGGCAAAGGATGAATTTAGGGGACTGGTGCCGTTCTTTCTCAAAAGATGTTCTTTATATCTGACGGTGAAAGCACGCCCTATATAATAGGAGGAGCAGGTATCGCAGATGATCTTATAAACGCCAACTGTACCAGCAGTCTGATGGGCTCGCTATGGGCAACCCTTTAACCGGCATCCTCGCCGACATCTTTATCAATTCCTTGGAAAAAAAGCTGTTTAACCGTGTCTCAGCCGCTTCACTAGGTATCCTTTCTTACACAAGATACGTTGATGATATTCTAAAGTGCGCGTCATATATCTTGGCGGCCGAGTTTAGGTTCGTTCTGCGCATCTGACGTCACAAAACACAGTCAGCCAATGAACAGAGAACGACGTTGCCAGATCTCGACTGCAGTGCAGAGCACGGACGAGTGTCTTCAGTTTTAGAAACGTTCAGTCATAAATAAAGTAATAGAACAAAAGCAATGTCTTGATAGCAGACTTTCTTTTATAGAAAGTTTGGAAAAAGCATTCTTTATACCAATTGCTTCATATTCTATTAATTAATTAAACCAAACAAGCAATATGACTCCTAATTCAGGCGATAGCAAGGAAAGGTGTTTGTTTCAATCTCACGAACTGCTTTTTCGCAATAAAGAACAGCGGTAATTGTTTATTTCCTATTGCACTTCGACGAAGCGTGAGTAATTCATAGTCATACCAACAGTGTTTATAAGTAGTTGCGTGAGGTGTTAAAGTCCTTATGGAGGTACATTGTTTGATGAGCTGAGGTAGCGTAACGGTTCAGGTGTTTGGCTGCCAAGTGAATGGTTATGAGTTCAAACATTGTGTGATGCTTAATATTTTCTTTATTTAAAAACAATATTGGAGTGCCTTACTTCACGAATTTTATTCGTTTGAATGAAATTTCTAGTGCTTTGCCTCTTCATTAACTTTTTCGCTGCTGCAGACACGTGCTCCCCGCATTCCGCGCTGTGCGCGATTTTGTCAGCACTGAACTTCTCGCCTGTGCAGACACATGGTGTTCCCACTGCTTTGACACACTTATCATTCGATTTCACAAAAACTATTTGGCCAAAAAATTTGATTTTTACACGTCTTCTTGACTGATACCTTCCCCCCATAAATGACTTAATTTTGTTTTGATGCGCAGCATTAAATGTAGTAAACCATTGCACGAAATTTTGAAGAGTTTGCAGAGGTAAAGGTCCATAGCGTATACTTTCCGTATGGTCGATTTTAGTTGCCACAATGTTGAGAATGAAATGTGGACAAGATACCTAAGCCCGCATCTTGTGGTCGTGCGGTAGCGTTCTCGCTTCCCACGCCCGGGTTCCCGGGTTCGATTCCCGGCGGGGTCAGGGATTTTCTCTGCCTCGTGATGGCTGGGTGTTGTGTGCTGTCCTTAGGTTAGTTAGGTTTAAGTAGTTCTAAGTTCTAGGGGACTTATGACCACAGCAGTTGAGTCCCATAGTGCTCAGAGCCATTTTGACAAGATACCTAAATTTCATATAATATTTACTGTATAACAATATCTCATTTAATTTAAGTACCATATAGGTGTCGTATGTAATATTGAGAAATATTCCGTCTTTCGCGACTGTAATAAAAGTTTTATTTACACAGGGCGCGTTTCGCTTTATTTTAAAGCACTTCCATCGGTGAAAGGTATGGCACATACACAATGGTATTCATGTTCTATTTCTTGTTTTTGTTCCACAGTCGCAGTTTTACCAATGATATTGAAATATATCCCTCTTCTTCAATTGTAATAAGCGACTTATTTAGACCAGACGCGTTTCTCTCTTTTGAAGCATCATAAGAGGACTGTATTTTGTGTCCTCCATTGCCAAGTCACCTTTCGTAGTTTTGTGCTGCGGTAGCACAATATTCAACGTTTGTGTTGGCTCATCAGTGTTTTAGCAAATAAATGCTGTTTGTGTGTGCCACACACAAAATTATATTTGACATAGCTCTGAGCACTTCACTGACAGACGGTATATTCAAGTCCTAATGTTTTTGTAAGTCCACAGTTTTGTTTAATGTATTTTGTCTACTTCCTTTTGATTGATTGAAGTGCTTTAAAATAAAGCCAAACGTGCCCAGTGTAAGTAAAACTTTTGTTACAGTCGCGAAAGGTGGAATATTTCTCAATATTACATACGACACTTATGTGGTACTTAAATTAAATGAAATATTTAGGTATCTTGTCCACATTTCATTCTCAACATTGTGGCAACTAAAATCGACCATCCGGAAAGTATACACTATGGACTTTACCTCTGCAAACTCTTCAAAATTTCGTGCAATGGTTTACTATATTTAATGCTGCATAATAACTGCGTTGAACATCGAAACAAAATTAAGTCATTTATGGGGGGAAGGTAACAGTCAAGAAGATAGGTAAAAATCTAATTTTTGAGCCAAATAGTTTTTGTGGAATCGAATGATAAAGAGTTTCAAAGTAGTCGGAACACAATGTGTCTGCACAGGCGAGCAGTGCAGTGACAAAATCGCCCACAGCGCGGAATGCAGGGAGCACGTCTTTGTAGCAGCGAAAGGGTTAATGCGGCCGTGGGGGCTTTACTTCATGAACTGCGCGCTCCCCCCTAAACGTAAGCTTGCGAACTATGCTATACTATGGCGCTGCTTCTCTTGGCGCGTGCGTCGTGTGCAACTGGCAACGCAGCAATATCCCGCGTCTAGGCGGGCATGCGCGAGCCGCCAAGATAAAAGAATTGAACTATAGTCATCTATAACGGACGCACCGATAGAACTGATCATATATTTAAACTTTTTAATGACCTCCATGAAAAAATTTCTTTCACTATTGAACTCGAAAACGATAACCGCGAATTAAATTATTTAGACTTGACGCTTACAATAGAAGACAATAACATCACTTTCAATATTTTTCGAAAAAAAACGTATACTGACCAAATTGTGCCTGCTTCCTCTTTTCATCCACAGTCTCAAAAAAATGGCCTTTTTTCACTCTGCTGTCCACCGAGCCACCTCCATACCACTTTCAGCAGAAAGGTTTAATGAGGAGATTAATTTACTTAAAACCATAGCAGTCAATAATGAATATACGCCTAACATAGTGGACGATATCCTGAAAAAGAAGACTGCAAGAACTACCACGCTCAACACCTCATGCACTGAAATTAACGCAAAAATACGTTTTTCTATTCCTTTCATAGGACCCATTTCCTATCAGATTCAGTGCATGATTCGCAACAAATACAACTGCAATGTTGCCTTCTCTACTAATAATAATCTAAAGAGAAATTTCATTCATAATTTGAAATCCATACGCTCCCCTACAGAAAGTTCTGGCGTTTATAAGATCATCTGCGATACCTGCTCCTCCTATTATATAGGGCAAACCGGACGTGCTTTCACCGTCAGATATAAAGAACATCTTTTGAGAAAGAATGGCACCAGGCCCCTAAATTCATCCTTTGCCGATCATCTCTTAATTACTGGACACGTGCCTAAAGCCATAGGCGATAACAATATTCTGCATACCGAAAAGAAGGGGCGTAGGTTAGATGTCTTAGAGGAATTGGAGATTTTCAAACATCTCACTCGTCATGATGGCCTCATTGTCAACAAACAGCTGCAGCTGCGAAATAAAAAATTTTTTTCACTGTATAAAGCCATTGCTTGATCTTTGATTCAGATTTCCTCATGCAGTTTACCGAAATGTTGTTTTCCTGTCACATCTTTGCTGTTTTCTTGTATGTCATAACTAATGTTTTATGTTACAAAATGTATCTCTATTTAAAGCAGATAAATATGTAACTTCATCCTGTTATTATTAATGCTTACGTTGCGCCTGAATCAGCTGCATCGCAATTTCATGTGTCTAATTTTGAATGTACAGTAGCCTAGTTGTTTGTGCGGCTACTAGATGGCGCTCATAGCAACACCATGTTTACTTGCCCACATTTTCTATAGTGGGCACCTCAGTCTTGTTGCAACCCTTGTCCACAGTACGAGGAGCCCTTAGCGGCTCGCCATCTGACAAGTGTTCATGACGTCACCTTTCCGGCTGAGATCTTTTTTAATATGTGACTTGTAAGTACTGCATCTTTTCGAGTCAGTACAAACTTTAATTTTATTAATGTACTATATACCTAATGTTTTAGTACAGTTAGTCTAATTCTGAAGACTGCGTTCATAGTAGTGTCGAAACCAGGTCAATTTTGACTTAATATTTGTGACCGAGGGATTATTTGTTACAATATATTTCTTATTTTCTTAACGTTTTGTTTTCCATCAGGATTTTCGTTTCTTGATAATAATGTTACAATGGTGATGGTTGCTCTGGTTTCTAAGCATGAGATTTTAAATTTCCATACATATATCTCAAGATGCAACTACAGTAGAAACACTTCTACAAGTACTTTCTGCAAGTTCTTGAAATTAACTAGCCCAAGCAACAAGCAACAGTAAACTTGCTGAAGGTTTGGTATAAATTAAAGACATCATCAAGTGCTTGCAGAAGTTACATGTGGAAGTTACTTGTTAGTGGTTACATATCAAATTGGAGAACTCTCAATGGCACACATGTGTGTAAAACTGTAACAGTCGTTGGTGAAGCTGCCATATTGGAGAGGTGCAATCATACTTACCTGTAGTTTTTTGGTTTGTGACTTTAGGTTGATCCTTTCTTGTAACAAAATTGTTGAAAGTTACATTGGATACAAATGCAATAATCGATGGGTGATTGGACATGGTATTCAGTTCCACTGGAAAATTAAGTATGCCTAAATATATTGTGAAGAAAACGATATTAGAGAAACGCTAATATTGATACAAATATATTAATAATCTTTTCAGATTTCCTCACTCACACCAAGAGCTACTAAAGAAACTGGTGCATGCAGCATGAATGGAATACTTGACCCCACTAAGATGGTGTTAATTGAAGTGATCATTTTACAAAAGGCAGCTACATGTTTCGACCAGGACCTGATAGGACCTGATATAGAGCTGCTGGAAGATTATTCTCTACCAATGTACTTAGCCTTCCTGTATTTTTGCAATTGAAAATAAATCAGAGAAGACAACTTGTTGAGAACACACCAACTGTTTCTAAAGTAAAATCATCTATTAAATGGCATACAACTAGTGTTCGATGGCGCAGGTATACTGGAAAGAATGTAAGCAAGTTTATTTCATGTAGCAAACCGAAAACGCTGCATACATTGCAAAGGTGACGGATTAGCCAAATATGGAAAGTGTAAGGCAGAGAAAAGTTGTTTCAGGGGGCTAACCAGTTTATTATGGTATTCTAGTTTCTGCGCAAGAACCAAAGAAAGACGATACTATACAAAATGAAATTAATTAGGTGCCCTAAATGTTTTGTATTAGTCCGTTCACGATGTTTTATGAATGCAAAGGAACTGTATCATTCCAAATAAAGCTTTTATTTACAGCTTTTCTGGATCTTCAGTTGTTTTAGCAAAATTGGGACCACATCTGTTACTATCCCGGTTACCTAAGTTTTGCCCTTGTGGTACTGAATAATGAACAACTTGATGAGTTGGCTTTGCATTTTATGGAAACAAGATTAAAGTGACAGCTGAAGTGCTGGTTTTGGGAGAGCTGTGATATTATAAATCAGACTGTGACATTCTTATAAGACAATTTATTTAGAATTACAGAAATTATGTATTTATGTCAAACTATATGTAGTTGTAGCTTGTAAATATTATTGATAGAGTGTTTTAATTTGGTTTCAGAAAAGGAATAATATACAATATAAGTACTTTGTGTGAACCTGATATCAGTTATTCCAGATGTGATGCAAATATTTGAACTGAAACATCTCACTACAGAAAGTGAGAAGATTGCAGATGAAATTTAAGTGGCGTGAAAAAAGTGGAAACCATGGCAGAATTGATCAAAATACTGAAGAAAAGAAACCGTAAAAATGGCAATCTCAAAAGTGCACTGTAGGAATATTTAAGTCGTTTCATTTCAGTCTTTATTGTTACTCAGGTGAAAAACAGTCATACTAAAGAGCAATTAACTAAACAATTCACCTTCACTATTCATTTTTATTCCTCAAAGGCATACAGATTTAGTACTGAGCCCACTGAATTATGCATGAAATGATTCTGTGATGAACTGTTTGATGACTGCTGGGATATCGCTGTATCATGATGAGCTGCACTCAGCACTGTAGTAATGTGAGCGCAGATCATCTGGCCGTCTGGCACTCTAAAATACCAATCGCATCACTTTATTGTAGCAATATCTTTGCCAATTTATTAAAGAAAGTGGAGGAATCCATTTTTTGCACAGACTGAAAGAACTATCTCTATTGGTAAATTCTTCAGAAAATGAATTTCAACTGCTTCCTTCGCCACTGAGTTCCATAAAAAAGTAGTCAGCGCTAGAATTTCTATATTTTCATGCCACACAGAGTGACTGGTGTCGATACTGTATTCTCCAAAAGCTGTATCTATGGTGTTCAATGCATCTTTCATGGGCAGTCCATTGATACGTATAATTAAACAATTTGTCAGAGTATATTTAATGTCTGGTTGGTTATATGGTTGAGTTTCAAATTAAGGAACTTGCTGTAGGGCAACTCGTTCTACTGAATAGAATAGTATCTTCATAGAAGCACTTAATAATTTAGACTGTTTTATGATTAATGTTATCATTGTAATATAACAATCTTTAGCGATGTTGCGTTATTTCATTGTATTGCACTTAAATAAAGGGTACATCTTTAATTTGTTTTCACATCTCAGAGCTCGCTTGAAATTATACTCTTTTCTTCTCCTTGCAGCTTCTGTGGCATCACGTGAAGTCCCATTCATGTCACTTTCATAATTCGTTGTTGTGCTAGACAATTTATAATCCTCTGCAGATTTATGGAAAGGTCTATTGGTTGATATGGAATAATCTTCTAAGGCGCTGCACTATTATACTGATCTAAATAAGGATTACCTGCCTCACTGACCAATGAGATATTGAAAGAAACTTCACACATCCTATATCAATTACAAACACCCTGTATCAATCAAACTACTTTCCAAAGACTCTAAGGCCCATGAATTAAATTGGAAGATGTACACATCAGTCACTATCTTCAGATACCGGAAACCAGTAGCCCAGAATCCATAATAGAAAATAGGATGAGTCCATGGGCACAATCAGGAATGATACACTGACCACCTAAAATATTACCTACATCTGCTTAACAGCATTAAGCATCGTGCTTCGCCTGGTCAGCGATCTCATGGCGTTTTTACTGTCGTTTTCTTGACATTCTCTAGCTCTTCTTGGATTCTCATGGTGTCTTTCTTTACTTCAGTACAGTCTGTGACCGTTCTTATGACTACTTTGTGTATTCCCCCTCTTGTTCCCGTCTCTTTTACTCTGCCTCTTGTCTCTTCCTTTCTGCTTCTTGCATGAATTGCATGAAAGCCTCAAAGTGATATCCACTGCTAACATCTCCAGGACTAGATGAATGACAGTCCATCATTCTGCAACGTTTCGTTCGTGATTCTGGTCTGCCAGTCTCACTAATGGTGTGTCTCATACCGCTCTGATGTGGTCACACGTTCACTTTTGTCACCTGACTGAGACACATCGTCGTACTCTGGAGGTTCTATGTTCGACATTTCTGCCCAGTCTGCAACTGCATTTACCTGAGAATCCGATGTAATATCTGCCTGGTCACTGATAGTAATTTGACGTGGACTCATGGTTAAAAAAAAATTATTTTCGCTACTCTGCAGCAAATGTGCCTTGCTTCTTGTTAGCATGCACTCTAATTCTAATCCAAACAAATTTAAAAACTACACATTCCTGTGCCACACAGATTCTAGTCTAAATTACGCTCCAGTGAGCTACTGACTCCTAGTTCCTGACAATGAAATCAAATAATAGCACACTTGTCTATACTCAAACGAAGATCTCAATCTATCCTAACAAATCAGCACAACGCCATTCGCCATCAGAAACAAACAATCAAGTGACACAGAAGTCACAACCAAAACATGAAAACATTCACAAACAATACTTAAATATTAGTACTATATCTAGGCGCCAGCAACGCGAATCTGTTCTACCTAGTGCACTACATTAAACATGGGAAACAGAAACTACACTATGCAACACTATCTACGATCTGATGGTCACGGAAGGTGCCATCAATTCAAAATTCTGTGCAAGGGACGTCAAATTGAATGACTACACTAGGCAATGCGATCTGATAGTCACAGAAGGTGCCATCAATCCGATATCCTGGCAGGGTCGCCACATTGAAAGTTAACCAATGGGGCTTACTATATAAAATGATTGAGAATGAAGCAAAATTTACTTTACTGACAACATTTATTTTCCCGAAACAAAGACAGGCATAAATTATGCTAAACAAGTTATGACTGAATCACATAAACAATTAACAGGTGGTTTAAGACCACAGTGGACAAGGATCCGGGTGACAGAAGTGAGTCAAGTACTCTGGCCCTAAAAATGTGGATAACGCAATCTGAATTGATCTGACGCTGAGCAGACTTTGATTGTTCGAATCAACAGAATTTTTTCTATACAGGTGCAGCTGAGGGCAATGAAGATTGAGATCTGTGTACCCTGACACTGCCAGAGCAGCAATACATTACCCTGTTTGCTTCATGCAACAATGTAATTTGCAGCTGGTGAGATGCATGTGGCGGAGGCGAGACTTGAGGTGGCACCTGTTAAAGAAATTCAAAAAATCTCACAGTCTAGCAATCAGGCAAGTGGATTGCAATTTACTCTCTACCAGAGCCCTGAAATAACGGTATATCTGATTGTGTGACACACCCATTCACTGGTTGTACTAAGGACCAATTGGGCTCACTTATATGACAGAGCACACAAGGATACCAAACGCCAATACTGGTAAACCAGAAACGAACAAGTGTGCCCTCAGCAAACGAGTAGTCCAAAACATTTGAAGTCACACTGTCGGTACAGTAAGAACTTCATCACAGGCTCCCAGTCTAAAATACTCGCCTGTGAAGTCAGTCTCAGGAGAGGTCCCAAGCACCAACTACACATGCCAGAGCATCGACCAGAAGATGCTTCCAGACCAAAGTCCAGCACCAAATTGCTTCGCACCTCTTTAGAAAAAAATACGTTTTCGCGCAAAGCGCACGAACGACACTCTCTTCACGTCATCTTGAGCCAATCACAATGCTCTAGAAGCGTTAATTTTCCCCTCTCACATGATAGAACAAACTTCTGTCGAACCAGGGCAAGAGTTGAGAAACCTGCATCTCTGAAAAAAAAAGAAACTGCCAATTATAAGCTTTTTAAGTTTTTGCGGAGGGGGAAGATAGTTTTCTCGGAAGTCGTGTCACTTCCCACGGCAACAAGCAAACAGATACAATCTTAAATATCTTTAACCAAATCGCCTGTGCCTTGGAGCTTGTTAGTCCCAGCTATGAAGTGTAATAAAGATTTTCTCTCTAAGTGTTTCTCAGACACTGGAGTTTCTTATACAACCAAGGCAGCCGATGGAAGTGTGTCACAGGCCTATTTGCAGTCCTGGCGTAAACGAAAACTTGTGAATTTTTATTGTACGTGGCTCTGCACACAATGCCCAGTTTACTACTCCACTGTGTACACGCGCCCCTTCAGCCCGTCGCCCCCATCTCAGCCTTCGGCTGGGGCCAATGCAGATATAGCGCCATTGTTCTGACCTGTCTCGACAAGGGGCTGCTCTGTCTGCCCTGTACGGCTGTGGGCCTGTCCAGCAATATTTACAAAGGGATGGGCTCGCCACCAATTGCTTCCAACTCTCAAAATGCCGTTTCTACAAGATAAGAACCACAAAAATACCTCATGCTTTTAGCGCTCTACCAGGCTCCATCAACATCTGTTCAGGCCCTTAACTTTCTAGAGTCTCGCTCAAGGTGCATCAGGTTGTAACAAAACCTTTAATAATTTTCTGTACACGAAAAATAGGTGAGAGGGTAACTTGTCCTCTCTTAGTATTCAGGCGAGTGTCAATGGAAACATCAATGGTGTAGCAACTATTATTCTCCTTGACACAGGTGCAAGTGTATTGGTGATGAACGCACAATTTTTCAAGAAGGTAACATAAATAAAAAGACTGCCGATTTTGCATGACACGAATTGCAAAGCTATAGGAGCGTTTGGAAAGAAGACATAAATTATAAAGTACCAGACAAAGGTTGCGGTTTCCTTTGAAAATGACAGCGTTATATGCATGTTCCTATTAATGGAAAACTTATCAACACCAGTGTCACTGGGCCTTGAGTTTTTACAGGACAGAGAGGCTATAACAGAGCTCTCCTAGGGAAAGTGTGCACTTAAGTACGTACCAGCAACGACTAACAACATTGAAACTGAATTGGGTGTTTGGTGTGAGCCTTCCACTGACAGGAGGATTAGACGTATCTGTCGGCAAACAAAGATTCTACATCTACATCTACATCTACATGCATACTGCGCAAGCCACCTGACGGTGTGTGGCGGAGGGTACCCTGAGTACCTCTATCGGTTCTCCCTTCTATTCCAGTCTCGTATTGTTCGTGGAAAGAAGGATTGTCGGTATGCTTCTGTGTGGGCTCTAATCTCTCTGATTTTATCCTCATGGTCTCTTCGCGAGATATACGTAGGAGGGAGCAATATACTGCTTGACTCTTCGGTGAAGGTATGTTCTCGAAACTTTAACAAAAGCCCGTACCGAGCTACTGAGCGTCTGTCCTGCAGAGTCTTCCACTGGAGTTTATCTATCATCTCCGTAACGCTTTCGCGATTACTAAATGATCCTGTAACGAAGCGCGTTGTTTTCCGTTGGATCTTCTCTATCTCTTCTATCAACCCTATCTGGTACGGATCTCACACTGCTGAGCAGTATTCAAGCAGTGGGCGAACAAGCATACTGTAACCTACTTTCTTTGTTTTCGGATTGCATTTCCTTAGGATTCTTCCAATGAATCTCAATCTGGCATCTGCTTTACCGACGATCAACTTTATATGATCATTCCATTTTAAATCACTCCTAATGCGTACTCCCAGAGAATTTATGGAATTAACTGCTTCCAGTTGCTGACCTGCTATTTTGTAGCTAAATGATAAGGGATCTATCTTTCTATGTATTCGCAGCACATTACACTTGTATACATTGAGATTCAATTGCCATTCCCTGCACCATGCGTCAATTCGCTGCAGATCCTCCTGCATTTCAGTACAATTTTCCATTGTTACAACCTCTCGATACACCACAGTATCATCTGCAAAAAGCCTCAGTGAACTTCCGATGTCATCCACAAGGTCATTTATGTATATTGTGAATAGCAACGGTCCTATGACACTCCCCTGCGGCACACCTGAAATCACTCTTACTTCGGAAGACTTCTCTCCATTGAGAATGACATGCTGCGTTCTGTTATCTAGGAACTCTTCAATCCAATTACAGAATTGGTCTGATAGTCCATATGCTCTTACTTTATTCATTAAACGACTGTGGGGAACTGTATCGAACGCCTTGAGGAAGTCAAGAAACACGGCATCTACCTGTGAACCCGTATCTATGGCCCTCTGAGTCTCGTGGACGAATAGCGCGAGCTGGGTTTCACACGATCGTCTTTTTCGAAACCCATGCTGATTTCTACAGAGTAGATTTCTAGTCTCCAGAAAAGTCATTATACTCGAACATAGTACGTGTTCCAAAATTCTACAACTGATCGACGTTAGAGATATAGGTCTATAGTTCTGCACATCTGTTCGACGTCCCTCCTTGAAAACGGGGATGACCTGTGCCCTTTTCCAATCCTTTGGAACGCTACGCTCTTCTAGACACCTACGGTACACCTCTGCAAGAAGGGGGGCAAGTTCCTTCGCGTACTCTGTGTAAAATCGAACTGGTATCCCATCAGGTCCAGCGGCCTTTCCTCTTTTGAGCGATTTTAATTGTTTCTCTATCCCTCTATCGTCTATTTAGATATCTACCATTTTGTCATCTGTACGACAATCTAGAGAAGGAACTACAGTGCAGTCTTCCTCTGTGAAACAGCTTTGGAAGAAGACATTTAGTATTTCGGCCTTTAGTCTGTCATCCTCTGTTTCAGTACCATTTTGGTCACAGAGTGTCTGGACACTTTGTTTTGATCCACCTACCACTTTGACATAAGACCAAAATTTCTTAGGATTTTCTGCCAAGTCAGTACATAGAACTTTACTTTCGAATTGATTGAACGCCTCTCGCATAGCCCTCCTCACACTACATTTCGCTTCGCGTAATTTTTGTTTGTCTGCAAGGCTTTGGCTATGTTTATTATGTTTGCTGTGAAGTTCCCTTTGCTTCTGCAGCAGTTTTCTAACTCGGTTGTTATACCACGGTGGCTCTTTTACATCTCTTACGATCTTGTTTGGCACATACTCATCCAACGCATATTGTACGGTGGTTTTGAACTTTGTCCACTGATCCTCAACACTATCTGTACTTGAGACAAAACTTTTGTGTTGAGCCGTCAGGTACTCTGTAATCTGCTTTTTGTCACTTTTGCTAAACAGAAAAATCTTCCTACCTTTTTTAATATTTCTATTTACGGCTGAAATCATCGATGCCGTAATCGCTTTATGATCGCTGATTCCCTGTTCTGCGTTAACTGTTTCAAATAGTTCGGGTCTGTTTGTCACCAGAAGGTCTAATATGTTATCGCCACGAGTCGGTTCTCTGTTTAACTGCTCAAGGTAGTTTTCAGATAAAGCACTTAAAAAAATTTCACCGGATTCTTTGTCCCTACCACCCGTTATGAACGTTTGAGTCTCCCAGTCTATATCTGGCAAATTAAAATCTCCACCCAGAAATTTTTTCCAAATTATCCTTCAGGTGCTCAGCCACAACAGCTGCTGATCCAGGGGGCCTATAGAGACATCCAATTACCATGTCTGAGCCTGCTTTAACCGTGACCTTCCCCCAAATCATTTCACATTTCGGATCTCCGTCAATTTCCTTCGATACTATTGCACTTCTTAACGCTATAAACACGCCTCCCCCTTCACTGTCCAGTCTGTCTCTGCGGTATACATTCCAATCTGAGTTTAGGATTTCATTACTGTTTGCGTCTGGTTTGAGCCAACTTTCTGTCCCTAGTACTATATGGGCGTTGTGACCGTTTATTAATGAGAGTAGTTCTGGGACCTTTCTATAGACGCTCCTGCAGTTTACTATTAGAACATTAATATTGTTATTCCCTGTTGCATTTTGCCTACTCCTACCTTGCCGCGTCTCAGGAGGCGTCTTGTCGCTCCTAGGGAGGGAATTCTCTAACCTAAAAAACCTCCATGTGCACTCCACACGTACTCCGCTACCTTTGTAGCCGCTTTCGGCGTATAGTGCACGCCTGACCTATTCAGGGGGACCCTACATTTCGCCACCCGATAGCGGAGGTCGAGAAATTTGCACCCCAGATCTCCGCAGAATCGTCTGAGCCTCTGGTTTAAGCCTTCCACTCGGCTCCAAAACAGAAGACCGCGATCGGTTCTGGGAACGATACTACAAATAGTTAGCTCTGATTCCACCCCGCGAGCGAGGCTTTCCGCCTTCACCAATTCCTGTACGAACTGAGGATGACCTCTGAACCCAGACGGCAGGAGTCATTGGTGCCGACATGAGCAACAATTTGCAGTCGGGTGCACCCAGTGCTCTCTATCGCCGCCGGCAGGGCCTCCTCCACATCTCGGATGAGACCCCCCGGCAAGCAGACAGAGTGAACACTGGCCTTCTTCCCCGACCTTTCCGCTATTTCCCTAAGGGGTTCCATCACCCGCCTAACGTTGGAGCTCCCAAGAACTAATAAACCCCTCCCCCCGTGTGCCTGCTCGGACCTTGCTGAAGGAGCGGCCACATGTCCACTCACAGGCACAGCGGGCGATGCCACATGGCCGGCCTCCACATTTACCCTCCGCCTCGTGCGCCGCGAACGCCACTCCCCTTGGAGAGAGGGTGGCCCAACTGCGTCCGGTACCCGCGAAGATGTCTCGACACACGGAATAAGAAGTGACAAGTAAGAGAAATACAGTTAATACTTAAATTAAACCGAGCGAGGTGCGGCAGTGGTTAGACACTGGACTCGCATTCGGGAGGACGACGGTTCAATCCCGCGTCCGGCCATCCTGATTTAGGTTTTCCGTGATTTCCCTAAATCACTCCAGGCAAATGCCGGGATGGTTCCTCTGAAAGGGCACGGCCGACTTCCTTCCCCATCCTTCCCTAATCCGATGAGACCGATTACCACGCTGTCTGGTCTCCTTCCCCAAACCAACCAACCAACCAACTTAAATTAAGGTAGCTCGCTGCACAGCAGACGTGAAGCAGACGGCAGTTACGACGACACTGTTGGTGTTAAAGTATCATCACCCACAAAAGTGTCATACTGACTGAAACAATTATGCACCCAGTACCATGAGTGACATAGGCGCAACAATAGAGGAGAAATTGAAAGAGGCTTCTTGCATTGACGCTTCACAGGCTGGACAATTAATAAAATTGCTATCCACATACCATGAAGTATTTATAGTTCGACCAGATATCATAATAGGATATGATTATGATGTGAAACTCTATCCCTATAAGACCTATTGCAGGCCTTCATACTCGGCCCCCTGGACAAGGAAAATGAAGTAATAGAGGAAATCCAAAAAATGCAGGACTAGAGAATTATTGAAACATCAAATTCACCGTATAGTAGCTCCTTGCTGGCCATAACCAAAGCAAATAAAAGTATAAGTTTAGTTATCGATGCACAAGATATCAACAAGATTATTGTGCCGGTGTGGACAAGGCCTGAAAACCTCAGCAAACAAATTCAGAAGTTCTTTGGCAACAAATATTTGACTTTACTTGATTTGCGTTCCTCGCTTTGACAGATGCTATTAACTGAAAAATCTAGACAATATACTGCTTTTGTGTTTGGAGGCCGAAGCTACCAATCCTCTTTTCTTCCCTTTGGCTTGACTATTAGTGCTGGTATGTTTATAGCAGCCTTAGATAATGTACTAGGACTCCAGCTAGTATCAGGTCACAACATATGTGGATGGCCTTTTGCCAGCGACAAACACCTGGGAAGAAACCTTGAAATAATACAGAACGTGCTGGACGAGTTTCTACCAAGAGGAGTAACTGTAAATTTAGAAAAATCCAAGTTTACTTGACAGGAAATAAGACTCTTAGGTTATATTACATTGCAAAAAGGGATAAGACCAAATCCAAGCAAAATGGAGGCAATGGTGAATTTTCCGTAGCCAGGGACGAAAAAACAACTCAAAAGTTTCATTGGGTTAGCATAATTTTTTCGAAGATTTCTGACGACCCAGCAGCTTAACAGACAAGCGTTGCTGAGCATGTTAAAGAAAAAGGCACAATGGTGCTGGACATCGCAGTGCAAGGAAGATTTTGACAATATCAAGGAGGCATTCGTTAATGCGCCGATTCTCCATGAGCTGGATATGCCAAAGGATTTCTTCATTGCATCAGACGCCTGAAATTATAGAATTCAAACTGAACAGATAGAATATAAACTGGAAGTCAAAATGATCGCATTTGCCAGTAGGGTACTAACCAAACGTGAACGCTTCTACATAGTGACCGAACTTGAGGCACTTGCTGGAGTATTTGCCTTTAAAAGATTCCTTTACAATGTTTATCGGAAGCACGTTAACATCCTGCGTGATCATTAGGCTTTGAGCTTTATGTTAACTTGCAAGTTACTGCATGGAAATTTAGCTCAATGGACATTAGCTCTACAAGAATATGACTTTGTAATCAGGCACGTTCATGGAGCTGATAATGTAGTTGCCAAAGCATTATCCAGGCTACTGCATGGTTTACCAGTTTGCAGCCATAGTTGAAAACTCCACAGAATACAAAATCTTACTGGTAAAGGACAAAGCTTATAGAAAAAGATACCTAGCGTTGTGGAAAAAACTTAAGCAATGCCAAGGAAGTGATCCGATGTCTAAGAACATCAAAGACATTTTGCGTCAGCAAAGTGACAGTGCTCTCCACCAATATTATCAGTTAAGCAACGATATTCTGTTTTACAAATCACCCAATCTTAGCACTCACTGGCGAGTGTGTATTCCATCAACCAGCTTGAAGACCTAATTTGGTTAACACATAGAGCATGGGGGCATTTCGACAATATGAAATGCGCAATGAAGATTAATCAGCATTGTTACTATCCAAAATTGAAGAAAAAATGCGACAACTTATAAGAAGTTATGCCAGGAAGTCAAACCGAACAATGTATGCAGGGAAACTGAATTACATCCCATTATTGCACGACACCTGGGACATATCGCAGCTATCACCCTTGCAGGAACCCTACCAACTGCTAGAAGCAAAGGGGGGGGGGGGGAATATATGCTAGCAATGTATTATTTGTTTACTAAATATATAAAAATGTATCCACTCCGAGCGTCAACTGCCAGCAGTATTGGGAACAGGTTAACAAACGATTGTATCAAGTTTGCCAGATGTCCAACTGCTGTGTGAACTGATAATGCTACATATTTCACTTGAAGAGAGGTGGAAAGATCTTATGGAAGAACATAACATTTCACGGTTTTCTCCCAGGAGTAATACAGTCGAGAGAACGTTTAGAGAACTTACGCCCACAATAAGCACCTGAATAATTTATTGGAAATCTGCAATAATCTACCGCACATATCAACCGGTTTTACAAAAGATGAACTAATGAACGAACAGAAGAAAGAAGTAAATGAATGGGCTAATGCCATAACAAAGATCCAAGAAGAAAAAATAACACATCAGGAGAAACTGGATATGGCATTACAGAACATAAGTCGCCAGGTAAAACTCTGCTAGACGAAGTTTGATTAAAAAAAAAACTTACTAACAATCAGGAATACTGTGTTGTTGAATTGGTATTGCTAAGAGCGCATCCCAAGGCATCGATAATCAAGGGGAAGAACAGAACATGGCAATGATTGTACAATTTAAAATAATCTCAATCCCACATGATGGATGTTATGTACTAGCAGACGTCAGTACAGGGGACCTAAAGGGACTGTGTTGTCATGGAGACATTAAGAAATATTTGGAGTAGGAAATCACTTTTGTGTCTCTGTAAAGAGAATAATATATCCAGTGGAAATGCACAATTGCACAAACGTAAATATGTAAATAGTAGTTATAGTGAAAATGTGATCATAAGTAATTTCATGAATTCACATGTACTAGTTTGTAAGCTCACTTGTCAGTAGTTACACTGTAGTATTCATGAAGTGTAAATCCCATAAGGGGAGAATAATGTTTTTATGATAAAAATTTTAATTATTCTGAAAAGATCATTCACTCGATAGAAGTTAGTGTAAATGCTATCTCAGTAAATATAATTTTCTTATTTTTTCTATGTACATTAAAGAAATTTCCAATATACACACATCAAAAAAATTTTTGTATCAGCCCAGTTCCCAGAGCTCCTGAAGATAGACGTTGACTGTGGATATTGTATCACAGACACAATCCCTTTGACTGTTCAGAGATGTCACTAAACCCGCCCGAAGATCTAAACAACCATGCATGAGCAGCGCCTATTAGACGGAGGGGGTCTGATAGCCGATCAGTTCTAGTCATTCCACAAGGAAGGAGGTACTGGCTCATGTTGTCTGTAGTTCAACCATGCCTAGACGGTCAATACGCCGGTTCGATCACGTCCGCATTGTTACTTTGTCCCAGGAAGGGCTCTCAACAAGGGAAGTGTCCAGCCGTCTTGGAATGAACCAAAGCGATGTTGTTGGAACATGCACTATGTGGGGCCGACGTACGCCACTGGCGGTCATGGAAGGCGCCGTAACAGCTGTACGATACGTGAATGCCTCCCTCGACCGATGGTGCAACCATATCGGCGACATATTCGCGAGGCATTCGTCTTCATGGACGACAATTCGCGCCCCCATAGTGCACATCTTGTGAATAGCTTCTTTCAGAATAAGGACATCGCTCGACTAGAGTGGCCAGAATGTTCTCCAGACATGAACCCTATCGAATATGCCTTGGAAACATTGAAAAGGGCTGTTTTCGGACGACGTGACCAACCATTCTGAGAGATCTACGCCGAATCGCCTTGCGAAGTGGGACAATCTGGACCAACAGTGCCTTGATGAACTTGTGGACAGTGTGCCACGACGAATAGAGGCGTGCATCAGCGCTAGACAACGTGCTACTGGATATTAGCGGTACCGGTGTGTACAGCAATCTGGACCACCACCTCTGAAGATCTCGCTGTATGGTGGTACAACATGCAATGAGTGGTTTTCATGAGCAATAAAAAGGGCGGAAATGATGTTTATGTTGATCTGTATCCCAATTTTCTGCACAGGTTCCGGAACTCTCGGTTGCCAAATATCTCACGAAATAAGCATCAAACGAAAAAACTACAAATAAACGGAACTAGTTTAGCTTGAAGGGGGAAACCAGATGGCGCTATTTTTGGCACGCTAGATAGCGCTGCCATAGGTCAAACGAATATCAATTGCGTTTTTTTAAGTAGGAACCCCCATTTTGATTACATATTCGTGGCGCTGTAATATTCACAAACGTATAAGTACGTGGTATCACCGCCAGTGCGGACGGTATTGCTTCGTGATACATTACCCGTGTTAAAATGGACCGTTTACCAATTGCGAAAAGATCGATATCGTGTTGATGTACGGCTATTGTGATCAAAATGCCCAACGGGCATGTGCTATGTATGCTGCTCGGTATCCTGGACGACATCTTCCACGAGTCCAGACCGTTCTTCGAATAGTTACGTTATTTAAAGAAACAGGAAGTGTTCAGCCACGTGTGAAACGTCAACCACGACCTGCAACAAATGATGATGCCCAAGTAGGTGTTTTAGCTGCTGTCGTGGCTAATCCGCACATCAGTAGCAGACAATTTGCGCGAGAATCGGGAATCTCAAAAACGTCGGTGTTGCGAATGCTACATCAACATCGACTGCACCCATACCATATTTCTATGCACCAGGAATTGCATGGCGAAGACTTTGAACGTCATGTACAGTTCTGCCACTGGGCACAAGAGAAATTACGGGACGATGACAGATTTTTTGCACGAGTTCTTTTAGCTACGAAGCGTCATTCACCAACAGCGGTAACGTAAACCGGCATAATGTGCACTATTGGGCAACGAAAAATCCACGATGGCTGCGACAAATAGGAACATCAGCGACCTTGGCGAGTTAATGTATGGTGCGGCATTATGGGAGGAAGGATAATTGGCCCCCATTTTATCGATGGCAATCTAAATGGTGCAATGTATGCTGATTTCCTATGTAATGTTCTACCGATGTTACTACAAGATGTTTCACTGCATGACAGAATGGCGATGTACTTCCTACACGATGGATATCCGGCACATAGTTCGCGTGTGGTTGAAGCGGTACCGTACTGAGTAGCATATTTCATGACAGGTGGATTGGTCATCGAAGCACCATACCATGACCCGCACGTTCATCGGATCTGACGTCCCCGGATTTCTTTCTGTGGGGCAAGTTGAAGGATATTTGTTATCATGATCGACCGACAACGCCTGACAACATGCGTCAGCGCATTGTCAATGCATGTGCGAACATTACGGAAGGCGAACTACTCGCTGTTGAGAGGAATGTCGTTACACGTATTGCCAAATGCATTGAGGTTGACGGGCATCATTTTGAGTATTTATTGCAATAATGTGGCATTTACAGGTAATCACGTTGTAACAGCATGCGTTCTCAGAAATGATAAGTTCACAAAGGTACGTGTATCACATTGGAACTACTGAAATAAAATGTTCAAACGTACCTATGTTCTGTATTTTAATTTAAAAAACCTACCTGTTACCAACTGTTCGTCTAAAATTGTGAGCCATATGTTTGTGACTATTACAGTGCCATATATCACAAAGTAAAAAAAGTGGTCCAACTAAAAATTCATATTTCTTTACGTACTACACGAATATGTAATAAAAAATGGGGATTCCTATTTTAAAAAAAACGCAGTTGATATCCGTTTGACCTATGGCAGCGCCATCTAGCGGGCCAACCATAGCCCCATCTGGTTTCCCCCTTCAAGCTACGCGAGTTTCGTTCTTTGTAGTTTTTTCGTTTGACGCTTATTTGGTGAGATATTTGGCCCAGTCACTATCAATGGACCACCCAGTATATATCAACACTTACGTAAACGCACACACGTGACGGATGTCAGTTACATGTTAGTTCGCGTGTTTGTCTGTATCCGCATTCGCTCTGTTTGGAGCGTTTTATTTTTTGTGTACGTTGTCCTTACACAACTATCTTTGCCATTTGCTCTCGTTAGCTTTTCTCTTGTTAGGTGAACCGAACACGAACGTCTGTACCATAATATGGTAATAATTCTAACAAGAATACGAATGAACGAGTATAAATGAACATAAATAAAATTATGCCATCAAATATGGAAATGTGTTGGTATCTACACAGTTCAGTTATGATCCTATGGTCAGAACAATGTAGAGGATTCCAGCATTCATCCTGTAATTTTTTTTTTTGGCAGTATTTGATCTTTGTTGTCATTTTATTACAATATGGATCAATATGAACATGAACAAAAATCATGACTTTGTAAAGTGTCACTTGTATAGAAGATTGTCTATTGTGTGGTTTATGAAACACTAGCAGTAATCAGGACAGTGAAGCGTGTCTCACAAGAACTGTGAAAGATCTAGTGGACGCGTGAAAAACTCTGTTTGCTTTTTAAGGAAACTGATGAACAGTGATTACGGCTGTGATCAGTGAACATATGAACGCAAATAGAGTGTTAATGTTAGCAGCAACGACATGGACGTTGAAAAACTGTTAACAGTATAAAATTTTATATAAAATTCATATTGGGTGACAAATGAAGCAATTAAAACAATAAAATCTTTTGTAGCACTTATTTCCGATTTGTCTAATTTTTAGGTTTAACCCTACTGGACTAATAGTAGATAAACCTCCAGCCAACCCATCACAACATTGCTAGATTGTGCGAAATCGTGGTAAAATTCTGACGCTCCTAAACCAATATACTGTATGTGCGAAGCACAGCACTACAAAACACGCTTCTAGAGAGGTCACCAATGAAAAGTATTTATAAAGGAAAATCGCCAAACAGTTGTTGTTGTCAAGTCTTTGGAGTAAACACTCCAAAAACGAATTCACGGAATCGAGATTTTGATGGCTGCAGCTGTACAAGTAACGATATATCTGATTGTCTATAAATAGAGTGATAAAGGCCTAAATGGTTCAAATGGCTCTGAGCACTATGGGACTCAACTGCTGTGGTCATAAGTCCCCTAGAACTTAGAACTACTTAAACCTAACTAACCTAAGGACATCACACACATCCATGCTCGAGGCAGGATTCGAACCTGCGACCGTAGCGGTCGTGCGGTTCCAGACTGTAGCGCCTTTAACCGCTCGGCCACTCCGGCCGGCTGATAAAGGCCTGAAGATGGTGTTATTGAGATACCGAAACTGGTTTTCTAAGGAAAAAAACTTTTCAAAACATTCGGCTGTTTGGCATTTTATCTTGGTGAATATTTGATCGGCCGCTATCTCGTATCCACAATGGATCAACATAGTGAAAAGTATGAAGCCTGCAAGGCAGACCAGCCCTCTAAATCAGATGTGTGGTGTATAGCCGCGAACACCGATGCTTGGAAGATTGTTGCGGACACCCTACCACCCAGCCAGGACCGAGAAAGTAGCATTAGAAAACGTGTCACCATTTCCGACCTGGTGGATGACAGAAAACACACTGCTGCTATATCAGTTCTGGGCGAGGGGGTCTCCCACTTGCAGTAATAACGGCAAACTGATACCAACACGTCGGTGGAAATGTCAAAGACTGCTAGAAATACGCTGACGAAAGAAAATATCGCAACATCAAGAAGGAGTTGTGCGAAATAAAGGGAAATTGTTAGGCGTGTTTCTGCACCTGCATCAGTCGCACAAGAGTGGCACTAGTAGCGCCACTATGAGAATGCAAATCAGGTTTGCATTAAATACACGCTGTAGCTGTCGTGAGCATTAGTTACCTCTGAGACTGGGGGTGATTAGCTGGTGTTAGGTAAGACTGCCTTTAAGGCGACAAAGACACTATTATCAGAACTCACGTACTTTGAACGAGGTCGTGTAATAGAGCTACGAGAAGGCGGATGTTCCTTCCGTGATATTTCAGAAAGACGTGTGCAGGAATGTAGGCCACTGTAAATGATTGCTGGCAGCAGTGGTCACGAAACAGACCGATAGCAGGAAGGCCGGGCTCCTAATGGCCACTTGGCGCTACCAAGCGGGAAGACCACCGAGTTCCATGTAGATTAGATTAGATTAGATTAATACTTGTTCCATAGATCATGAATACGACACTTCGTAATGATGTGGAACGTGTCAGATTAATAATAGATGTCTGTACAAGATATTACATTACACAAAATGTTGCATGACACTAATGTTTATGTTGTTGTTGTTGCTGTTGTTTTTCCCTTAATTTATATCTAAAAATTCAGCCAATGATTAGGAGTTGTCATCTAGAAATTCTTTTAATTTATTTTTAAATGTTAGTTGGCTATCTGTCAGGCTTTTGATGCTGTTTGGTAGGTGACCAAAGACTTTTGTGGCAGCATAATTTACCCCTTTCTGTGCCAAAGTCAGATTTAACCCTGCATAGTGAAGATCATCCTTTCTCCTGGTGTTATAGCTATGCACAGTGCTATTACTTTTGAATTGGGTTGGATTATTAACAACAAATTTCATAAGTGAATATATATACTGTGAGGTTACTGTGAGGATCCCTAGATCCTTAAATAGCTATCTGCAGGATGACCGAGGGTGGGCTCCAGCAATTATTCTGATTACAGGTTTTTGGGCAATGAATACTTTTCTACTCAACGATGAATTACCCCAGAATATGATGCCATACGAAAGCAGTGAATGAAAGTAGGCATAGTAAGCTAATTTACTGAGATTCTTATCACCAAAATTTGCAATAACCCTAATAGCATACGTAGCTGAGTTCAGATGTTTCAGCAGACCATCAATGTGTTGCTTCCAGTTTAACGTATCATCAGTGGACACACCTAAAAATTTTGAAAATTCTATCTTACCCACAGACTTCTGTTCAGAGTCTATATTTATTACTGGAGTTGTGCCATTTACTGTTCGGAACTGTATGTACTGTGTTTTATCAAAATTTAAAGAGAGTCCATTTGCTGAGAACCACTTAATAATTTACTTTTACATCACTTAGTTCTTGGTTTTTGGATGTTATTACTATACTTGTATCATCAGCAAAAAGAACTAACTTTGCATCTTCATCAATGTGGAATGGTAAGTCTGTAATGTATATCAAGAACAGTAAAGGACCTAAGACCGAACCCTGTGGGACCCCATACTTGATAGCATCCTCAGTTTGAGGAATCAGGTGTTGTTTTAACATGAATGGCTCTGTGGCATCGTACTGCATCTGCAGCAGCAATTTGAGCAGCAGTTGGCACCTCAGTGACACAATGAGCTGTTACAAATCGGTAACTTCAAGGACTGCTCCGATCCAGACGCCCTTTACTGTACCCCAGATCATCGCCATCTGTGACTGTAGTTGTGTCAAGCGATAGCTCATTGGAGGGCAGGGTGGAGCTCCGTTGCGTTCTCTGATTAAAGCTGATTCTGCCTCATTGATAGTGATGGCCGTGTGTTCGTTAGGAGGAGACCAGTTGAGGGTCTTGCAACCTGTTTGCGTACTAGACACTCTGGAGTTTATGTGACAGCAGGAGCACTCTCCTGGTTACCCTAAGCATCCTGATTGCACATTTGTAGGTTAGTTTGGTGATTCGACATGTTGTGCTGCCATTCATGAACAACATAACAGGATAACGCCCGCCCACATACCGCTCTTGAAACCACACATGATCCACAGAGAGCCTACTCGATCACCACATCTGTCTCCAATCGAGCACATATGAGACGTCATTGGACAACTCCAGCGTTATCTACAAACAACATTAACCATCCCTGTATTGACCGAAAAAGTGCAACAGACATGGAACTTCATCCCACAAACTTACATCAGGCACCTGTACAATATAGCGCATCCACGTTTACATGCTTGTATTTAATACTCTAGCAGTTACAATTGTTAATGTACCAGAATTTCACATTTGCAGTGGCTTATCTCGCGTTTCATTAAACTGTGGGGATAACTGAAATATGTCACCTACACAAACGTATTCCCGAAATTTCATTACCCTACCTTCATCATTTTTTGGCAGTGCAATTTTTTGCTGTCAGTATATCGAAACTGTAATCAATCAGTTGCATAAAAGAAATTTTATTTCATTAACTTCTTTCCAGCACTTAGTGCCCTTCTTCAGAAGCTTATAGCTATCACATCATTTGTGATAGTTATAGCCTTCTGAAGATGGCACTAAGTGTCTGAAACATCTGGTTTCTGATAACTTCGATATACACAACTACAGTTGCTGAAGATAAGTAAAACACTAATTTGCTACAAATACACACATAGATTACGAGGGACTCCTCACACAAGGCTGGTGACTACTTTGAATGACAGTAACAGGTGCAAACATGTAACTCTTTTGAATCAGTTGTGAATAAATAGTTGCTATTATTTAAGTTCCAACTCCCGTATTTTGTTTTCCTCTGTCTTAAACATCACCTCCCTCATGCTTTAAACTAATATCTTGTGCATTTTGCACAGCCTTTAAAATTCATTTGTAAGGGTAGGGATTTGTGAAATAACAACAAAGACGTATGGTAACAAATAACAATTTTTTATTCAGATATAAATATTCACAGTAGTAATACAGCTTTACATCCACAAATCTTGTTGTTTTTACAATACACAAGGTAACATTGCTCTTAAATTCACAGTTCTTGTTACTGTTTGAAATTTTTTATTTACAGTTCTTAGCTTTTAAAAATAATAGCTATTGCAGAGGTATAGTTTCTCTTACACTAATACTATTACTATTGAAATTCCACCCAAACAGAAGACTTAATTTATGCTTTGAACTGGGTGGCTCTAAACATTTTCCACCTCAAGCAGCTGAAATAATTTTATAATACAATGAAGCGGATGGCCCTAAAATGTTCATCCCAAACAGCTGCACTAAAATGAACTGGGTAGAACTCATACTTAAAATTAGTATGATTTGGATAGCTAGCGGCAGGTGAAACTTAAAAAGTAATCTATTTACACATGCACTCATACAATGACACATGCAAATGAAGTGCAAATGTGTGAAATATAGTAAACTATTTCTTTTCCTTCATTTACATTTTTAACTTTTTGATGATTTTGGCTCAATTTTTTAAATATTTTATATAGTATATACATTGCACATTTTTAATTTTTTAAAATAATTTTTATAATTTTTTTTTCTCCAGCACATACTACTTATATGGTGGTGCCCAGCATGAGGGTGTGTTGTGGGACCAGCAGCACCAATATGATTTACACATTGTCTAGTTTTCTGAGGGTAGCCAATGGACCAAAACGTCTAAGACAACACACCCACACGCTGGGTGGTTGAAATGAAAGAGTCACATCATAAGGAAACTGGAAGAGTTTTGAGGCATTGTGGAGCGTTTCCAAACTGCTGTCCAAAGATGACTGACGACCTCTACATTTAAACTCATCATTTACAGTGATTGGATAGCTGATGTTACTGTGTTCCATTTGATTGATTGCTTTTATTGCTGCCATGCATGCGATCACTGTTATGGTGTTAGCCATCCCCAGAAGGTGTTGCCTCCTCCACCAAGACTCTTTCTCCATTTCTGTGTGTATGCTTGTGAGAGCCTTTGAGTGTGGATGTCTGTGTAAATATGTATGCCTGTGTGTAAATATTTTCTGTTTTTTTTTCTAAATAAGTACCATAATATCTGGTATCACCATATAAGTAGTATGTGCTGGAGAAAAAAAAATTATAAAAATTATTTTAAAAAATTAAAAATGTGCAATGTATATACTATATAAAAGATTTAAAAAATTGAGCCACAATCATCAAAAAGTTAAAAAATGTAAATGAAGGAAAAGAAATAGTTTACTATATTTCACACATTTGCACTTCATTTGCATGTGTCATTGTATGAGTGCATGTGTAAATAGATTAGTTTTTAAGTTTCACCTGCCACTAGCTATCCAAATCATACTAATGTTAAGTATGAGTTCTACCCAGTTCATTTTAGTGCAGCTGTTTGGGATGAACATTTTAGGGCCATCCGCTTCATTGTATTATAAAATTATTTCAGTTGCTTGAGGTGGAAAATGTTTAGAGCCACCCAGTTCAAAGCATAAATTAAGTCTTCTGTTTGGGTGGAATTTCAATAGTAATAGTATTAGTGTAAGAGAAACTATACCTCTGCAATAGCTATTATTTTTAAAAGCTAAGAACTGTAAATAAAAAATTTCAAACAGTAACAAGAACTGTGAATTTAAGAGCAATGTTACCTTGTGTATTGTAAAAACAACAAGATTTGTGGATGTAAAGCTGTATTACTACTGTGAATATTTATATCTGAATAAAAAATTGTTATTTGTTACCATACGTCTTTGTTGTTATTTCACAAATCCCTACCCTTACAAATGAATTTTAAAGGCTGTGCAAAATGCACAAGATATTAGTTTAAAGCATGAGGGAGGTGATGTTTAAGACAGAGGAAAACAAAATACGGGGGTTGGAACTTAAATAATGGCAACTATTTATTCACAACCGATTCAAAAGAGTTACATGTTTGCACCTGTTACTGTCATTCAAAGTAATCACCAGCCTTGTGTAGAATCCATATACTGTTAGTAGAGCCTGTTCTGTTGATGGTGCGAATGGAGCAGTCTACTGCCTATCGAATCTCTGGACCAGTTCTGAAGTGAATGCCACGAAGTGGTTCCTTCATCTTCAGAATCAAATCAAAGTCACAAGGACTTAAGTCCAGGGAGTGTGGTGGATGGTACAGTACTTCCCAGACCAATCGATCAAACAGAGCAGCCACAGCTTGTGCTGTATGTGCTTGCATATTGTTGTGCAAAATGATGCATGGGTTGCGCAGAAAGTGTCACTGCTTCTCTTGAAAAGTTTTTCTCAGGTGATGCTCCAAAAACGAATAGTAATACTGTGCATTGACAGTCTGCCGTGGAGGAACGTAATGTGTTAGGATAACACCATCACAGTCGTACACTAGAATCACCATAACTTTAGCCTGCTTCATTCGCACCATCAACAGAACATGCTCTGCTAACGGTATACTACGCCTTCTGCATTGCTGGCAACAGGTTCTACACAACGCTGGTGACTACTTTGAAGGACAGTAACAGGTGTAAACATGTAACTCTTTTGTATAGGTTGTGAATAAATAGTTCCACTATTTAATTTACAACCCTCGTATATGTAATGACTGCATGGTATTTCGCTTATCATACTGCACATACAGGTTTTTGAAAACAGGAGACACGTGATCGTGTCTGCCTCCAAAGACATGTAGCAAACATGGCTGAAACTATATCTCCTGTGCTTTAACAAAGCCACAGACATAAGATCTGGGCAAGGCTACGTACTATCTAAGTAGGAGCTAGGTGGGACAGAAAGAAAAAGACAGAATGTGAGGTAAAAAATTCATTTATTTTCGTTAATCGAACTTAAAAGTAATTTTACATTTCCACAAGCAGACAGAACACCATTTTCACACATCTTCTTTTTCTTCTTGTTGAGCTTATGGATAGCAGGATACCAGTAGAATTCCAGGTTTGGAATAGATGCAAACTTGAAGATTCGCTGCATCCATGTGTATCCTCGCCTTTGACATACATAATGGTCTCAGGATGATCGAATGTTCGAAGTGACGTCATCATTTCTTTATAAGGTATACCAGGATCATCCCAGTGAAGTCAATGAAAGAAACATGTTAGCCACTTTGCACTCTTCCGTGTTTTAGCACAGTTCACATGCTAGAAAGGCGTCGGTGATGCAATTCTTGCTGAGACTGTTTCTATTATACCAGCATTTCTGTGTATGCTATGAGTGCAACATCTTTAAATACTGTAACGTATATGCAACAAATATGTATGTAATGTAGCTACAGCCAACATTGCCTATGTTTGTCGGTGAAATTGGACTTGATAAGCAACCTGAGCTATCAGTAATCGAAATCTGACCTGCATAACAATGTGTGCGTGTTGTATGAGTGTTAGTTTCACTTTCATTTAAGCCCGTAACAGATCGATACAAGAAAAAATTAAAACTAACATTCAGATATGCTATCTGATTGCGAATTTGAATATGAATTTTCAAGTGATACAGAATCTGACTTGTGAAATGGAATTTACTGGATTAGAGTAGATGGTCTATCAGTATCTCTGTTTTAGCCCTAAGTTTTGCACTCACCTCTTTAGATGACTGTTTTTTTCCATGTGGTTTACAGCAATTCGCAGCAGCATGCAGCAGCAGCGGCTAAAGCTTATTGTTACTAAGAATGAATTTAATAAAAAGGAGTTTGATTATGTCCTGTCAACTACTAAATAACTTTTAAGAAAAGGTTTGATTTAATTAATAATTGCATTTTAGGCTCACGATTGTTATTCCAAGTTTGCAATAATCCCATGTTTTGCTTGTCAGTGAAAGAAGCCTCATTATTTTCCAAATAATAATTATTATTCTCCACATCTAAATAATATGCTTTGATTACTAAATGTTAATGTAACTTTGAAATTGAAATAATTTGCTTATCTGGCACTCAGTCATTATTGAGACATATATCATTTGTCATTGTCATTATTAATATTTGTTGATGGTGATTCTGAAGATTTAAATAGCCTTAATTAATGAAATTCCTTCTCAAAAGCTATTTAGTAGTTAATAGGACCCAAGCAAACTCCTTTTTATTAAATTCATTCTTAGTAACAATAAGCTTTAGCCGCTGCTGCTGCATGCTGCTCCGAATTACTGTAAATCACGTGGAAAAAAACAGTCATCTAAAGAGGTGAATTCAAAGCTTAGGGCTAAAACAGACACTGATACACCACAACATGTCATTTACTGTAATCCAGTAAATTCCATTTCACAAGTCAGATTCTGTATCACTTGAAAATTCATATTCAAATTCGCAATCAGATAGCATATCCGCAAGTTAGTTTTAAATTTTTCAAGTATCGATCTGTTGAGGGCTTAAATGACAGCGAAACTGACACTCATACAACACGCACACGGTGTTATGCAGGTTAGATTCCGTTTACAGATAGCTCAGGTTGCTTACACAGACGAAAATTTATTATTTAAAAGTGGAAGGACAAAGGAAATTTTCTGTGGAGACAACAGTGACCATTTCCTTTCACAAGGTAGTAAATCTGTTTCTCTCTTTAAAGGAACACTTCAGCGAGGGTTGTGACGTATTTACGAGCCCTCGGCTGGAGTTAGACACAAAAAAGGTGAACTAGTAACAGCGTCCTGAGCTGGGCGACGAACTCCTGCTAATGCCTTTGGCCTTGATCGCCCTTGTGGCCAGCTAAAGAAAAAAAAGCTAAAGAAAATAAAATAAAATGCTTCAATCTCGCCTCGCTGTCTCTTGAAAGCTTACTGTGGCGTCGCAGTTTCTTCCTTGAGTAGATACTTGTTGTTAACATAATCAAGAAAATACATCTTAAAACTTACACATTATACAGAAAATATACATATTAGAATACACTTGAATATACACAGCTTATTCAATGAATGGTATTATGTGTGAAATATGATGGAGATCTTTACTCTTGTGAGTACGTAAAGTTTAGAGTAAACCTGCATTGTCATGCACAATGCAACGAATGCGATATGGTCCATTGTAGATCAGGAAAAATTTCTTACTAAGATGATGGCTCTTAACCAATAACTTCTGCTCAATGGCAAATTTTATTACTCTGATCCTTTTAGACAGAAATTTAATTCTTCATTCTGCCGCCTCTCTTATTTTGTGGAGTGCAAGATTTACAACTTCTCTGTGCCTTAACTTTCTTGTTGCCGGAAACGGTAGAATTTCCATGATCCTATCTGGTGGCTGTTAAGTTCTGAGAACTAAGATGGGAGGCAATTATGTGGAGTCATGTGGTAACTCGATTATTTGAATTTCAGCTTTAACCTTTCCTCTATAGTATGCAGGAATGATATATGGTGGCACTCTAAATTTATGGTGAGGTTTGACCTGGAACTTATAATTAAAGCCTTTAATGGTGCCAAGACGATAGGTGAAGACTTCAGCATGATTATGCAATATGTTTGCAAGGTCTTGTTTGTCATCCTCTGGGCATTGTTATGCGCTTTCTACTTTGTCATGGATTATAAGATCTGTGTCTATGACCTCATTAGTGTTCTGCCACGAATCATATTCTCAATTTAATTCGTCACTGATGCTAATCTGTGAGGTGTATGGATTTTGTTCTCTTAGAAACATAGACAATTAGCATCTTCCTCTTGAGGAAAGATCCATTCCTCAAATTGTAGACAAACAAGTTTACCCTCTATTTCTAGTTCTACTTCTCCTATGTTGAAGTTTAACGTCGCTTTATGTGCACTAAATAGTCTATACCTAAGATCGTTTGAGTGGACAGGAGGGGCACAATTACGAAGTTTGCTGAAAGACTATGACCCTGTCACTTAAAATCTGTAATCGTTTGTCACCTCACATTCGCGTATTTTGCAAGGGAAGTATTGGACAGTCTGTTACTTTACAACATTGACTAAACATGACATGATTTACAATGGAAATAGGACTGCCTGAGTCTAAAAATGCTGAAAAATTGGTATCCCCAACTGAAATTGATATAATTGTCCTCTAATAGAAAATCCCTTGGATCTTCGATGAGTACAAAGTTTAGTGTTGTAGTGTCATTGTTGTTTCTACTATAATGTGCTATTGCTACTGGCTGTGTTAGTCACAGTGCTATTTCATGGTAAGTATTTCGAGGATTTGGTGACCTTATTTCAACAAATTCACGCAGATTTTGCTCCTTTACATCATCGTTGGGTTGCCAGTCTGTTGTTGACGGTGGCGGTTGTCTTCTGTGAAAATTGGGAGCAGAATTATTATGACTATTACTCTAATTAGACATTGCCCGACCTCGATATGCGTTGCCATGATTATTAGATAGCAAACCACATTGATTGTTGTAGCTGTCTGTAGATGGTTACCACCGTTGTCAAAACTATGCTGATTTGGATTATTATAATGCATGTTCTGGGGAACATTGCTTCTCTGGAAACTGTCACTTACAATTGTTTCTTCTATTACCGTTGTTTGTAAAATTTTTCTTGGCATTAAAGTCTCCATTCTGGAAATTTCCATTGCGTATGTTTCTTTGGAAATTGCGAGTTGCCATTGAATCGTTGATTGGGCACACTACCTTGATCATAATGTGTTTGCTGATGCTTTTGTTGGTCATAATTTTTGCAGTTGTTAGGACTACTGTTAAAAGCTTGCATAGGCTGATTGTTCTATGAAAACTGTGGGTTCTTTGCAAAGTGTTGCGAATAATCATGTTGGTATCTATGATTTTCGTAATTATAATGGTCATTTGAATGGTCATTATTACCATACTGGTTCACAGAAGCTTGCATTTGCCGATTATTTCTACTTTTGTTGTTATTAGAGCCCTGCCTATTGAAGTGATTGTCATCATCTCTTCTAGTTCTTGCAAAAGATCTGTGAACTCGTCAGTATCGTCTTTGCATCTGCTAGCTACAATGACATGTTTTACGTAGGTGGGCAGTTTTGTTGTGCAAATACCGATAAGTTCTGCTGGATAGCACAGATTGTCTACATATTTGTTTCTACGCACCATGTACTCAAAGTACAACATTGGGGTGGTAAATTCCGATCTTTCGAACGGTTTCTGATTCAACATTCTCGTTTTTACGCGTAACTGCGTTGTGGGAGACCAATATGCCGTCAAGAAGGCGCGCTGTAAATCTGCCTTGGGAACTAGTTCACCAGTAACCGCTCTTTTTTGGGAACCGTTCATTTTTACTCGTTCACCGTTCATTGTGTTTGGTATATGGTTCTTATGAAAAATTGAAAATTAGTAGCATAGCTGACTGAAGATGGAAGGCGTCAAGAGGGGACACTTGCCTCCCCCCTAGAGTACATAGTTTTTATTCATAACAGAATTCTCACACACTTGCAATTTTCACGATTCTGCAAAACATCTCGTTTAGCCAACTGTAGCGTTATGTGCCCGATCGCAGTGAAATGATATAAAGTGGCGCACGAAAAACCGGCCCCGAGTACAGACTGCTCGTCAATTATGCACGATTTGTTGTCCACTACGAGCAGAATAGACAAACATGTAATAATTAGGCAGTGAAGAAATAACAAATAAGCTACTGCAAACAACTTCAAAACAATAGATGACGACTGGTAAGCGACAATGAGCAGTCTAGTACTCGGGGCCGATTTTTCGTGCACCCACTCTGTATCACTGAAATAATATTGTAGGAATATTCTCTTTAAAAAATTTGACACCATACACTCGATTACGAAGTGCGGGCTTCATTCGGTTGTATGTCGGTCTGCCTTCCATAACAATGAACATGCTCTTTTACCTTGGATCAAAAAAAGACCTAAATGGCCACTCGTGTGTGCCGTGCCGACGTCCTTTGCATGTGGAATAACAAAAAATCTTGCCTTTTTACAAGTATTTCTTCTGCTGTTTATCGAAATAGTGAAGTAAGCTGATACGCCGTTTTGTTACCTGAAAAGATGTATGTATTACATGCCACGTAATTTTTATGTAGTTTACGTAATTATAAAATACGTTTTAATTACCGGTCGTGGACACTGAATAGAATAGGAAAATAATTAGAAGTTAAGAGTTCAAAAAAGGTTTGAAATAAATCTGGAATGGGCGTGCGTAGCGGACGAAACGAACAACAGGAACTCGATACTGAACTATGAACAGTCGGCAGTGGAACTGCAACGAGTGGCCACGCGAAGAAGGACGAGTCCAGCCGAGAGAGACCGAGACCGACGGGAACGGGCCTGCTGGAACGATACCGGCCGACGTGCCGTTCGGGAACGAGACCGACCGTTTCCCATTCCCGGGAACTATAAGTAGAAAGCCGCGACCGAGACCGACGGGAACGGGACCGAGGCTGGAACGAGATCGACAGTTTCCCGTTCCCTGGATCTATAAGTAGAAAGCCGCGACCGATGTGGACTATGAAAGACCGTTCCTTAGATTTCGTTCCTCGCTCGTTCCGTTCATCTTGGTGAACCGTTCATTTGGACCCGTTAGTTCGCGAACGACCCATCTCTAATCGGCATTGTAGCGCTATTGAACGCATTCTAGAAGCCGGCTCATTTTCCATATAAGAGCACATGAATTCCAACTTGTTTGCAATCGGCCATTCAGGGGGTAAGGCCAGGCCCTTGCGTATATTTCTTTACTAGCATTACGAAATATTTTAAATTTTGGTACCTGAAGGAAAAGTTTGTAATCGATCCTATCGTCCCTTCTTGGTTCAAAATTGTGAAGATGGAATCTCATCGTTTGTTCTGGTTGTTTCCTATTGTAATATTCAGCTTGATACACATTAGTGCAAATGCATTCTGAATGAGGCTGTACTCTAATATTGTCACCTATACGGTCAATGGGTATCTAACCACTGACGCAATCCGATTGCTGCGTAATTTCACAATCTGTTTGCGCTTCAGCAGGAGCTGGTACCCTTTCAGCGTTAAGGATTTTTCGTTCTAAAAAATTTAATCTATTTTTTATTTTCACATTGATGAGCACTTGCCCTTCCTGCACATGTTTCATTTTTAAATACGCCTCTGTTTGGGAGAAGTGTACAGGGGCAGTGACGTCAGAGCTTGCGTCTACATTGTTGGACAAATCTGTAACTTTTGTTGTTAGGTCGTCAGTTTTCTAAGAAATTGTGCCTAGCTGCTCTACAATAGAGTGAACAGTTTCTTCTACAGAATCTGTTTTGGTGCAAATTTCTGTAATTTTACAGGCATTTTGATCGCAGTGCTGCTTGAGATCCGTGATCGAAGTGCTGAATACTGCTACTTTAACGGCAGTTAACACACCCTGTTTGTGCTTTTGTAAACCTGTCTCAATCCTTAAGAGTCTTTCTGTCTGTTGAGTTTGCACAGTCTCAACGGTATTAACTTTAGTTTCTAAAGTTTGAACTTTAGGGAACAATTGTTCATGCAGTGTTTTGGTTAGTTCATTCAGGATTTTTTAGTTTATGTTTCCGACGTATTAATCTGCACGATTTAAGTTTGCACGCCTTCTATTACTGTTTGTGTGTCCTCTTTAGACTCGGGAACATGGTTTGTGTCATTTGTTGGAATTTTGTAACCATGACTTGTTGGGACATTTGTGTATTTTGTTGGAACTTGTTAAACATGGTTTCTTACAGTGTTTGCAATGATTAATTCGTACCATATTGAAAATTTCTGTTAGGTGAAGCCGTCTGAGGTGCTGCTTCTACCTCAGAATGACTTACGGAACCTGAATTTATTATAGCTGAAAAGATGTGACGTGATGTGCCACTGCGCTCTGATACTTCACTATTTGCTAATTCGGCAGTACTTTTCTGCATTGCCGCTGAGATCATCCGTTACGTTGTTTGACCCTTGTAATGGGGCAGCAGAAACTTGTGTCTCATTATTTGTGTGAACATTTTCCGCTTCAGCCTCTGAAGGCTGGGAAGGTTCTGGACAGATAATCTCTTCATTAGCGCTGTCTGCATTTGGAAGTTCCCTGAGGTCCCTAATGCGACTAGCGGATCTCATGTTGTGAGCCATCGTTAGTAATAATCAGAAAAGTATGACAGAAAATAATTTGTCACCAACGAATCTATCTCGTTACAAAATCACTTACAAAACAGAGATAGTGAGTTCTGCTAACGCAAGATAAATTGTCTGCCACTTAGCATCAGACATGTCACACGGAAAAAAATGACGTTCGTAACTCTTAGTCCTCGACAATGACTCGTGAAATATGTCACACGCAATTCTTATAATTAACGTAGATGGACAATAATACAAAATTATTGCCGAAAAAGAAAATACATACATAATTAGTAACAAGGCAGCCCAGCTGTAACCACTGTGTGTGTAATGTTGATCTGACAGCGTTTTCATAATTTCTAATGGTGTCGTCTAGCAACAGAGTTCGCCATATGTAACGTATATGCAACCAATTCGCAACAGCAGCGGCTAAAGCTTATTGTTATTAAGAACGAATTTAATAAAAAGGAGTTTTCTTGGGTCCTGTTAACTACTAAATAACTTTTGAGAAGAGATTTCATTAATTAAGTCTATTTAAAACTTCAGAATCATCATGAACGAGTATTAATAATGACAATGACAAATGACATATGTGTCAATAATGGCTACGTGCCAGATGAACAAATTATTTCCATTTTAAAGTTACATTAACATTTAGTAACCACAGCATATTATTTAAATGTAGAGAATAATTATTATTATTTGGAGGATAATGAGGCTTCTTTCACTGACAAGCAAATCATGGGATTATTGCAAACTCGGACTAACAAGCACAAGCCTAACCCTGCAATTGCTTTTGCGCTATGCTTGCGAATTTTACCTTGAATTCCATCTTCAAGCGTAGTTAAGCCATTTAGATCTCTCTTGGCTATATAAATGAAATCAGGCCTTGAGTGCGCTAAGATCTGCCATCAGCGACCTGATGGCAGCGAGACAAGTCTCCTGCCTCCGAACTCTCGACCGATACTCTACTTCCACTCTCACAGACAGACCTCATCTCACAACAATGCGCTCACATGATTCGCCCTCAGATTGTTACTTTCGATATGTGAGTGCTTACACAAGGGAAACAATAGCGTCAAGACAAATATATTTTTTTATGTACTGGATAGTTATGACACACTCCTTACAATACGAATTGTCTACACTCATCATCAGAGAAACCTTGAATGTCGGCAACGACCTTCACACTGCAAGTTGTCATAGTGAAATACTCTGGGCATGACACAGTACTTTGCCATTTATACAACACGCTGTACGACACCAGTAAGTGGTCAATAGTTAATGGTCACGTAGAACTAGAGCATTCGCTGCAGTGTGTTCTGGGAAATTTGATGAAGATACACATTCGATTTGTACATCTATTAGTCCTGATTTAATTATCACATTTTACTTAGAACAGCCTATCACGATGATTGATGCCAGCTCTTGAATTTCCGTGGACTGAGTAGGTATCCTTCCTCTTCAACACCTTCGTACTACGAAGCACAGAACCTCGCATGCATGTCAAATGCTAGACTGTACACACTCTGATCCCACTGCAGTAGTAAACTGTCATGCGGACAGAAAGACGGAATTTAAGTAGACTCTGGCATTAGTTAAATTACAGTTGTCAAATAGGGTGGAATCATTTGCTAAATTCCTCCTTCTATTGGTCTGGAATGCAAGTATGATGAATCTTGGTGTTTCCAGCTGTACTTAGGTTTTAATAGCCCATGTTTTTCTGCTCGCTGTCGGTAGCACCGGGTACTCAAAAACCTCTCATGAGCGGAAAGTTAATGGCAGACATGTACCGGTATTCAGAACTTTTAAAAGCTTCAAACGCCCCTCGTCTCCCACAGTGATGTGTTGTATTTTCCACCTAATTTTACTGATGATGATCTGATTCTCCTCTTGAGCTCCTTGACTGTATGAGATGCCATCTGTTGCGCTCCGTACCAGAATAAGCTCCTGTTTAGCATTCATAATAATTCCTGCATGTCCTCAAAGCACCTCACAAGCATTTTTAGAGGTATGCATGAAGTTAATCGGCGGTACTCTTTTGCTGTTCTGCCCACAGAACCATCCTGCATTTTCTAAGCCATTCAAATCCTAAGGTGATGATGAGGCATATGTTTTTAAGGGTTGATGCTATGCCAAGATTACGTGTACGATCAATCTCTGCCCCATTAAGTTCACATGGTATTTCCTGGAACAGAAGTGCCAAGTTGTCATAGTGAAATGCTCTGGGCATGACACAGTACTTGGCCATTTATACAACACAAAGTGGTTCATGGTGTGGGTTCCTGGTATCATGTCCTAGTTCATGAACCACGGGCAACGTATGAGTGGCCAAGTAAGTGGTCCCGACAGTCGGGATACCAGTTACTTTGGAATAAGGCTGGGCATCTCGGACATATTCCGAGTCGTGGCCACCTTTGTGCTCAGACGGCAAAGACTACCAAATCCACCGGTTAGTCCCTCAACCGTTAGGGGTAAAACTCAATGGGACCCGGGACAAGTAAGGCTAGCAACCTGCTTCCCTGGTACTATAAATATGATGCTGGCAACAATCAGAGCAAAATGCCTCGGACCTTTGGAGGTGACGGAGTCCCACCTCTAATTGACAAACCAGGGACTCCTAAGATACGACTCGGCAAACGAATGGTAACGAGATGGGTAGCTATTAATATCAATGGGGGCTACTCGGGGAAGAAGGTAGAGCTGGCAGAGGCTGCAAGTAAGATGGGGTTGGGCGTTTTAGCTGTTAGTGACATTCGGGTAAGGGGTGAGAAAGAAGAAGAAGTGGGAGAATACAAGATCTACCTGTGAGGAGTCAAACCAGGAATAGCACAATGGGGTGTAGGGCTTTTCATCAGGAAAGAAATGGAACCCAGCGTAGTTGCAATAAGGTATGTAAACGAACGACTGATGTGGATAGATTTGACAGTGTCTAGCAGGAAAATCGGGATTGTGTCAGTATATTCGCATTGTGAAGGGACAGATCAAGATAAGATGGATAGTTTTTATGACGCACTCAGTGATGTAGTTGTTAGAGTAAATGACAAGGACAGTGTTCTGCTCATGGGTGATTTTAATGCCAGGATTGGAAATCGAACAGAAGGGTATGAAAAGGTTATGGGTAAATTTGGAGAGGATATGGAGGGCAACAGGAACGGGAAACAACTCTTGGATTTCTGTGCCAGTATGGGCTTAGTAATCACAAACTCCTTTTTTAAACATAAGAACATTCACCGGTATACTTGGGAAGGCAGGGGAACCAGATCTGTCATTGACTATATAATAACAAATCAGGAATTCAGGAAGGCTGTGAGGGACACATGTGTATTCAGGGGATTCTTTGATGACACTGATCACTATTTAATCTGCAGTGAAATTGGTATTGTGAGGCCGAAAGTGCAGGAGGTCAGGTCCATGTGTAGGAGGATAAGAGTGGAGAAACTTCAGGATAAGGAAATCAGACACAAGTACATAACAGTGATCTCAGAAAGGTACCAGTTAGTTGAATGTAGTCAATTTCAGTCACTGGAAAAGGAATGGACAAGGTACAGGGACACAGTACTAGAAGTGGCCAAAGAATGTCTTGGAACAGTAGTGTGTAAAGGTAGGATGAAGCAAACAGTTTGGTGGAATGACACAGTCAAGGTAGCCTGTAAAAGGAAAAAGAAGGCATATCAAAAATGGCTACAAACTAGAACTCAGGTAGACAGAGAAAGTTATGTTGAAGAAAGAAACAAAGCAAAAGAGATAATTACAGCATCCAAGAAGAAATCTTGGTAAGACTTTGGAAACAGGTTGGAGACCTTGGGTCAAGCTGCTGGAAAACCGTTCTGGAGTGTAATTAGCAGTCTTCGAAAGGGAGGTAAGAAGGAAATGACAAGTATTTTGGACAGGTCAGGAAAACTGCTGGTGAATCCTGTGGATTCCTTGGGCAGATGGAGGGAATATTTTGAAGAGTTGCTCAATGTAGGTAAAAATACGATCAGTAATGTTTCAGATTTCGATGTACAATGGGATAGGAATAATGATGGAAATAGGATCACATTTGAGGAAGTGGAGAAAATGGTCAGTAGATTGCAGTGCAATAAAGCAGCTGGGGTGGATGAAATTAAGTCGGAACTCATCAAATACAGTGGAATGTCAGGTCTTAAATGGCTATACAGGATAATTGAAATGGCGTGGGAGTCGGGACAGGTTCCATCAGACTGGACGAAAGCAGTAATCACACCAATCTTTAAACATGGAAACAGAAAAGATTGTAACAACTACAGAGGTATCTCTTTGATCAGCGTTGTGGGTAAAATCTTCTCGGGTATTGTTGAGGCTATACAGGATAATTGAAATGGCGTGGGAGTCGGGACAGGTTCCATCAGACTGGACGAAAGCAGTAATCACACCAATCTTTAAACATGTAAACAGAAAAGATTGTAACAACTACAGAGGTATCTCTTTGATCAGCGTTGTGGGTAAAATCTTCTCGGGTATTGTTGAAAGGAAAGTGCGAGTACTAGTTGAGGACAAATCGGATGAAAATCAGTGTGGGTTTAGGCCTCTTAGAGGTTGTCAGGACCAGATCTTTAGCTTACGGCAAATAATGGAGAAGTGTTACGAGTGGAACAGGGAATTGTTTCTATGTTTTATAGATCTAGAAAAGGCATATGACAGGGTTTCTAGGAGGAAGTTATTGTCTTTTCTACATGATTATGGAATAGGACGCAAACTTTTGCAAGCAATTAAAGGTCTTTACATAAATAGTCAGGCAGCAGTTAGAGTTGACGGTAAATTGAGTCCATGGTTCAGAGTAGTCTCAGGTGTAAGACAAGGCTGCAACCTGTCTCCACTGTTGTTCATATTATTTATGGATCATATGTTGAAAACAATAGACTGGCTGGGTGAGATTAAGAAAGGTGAACACAAAATAAGCAGTCTCGCATATGTGGATGACTTAGTTATGATGGCAGATTCTATTGAAAGTTTGCAAAGTAATATTTCAGAGCTAGATCAGAAATGTAAGGACTATGGTATGAAGATTAGCATCTCCAAAACAAAACTAATGTCAGTGGGAAAGAAATATAAACGGATTGAGTGCCAAGTAAGAGGAACAAAGTTACAACAGGTGGACGGTTTCAAGTACTTAGGATGCATATTCTCACAGGATGGCGACATAGTGAAAGAACTGGAAGCGAGGTGTAGCAAAGCTAATGCAGTGAGCGCTCAGTTACGATCTACTCTCTTCTGCAAGAAGGAAGTCAGTACCAAGACTAAGTTATCAGTGCACCGTTCAATCTTTCGACCAACTTTGTTGTATGGGAGCGAAAGCTGGGTGGATTCAGGTTACCTTATTAATAAGGTTGAGGTTACGGATATGAAAGTAGCTAGGATGATTGCAGGTACTAGTAGATGGGAACAATGGCAGGAGGGTGTGCACAATGAGGAAATCAAAGAAAAACTGGGAATGAACTCTATAAATGTAGCAGTCAGGGCGAACAGGCTTAGATGGTGGGGTCATGTTACACGCATGGAAGAAGCAAGGTTACCCAAGAGAATCATGGGTTCAGCAGTAGAGGGTAGGAGGAGTCGGGGTAGACCAAGGAGAAGGTACCTGGATTCAGTTAAGAATGATTTTGAAGTAATAGGCTTAACATCAGAAGAGGCACCAATGTTAGCACTGAATAGGGGACTGTACGACTACCATCCTTTTTCATAAAGGATCCATCAAAATATATGAAACTCTTGCATGGAAGAATTAAAGCGTCTTGATGGTAGATGACAATCCTAATTTAATCGTTCTTGTTAAATGTCATTGAAGCATAAGTTTTATTCGAGAAGTATTCCTGACGTATGATTCGCTCATCATATTCCACTGGGTGAGATACGTTGAGCGACGACGGCATAGCGAGGTTTCAAGCCTGTCGATTTAAGAAACTCTTAGTTCGCACGTGTTATACCTTGCGGTCTGCTACGAAGTGTTATGCTGTGCGCTGTGTGCGCTGGTTTTATACCTTACGCCCCTCTTCTCGTAAATGTTGTCGTACAATGATTTCATCACCTCGAAAGTCAACAAGTTGGTTATTCTGATCCACAATGCGCAGCTCCAGATAGTACAATGTCTGAACTGTCACTGGAAGGTATATAGCGTTGGCAGGAGTCTCAGCAATCTTATACCCTGTTCCAACTGATGAGAAGAATCCGTAATTTGAATGAACCAATCTATCGTTGAGATATAAGTTCGTTGCAATGTTACACTCAACATGGATTGTACTGACAGGGAGAACATCCACTGTCTGATCAGATTTCTAAGATTTATTGGGATCCGTCTTCAAAACCTGTCCCTTTGTGAAACCTAGTAGTATTGAACCTTTCTGCTTAAATTCAATCGAAGCATTCGCCGTCCTTATTTCAGATTTAAGTGTACTGGTGTTTGTAAAGAGCTCAATCCCTTTTCAAGTCTGTTTTAAAACTTCGTATGCACCAGGTTTAATTTCTACAATTTCTTCTTTACCATTAATTTCCAGATGCAGTTTATTGTTAGCCTATGTGATATTTGGGATGGTGTTGTAGGTCTCCAGTCCAGTCAGTGCGATGCTTCAATCTGTTATGCTCAAATAAATTGGTGGGAAGTAATTCGCACATAGTACAGACGATCGTTCTTTTAATGTCAGAGTGTACGACATTGCATCCAAACACCGACTGGTGAATGAGTGCTTAATACCCGACCTTATATATCATTCGTAAACGTCAGGAAGAACATGATGCATAGATGACTACACAGAAATGTATTAAAGTCTTGGTAGCGTCGAAAATTGTAGAACACATGTCTTCTGCCTGTGAAGTATCATTGTAATTCTTCTGGGGGTTGCAGGTCGCCGAATGAGTTGAAATAGTAGGCGTCATTTGTATTTTTTTTTAACGTGTGCTACCCAGTGAGTTCCAGGTCCTCCTGCTACATCCAGATTCACAATTCCGCATTCTTCTGATTTCCACATAGTCTTCGGTAACGTATGCCGCATAAACACACCTCGGAATGTTCAATTTCTTTGTAACAAACTTAAGAAGATCTGTATTTGTAAGCGCCCTGTCTGGTATGGCTGCTAGGGGGCTTTTTTGTTTATGATGAGACGTAGTCTTTTCTTGCATGGTTTCAAATATAGCCCTTTTCCGATGGCTGCTGTCTCAATCATGTGGTTATGTCTTCGTGCCTCCTGCACTTGCTCCTGAGACCTTTGTTCATTCTTGACTGTCCTGGCAATAGCCGCAGCACCCCCAACCAGTGAACCCACCGCTGAGAGACCGTCTAAGGCACGAATGATGAAGGGAATAATTCCACCCAACGTCTTGGGTATTGGTTGAACCCTGGGTGATTTAATAGATAATTTTTTCACTCCTTTCTGCTTCAGGGCACTTTTAGCTTCATACAAAGCTGTCAGGATGCAGTTTATCATGCATCCTTTGGTTTTCATCTTCTTCCTTAGCGCCTTACATGCAGCGCTCATAACTTGGCTGTCCTTCTTCACACCCAAGCCCAACTTAACTTTACCACACATAATTTTTTCTACTGCAAATGGTGCAATGCGTTGACCTGTACCAATATCCCTTCTCATACGTATTGCCTTAGCTTTATCACCTAAAATTCGATCGGCGGTGTGACGATCTTTATTTGCTGCGAAAGCGATGTCGTGTTGGATACAGGCTTCTTCGAGTAGATTTATCCCCTTAACACCGCTAGCCAATCGTTTTTGAAGTTTTGTTCCAGGTCCGCACTAGTTATATCCAGGAATGTGTAATTCGACTGGTAATTTGTCGAGAATATCGCCTCCTCCTCTAATGCGTCTCCTATCACGCATGTTATGCTACTGAGGTGCTTGTGGTCCGCGCTCCCTGTTATATTACAAGTCATTAGCGTCGATCTAGCTATTTTGTGATACGGGAAAACCAAGCCATTTAACCAACGCTCTATTCCCTCGACGCCGTATGACCCTCTCTACGAGGTACACATATGGTTCCGAGCTGTTCTGTAACTCTTGTGTGTAAAAGTATCCTGCACTATCAGTACCGCTGCTGTCCTTTAACAGTTAGGTTCTAGGATTCGTTCTCTGCACTTTGTAAACTGTGAATATCTCGAGTGACCAGTTTGGCACGTATGACTTCTCAAATGTTGTCTTGTGTTTTGAAATACGTACTAAATCACTTACAAGAAATTGCTGTTTGCTGGGATCTGCCATTTTAATACGATTGTATACTGTATCTAGAAGTCTATTATCATGAACATCGATTGGTCTCATTTTTATTGTCCGATGTTTGGTTCAATAATATTGCGCAAATGTTTGCGGGAGGATATCGATCCATCTGTGTGAGCCACGAAGATTAAACTGCATCCATATTTGGGTTTTCACTGTTCTGTTCGGACGTTCCACGATACTCGCTTACAGGTGGGTGAACGTCGAGTAGTGATGTATTCCATCAAGGCCATGAAATATTTATTGTAAAACTCCTCGACGTGATCTGTTTGAAGGTTGTCTGGGGTTCGGTTCGTCCCCGTCTACAGCAATCCATCAAACACATGCGCGACTTCCTTCCCTGTTTTCGCTTACACGGGTAATGCCCAGGCCTGTTTAGAATAAGTATCAATGATCATTGAAATATATTTGAATCCGTTATTCATACGTGAATGTTCCCTTATGTCGATAATGTCCGCTTGCTACAGGTCGTCCAAACCTTAAATCATAACATATCTTCGAGGGTATGTATTGCATGCTGGTTTGTGCAGTTCTCGAACTACCGTCTCCACACTTATTCGATGAAAACTCTCTCTCTAAGCTCAGAAATTATTGAAACAAATTCATTCGTACGAGCTGTATTACCAGCGGCAGCTGATGCCATGAGCAGTCGTAGACGGTCTATTAGCTCTTTCGGGTCTTTGTAATATATATACTGCGGGAGTCGATTGCTCACTCTTTTGTGTTGAATGTCAATGCCATCACCACTGCTATTTTTTTCACCATCCAAAATAGGTTTTATAATGGATTTGTATTTCACATTGCTTCGGCTTTTTGCATTCTTATGCAGATCAGACAAAAGCAATATTTCACGATACATTTCCAGATCTTTAGGCGATTAATTTACAGTTTTTGTGGGTCTTAGGAAAATAAGGTTCAGTAAACCAGGTGTTCTTTGAAATTGTTTATCACCGATCTCTATCGTTTTTTCACTTAAAGTTATAGGCTGTGTGCTCAACATATATGGCTTCTCACCACTGACACCGAATGTTTTGTTTTTTCTAGCGTCGCTGTAACGGTTAATGAAATCGGCAATAGCGTCATCGTCGTTGTGGAATTTCGCTGAGAGTTCATCGAGAGATTCAGTAACTGGTTTAAAGGTTTCTTGCAGTGTCTGCCCCCGCTTCAAATACCGTAACCTCAGCAACCGTAACTTCTCGCGAACGGCCTTCCTTGCCTCGATGACTTTATGCTTAGTCGACACCTCGGCATATACACTCCTGGAAATTGAAATAAGAACACCGTGAATTCATTGTCCCAGGAAGGGGAAACTTTATTGACACATTCCTGGGGTCAGATACATCACATGATCACACTGACAGAACCACAGGCACATAGACACAGGCAACAGAGCATGCACAATGTCGGCACTAGTACAGTGTATATCCACCTTTCGCAGCAATGCAGGCTGCTATTCTCCCATGGAGACGATCGTAGAGATGCTGGATGTAGTCCTGTGGAACGGCTTGCCATGCCATTTCCACCTGGCGCCTCAGTTGGACCAGCGTTCGTGCTGGACGTGCAGACCGCGTGAGACGACGCTTCATCCAGTCCCAAACATGCTCAATGGGGGACAGATCCGGAGATCTTGCTGGCCAGGGTAGTTGACTTACACCTTCTAGAGCACGTTGGGTGGCACGGGATACATGCGGACGTGCATTGTCCTGTTGGAACAGCAAGTTCCCTTGCCGGTCTAGGAATGGTAGAACGATGGGTTCGATGACGGTTTGGATGTACCGTGCACTATTCAGTGTCCCCTCGACGATCACCAGTGGTGTACGGCCAGTGTAGGAGATCGCTCCCCACACCATGATGCCGGGTGTTGGCCCTGTGTGCCTCGGTCGTATGCAGTCCTGATTGTGGCGCTCACCTGCACGGCGCCAAACACGCATACGACCATCATTGGCACCAAGGCAGAAGCGACTCTCATCGCTGAAGACGACACGTCTCCATTCGTCCCTCCACTCACGCCTGTCGCGACACCACTGGAGGCGGGCTGCACGATGTTGGTGCGTGAGCGGAAGACGGCCTAACGGTGTGCGGGACCGTAGCCCAGCTTCATGGAGACGGTTGCGAATGGTCCTCGCCGATACCCCAGGAGCAACAGTGTCCCTAATTTGCTGGGAAGTGGCGGTGCGGTCCCCTACGGCACTGCGTAGGATCCTACGGTCTTGGCGTGCATCCGTGCGTCGCTGCGGTCCGGTCCCAGGTCGACGGGCACGTACACCTTCCGCCGACCACTGGCGACAACATCGATGTACTGTGGAGACCTCACGCCCCACGTGTTGAGCAATTCGGCGGTACGTCCACCCGGCCTCCCGCATGCCCACTATACGCCCTCGCTCAAAGTCCGTGAACTGCACATACGGTTCACGTCCACGCTGTCGCGGCATGCTACCAGTGTTAAAGACTGCGATGGAGCTCCGTATGCCACGGCAAACTGGCTGACACTGACGGCGGCGGTGCACAAATGCTGCGCAGCTAGCGCCATTCGACGGCCAACACCGCGGTTCCTGGTGTGTCCGCTGTGCCGTGCGTGTGATCATTGCTTGTACAGCCCTCTCGCAGTGTCCGGAGCAAGTATGGTGGGTCTGACACACCGGTGTCAATGTGTTCTTTTTTCCATTTCCAGGAGTGTATTAATCGGACTTCTGTGCAACGTGAGGTTTTATATATCCGCTCTTCTTCTTCTTATGCTGCTCCCCGTTCTCGGTAACAGCTATTTTCCCTTCAGTTAAGTTGCCTATTTTCTTTTCAGTTGCTTTAACCCATTCGCACAATGTCCCTTTCTCAATGACAGCTATTTCCTTTCAGTTAAACCATTTACTTTCTTGTCGATTGCATTAACCAGATCATTCAGTATATTGTTCAGTCTCAGAAGGGTTTGACAATACTTCTCTAGTTCCTTGAGTACAACTCCAGCTTTATGTACGAGAGTTTGAATTTTCGCGCCCATTTACGAGCGAATGTTTTATCTATCTACACCCATCCTATCAAATTGAGCTCCCGGCATGCGTGCAAATTTATCCATGGTGATGTGTATACTGATGTACTCACCTATTTGCATAGCTATATACTATAAGAAGTCCTGGAAGTTCCATCTGTACTGCCATCATTCAGTTTTCTTGTTTTATCAATAACGAGAAACCCATACTGTGATTGATTCCAGCAATCTGCACATATCCTTACAAATTCATTGAACGACACATCGGTTCCTACATGAGCCCAGTAAATGTGTTTAAAATTCAGATTGTCCTGTTTGAATGCTATAATTAGGTTTGCATTATCCCTCACCAGCTGTTTTGGGATTCTGGAATATTCCTGACTCAGATAAAATATATCAACAGCCACAGGCGACCGAAACAGAAATATCGCCTAGTTTGATCTTGGTTTTCCGCAGCAACATCTTCAAATATGAACACTGTGTTTGGCTTTACTTTTCCCGTTGGAGGGATATCGCTGCTCTCACTGAATGTCGTGTTTGTCACACCATCTACACCCTGCAGAATCTCTTGCATTAGTTGGTAATTGGGCTGAAACAGTGTTTTTGAAAATACACATACATGCTCAAAGCAGACTCCATCTGGATGTGTTAGCAGTGACATGAGAACATTTGTGTTGCCGCATTTGGATGAACCTGCAATTATTACATGTATGCTGTCGGGAAGGAGCGCGCCATTCTTCTTATTCCAGTCTTCTTGCACACCGTCACAGCTCCAGTCGCTTACCACAAAATCTTGATGCTTCACCCACCCTGCCATGATACCTACTACGTCAGGTACTGGCGTGCAGTGGGTTTTTATAGAAAATAATTAACACTTTGCCCTTTCCATGATACCAACCATTTCAGGTACTGGCATGCAATGGGCTTTTACAGATAATTTAGTTAAATGACATAATTTTCTGTTGTTGCACGTTTCCAGTGAAAATACGGTGTCAATAGCTTTAGTACTTGAAATATAATAAGAGGTAAGAAATAAAAAACACATACATGGTTATATACCTTTTTATTCAGTAACCATACACAGGATGCACTACATCAGTTCTTTCTTTATCTTAACGCCAGTACAGAATATAGAAAATAAAGCCTTCTTGTAAGCACAGAATTCAGCATGTGTTTCTCTCAAACTTATTGGCAGTACATTAGTTTTGGCTGGCATCATACTGACCCAATGTTTGAAGTCGTCTACATGCACACTGTTCATGCTTAGATACTCTGCAGTGTCTCTATACACAGCTTTAACACAAGGCAGCCATCTGTTAAGCCTTTCCAAAACAATGGATAGCACCATCTATAGATCGAAAAAGTTTTGAATGGTGGAGTGCTGTAGATAAACGGATGTGTCACCTGATTTCACATGGAGTGCAGAAGCATTGTACACTGTTGTAATGGATAGAGTTAGAGCAGCACGGTAAATATCCAGAGGAGGACGACTCGGGTGATATTCGGCGGTCAACTGCTGCTTGATATACGCTTTTACACGACAGAGTTCATCCCATTCCACCTCAGTAAACCGCACTTTAATACTTTTAGCTGCATTATCGATCTGTATCACAATATGCCACTCTCTGCCTGTGGTTCCTCCTATACAAATATCTAAACGTTTTGAACATCTAGCGGTTAAATTATACACTGAAGAGAAGAGTAGTGGTGCACAGGGCTTAACTGGTATCTTCTCATCCACTACATCCTCACTCCACGCAGTATCACTAGAATATTCTACGGTGGGGCGTATGATGGAGGCCGGTAACGATCTGCGTCATGCTGATTAGGGCTCCCAGTGCACTTCAGCGAGTCAGGGGCTGGCTGGGTGTCTTCAACTGACAATAACAGCTGATTGTCCTGCTCCATCAAGTTGACCAGGTGCGCGACAGGATCCCAGGATGCTGCTGCTACTGCGGGTCCCGACGGGCTGGGACACGTCGCTGTTGCAGACCCCGACAGGCTGGAGGATGTCGCATCCACTAATGAACAAAGAAGAAAAACCGCTACAAGCGATGATAGAGGCACAAACACCCTCACATGGCATTAAAGACGGACATTAAGGAGGGGGCACTTACTGTTGTGCAGCTTCTTCGTATTCCGCTGCTGCCGTGGCTGGACGGCGGTGGACGATCTTGACTGGTGCTTTATTCTGGGTGACTGCAACTGTGGCTGCAGAGGTGCTGGGCCCACCTTATATCCCCATTGTAATCGGATGCTGCGTTCCTATTCGCTACTACCAATTTCAAGCGCCTTTACTGGTATAATTGTGAACTAGATGAGTTGTTTGGTCCTCTGGATTGGAGGCAGATGTCTCTTGTGAGCTGGAAAACAGAGTGTGAATTTCAAAAATAACTGGCAGTTATAACAACGGCATTCGTCTGCCTGACTTACAGAATGCATCTTTGTACCATTTTGTTGCATAGCCATTATCTGCTGATCAGTATTCTGCTGAACAGTATTCCTCTTCTTCTTCAAGCACTCCTTTCCAGTCTGCATGTAGGACACTATGGGTGCAGTCCTCGGCAGTAATCTTACAGGTAACATGGCTGTTAAACTCCTCCCAGTTAGACACCAATAGCTCTTCGATAGAACACATTCCTCACAGCCGCGAGGTAGGTTTGGTGGAGGGGAACTTGATGGGGATGAGCAGTTGCTCTTCAACAGTATATATCGCGTATATGAGTATGCTATGAAGTTAATTAGCATCAACTGGCTGCCTCTTCCGTTTTGGAAGAGTGAATACTTTATGTGGAATACCTTGGCAGTTGGCGCATGTGCATGAGTATGCATCAGTTGCGACATGTATCTTGGCTCCATCCCTCTGCATTGTCGCAATCTGCTGAACTGAATTCTTCTGCTTCTTTCTTCAACACTCTTCCATTATCATAGTCTTCCATTCTTCATGTAGTGAACTGTTGCTACAATCTTTCTCCGAATGTGTAAATGTAATACAGCTATCGAAATTTGCTCTATCCTTCACATTCATCTCGTTGATCGAACACATCATGATGCTTCCACAACGACAGCTCAGCATAGACTGAAAGTATCCCACCTACTCTGGTCAAATGAGTTGAGAAAAAAAGTTCACACTCAAATATGTATTTCCCATCAATTCCCAGGTGGGTGGGTGGGTGCGGAGGGTGGGGGGGGGGGAAGGTGACGGGAGAGGCACATCAGCATAGCCCTGGTACAGTGAAATGTCCACCAAAATTCGAAATTACAGCCAAAATTCAAAACTTCCACCAGTAGGGTAGGTTGGGGGGAGGGGGAGGGGGAACGTGGAGAGAGGAGGGAGTGTGGAAGGGGCCCATGTGCAGGCTGAGAAAAACACGTGTCGTCATCTGGGGCTGGGGGTGTGCGTATTCGGGGTGGGGGCGTGGTCGGGGAGAGGGGGTGATCGGGGGCAGGGGTGATTAATTGATTAATTTAATTAATTTGCATATCAATTTGATATCAAAAGTGGAGTCGTAACCCCTAAATCCCTACTATTGACATATTTTGTTGCAAGATATTCCAAATCCTGAGGAAATAGGGGTAAGCTATAGGGAAAGATGGGTAATTTGCAATATGAAAATGAAGCAAGAGTGCACAATAAGAAGGGAAGACCAAGAACGAAAGTGGGGATTAAATGGGGTGTAAGACAGGGATGCAGTCCTTTGCCACTGATGTTCAATCTATATGTCGAAGAAGCAATGGCGGAAACAAAAGAAATACAGATACAAAAGATTTACAAGTCTGTCACTCTCCAATACAATGTCTATTCAAATATCTTGAGCGCTGGCCTCTATTAAAGTCTGTAAATATTATGAAACCGGAAAACGCACAGAAAATGCGTCAGTGCATGAATGTTAGAATTTAAGTACACCCGCCTCTGGATTTCCAGAGAGGGCGTGCTTTTATATCATTGGCAGCAGCGTAATTGTTCGTGGGTGCGTCGAGTGTCGAAGTACTGTATCCTGCCATTACCGAGCAAGCTGTCCGCAGCTCGTGGTCTTGCGGTAGTGTTCTTGCTTCCCGCGCACTGGGTCCCGGGTTCGATTCCCAGCGGGGTCAGCGATTTTCTCTGCCTCGAGATGACTGGGTGTTGTGTGTCTTTCATCATCATTGATTCGCAAGTCGCTGAAGTGGCCAAAATCCCCGCATGGGGTCTCCCGGCCAACAATGCCGTACGATCATTTCATTTCACTGAGTAAACAATTAAAACTTCAGATTTCCTCAACAATTTTAGGAGATATAACCAGAAAAGACGTCATGATCAACACCATCTGAGTCAGTATTACATCCCCATGAGAAAAATCATAGAATGATCTTAGGGTTACATATATGATAATTTTAATGAGTCTGTTCAATGCAAATTGCCTCCTTTACGTATCAGGAAGGTATAATTATTCTGTATTTCTGTCAGCAAGACAGTCAGATCCTATAAAGATGTAAAGCCTTTCTGTGCATTCTTATATTTATGTTCAACGGAATTTCCATATTCTTAACACTATAAAAAAACCACTGAGAAGCTACTGTATCCCATACTTGCTTGCTTACTAAAAGTAGACGGTCATCTAACATACATGTAGTTCACGGCAGAGCTGCTAGCATCGCTGTTTGGTGCTCATGTAATCGATTTCTGCGTTAAATAATTAAAACTATAGACATACAGAGCATAGCACTACAACCAGTTATCGACTTTGATCATATGGAATGTACACACAGCTAGACAAATACACAGTATTTACTTTAATTCTCTGGAGGATGTCAGGTTAGACCTCACATCAGTCAGCTTTGGTATTCATAGGACAAACAGAAGATTGCATCACAACATGGCAATATGACCACCAATAGCAAAAGCTTTTTTTTATTAATGATGATTATTCACTGTAGTAGCAAAAAGCCATCGGCTAAGGTCCATGATGGCAACAATTCCAGTTCTAAATTCCAGTTCTAAATGTGATTAAACTTGCGCTACATTGTGTGCGCCATGATGTGGATACACCATGATCATGGGGTTGGAGGAGAGTGTGGGGTCCAGCAATGACATGCAACATGCATAGTGCTACTCTGCACACAAAAAACGCCTACTTAGCAGTGTATTTTCATTAATATATCAGTCCTAATGTCTATAAAAAATGCGAGAAGCAGGTTCCAAACCTGGCAACTGTAGTGCAGATGCCGGCCGAAGTGGCCGTGCGGTTAAAGGCGCTGCAGTCTGGAACCGCGAGACCGCTACGGTCGCAGGTTCGAATCCTGCCTCGGGCATGGATGTTTGTGATGTCCTTAGGTTAGTTAGGTTTAACTAGTTCTAAGTTCTAGGGGACTAATGACCTCAGCAGTTGAGTCCCATAGTGCTCAGAGCCATTTTTTGTAGTGCAGATTGTGATAATGCAACCCTAGCATGGAGGGTCTCAAATATATGGATAATTTGGATATCATTTTAAGTAAGTGTAAGACAGGTATTTCTATAATATGTGTCATCTAGACTTAGGTCCTCAGTCTACCTCTTATGCACCCATTGTAGAAGCAGTAGTAAATGGCTCGGAATACTTTATTCTTTATATAAGCACATATCAACAGTACAAGTTTATGTAATCGATTCCCATATTAAATAATTAATAGTTATAGACAGATGGATAATATTCTGTACACATCATACACAGTTATCAGCTTATCCACATTGATAACAAAAATATCTGAGTAAAGAAACCACATGGCAGCACTTTTGCTTATAACATCTAAGTGTGGTTGTAAATATACTCTTTGATGTGAATACCACAAGGCTGGGGACAGGCTGGATGCTGTTACGTTTTCTGTATGCTTGACAGCATACTAACAGAGGCAACTTTAGAGCAGGAGAGTAATTGCTTATAATTATAAATAATAATAATGATAACGATAATAATAATTATTATATAGTATATCTCTCTCCAGTGGCACTGTATTTGTGTCTAGAGCAGTAAATTTGCCATAAATGATACTACTGGAGAGAAAATCGAAAAAGGCTTAAATGTATGATAAATGGGTTTAAAAATTAGACAAACGACAAACAATAGTATTAGGATCTAATCTAGTTCATGTAGGTAAAAATTAAGCTACCCACATTGTCCACATAGTCCCTTTATATCATCTATCAGCAAACTTGTCATGATTTCATCTATAGTAACATCAGTGTACAATCAATCCATTACACTGCATCCAAATATTTCTTTACGAGTCCAAATACGTATTACTTGAGACTAACAGTTATTGGATGAGGAATGTCACAGCATTCAGAACAAAATAACACTGCTGTTTCCCTTCTCTCTCTATCTTCTCTCTCTCTCTCTCTCTCTCTCTCTCTCACACACACACACACACACACACACACACACACACACACACATACAGAGCAAGAGCGAGAGAGAGAGAGAGAGAGAACTATTGGCAGTATGACAATTTCTTATTGTCTCTCAAGAACGCACTATCATTACACTATTGTGTCTCTTAACCTTTAGCACAGTTCTCCATCAGTTTGCAGGCAGATGTTGCCATGATTCTAATAGATCACTCATCCGTTTAGCTTTCTAGGAAATTATCGAAGATTTATACAATACTTTGATGCAGAGTCACAACATATTCAGGGTGTCTACTTACTCCTCCAAGTGTCAGTTACGTAAGCAGACACTTACGTTGAACTTAGCTCCATTATTAAGCATCCGTCACCATCCCGCTTTTCTGATGCATGACATGAGGAATGGATGGAGTACTGCCAGCAACCAGAGCAGTATTTTCAAGTGTGTAACATATCAGGTGAATTCAAAGTTATGTATAATTTTTACCTGCAGCAAAATATACAGATGTGTTCTTGACAGATACAGACCAGTATCTTCTCATTGACGCAGGCCCTAAAATAAGCACAATCCTGAAAACAGGTGCCATGTCTCCCACTTTAGGATCTCTTCCCACATCTCCAGGCAGTGAATAATACACCTACTGAGCTGTATGGGATTACCATCTGCACTATCAACTAAGGTCTGGAGACACTGTATAGATGGAAATTCATTGTGAAAAATGTAGACGAGCTATTGTTGGGCACTGATTGTGTACCCCATTTCCATCTGTGGCCCAATTTAAAGGAGGGGATACTTCACAACAGAGATATTGGTAATTCAGTTCTTGGTATTAACCACCGGTTTCTACTCCTCCGATATCGACAAATTCCTCATTATCGACAAAAGGGCTTCAAGACATATACTATTCAGTAATTAAACAGCTGGCTATGGTAGAGCAGATATGGCGGCGAAAACTTGGTGCTACACAAATTTTTATGTCACAACAGTAGCAAACTAGGTGAAGTTAAGCTTCAGGCGTCATTTTTAAGGATTAACGCAATTTTTGACATCAAGCATCCTCCATCTTCCGATCCTCATCTCCATGGTATCTTACAATCTGCAGAGAAATTGCAGTGGCTCTTCCAAGGAAGATAAAGAATTTGACTACCTGGATGAGAGAGTAATTCTAACCTGGTTGGAGTTGGATGCTGAGAACTCTGGAGATAATGAGGAAGTAAAACGATTATGTAAAGAAGCAGTGCATGATATTCACAAATGTATCGCCCAGTTGTAATTGTCGGTTACTACACCTACTCACCCCAACCATGGACTTCAAGTAGTAACAACAGAGCATTTAGTGTGAATCACCTCACCCTCCCACTGTTATTAGTGTTTTGTTTAGTGTTTCGACATTCTCTACACGTTGTTGCATTAGGGACAATACGATCTACAGAGTAAACACTTCTGAAGGACTTAAAGTCTTCCACAAAGCTCAAAACCTACTTCTAGATAAGATACATGTTGATAAAGCAACTACCAAAGAACTATAAGGACCTAGCGTGACCATCAGATGGTGAATTGGCCTAAAATGGATGGCACATACAGGATGTGTGGGGCTATAGCTCTTTGAACCCTCAAACAGTACCAGACAGATATCTGATCCCTAACATCTACATACATGTATGTACTCTCAAACTACTATACAATGCATGGTGGAGGATAAGTATAGAAAGTATAGAAACAAAAAAGTTTTGTGTAGAGAAACATATAGAAGCATGTGCCTGTGAGCTTAAATTAAATAAAGGCACATTTATAATTGTAACTGTATATAGGTCCCCATCAGGAAATTTTCATCTATTTCTGAAAAATTTGGACTCCTTGTTGTGCTATCTGTCAGACAGGGGGAAGCAAATTATTATTTGTGGGGACTTCAATATAGATTCTCTGAAAGAGGGTAATAGGAAAAATGACCTTGAAGTATTACTCGGTTCTTTCAATTTGACACCCGTTATTGATTTTCCTACTCGGGTGGTAAAGGATAGCAGCTCACTGATAGATAACTTCTTTATAGACCAAGATAAGTTTAACCAGATAAATGCTCAGCCTGTTGAGAACGGTCTTTCTGATCATGGTGCACAGCTAGTTACAATATATGACATAGCTCCATTCAGCAATACTAAACAGTCCTCCAAAGTAGTACGTTAAGTCAACAATTTAACAATTGCAAATTTCAGGGAAAGCCTACAGCAGTTAGACTGGGATGAGGTGTACCGTGAACCTGATGCCAATTTAAAATATAATTTATTTCATGACATTTTTGTAAATGCATTTGAAAACTGCTTCGCCAAGAAAATAGTTAAATATACTCGTAAGAAACCTTGTAACAAACCATGGCTTACTAAGGGTATAAAAATATCTTGTAACCGGAAAAGGGAAATGTATCTGACAGCAAGAAAGAGTAGTGACCCAGAAACTATCAAAAATTATAAAAACTACTGTGTTATATTAAGAAAAGTTATTAAAAAATCCAGGAGTATGTGTATCATGTCTGAAATCAGCAACTCTGATAATAAAATTAAAACAATTTGGAATATTATTAAAAGAGAAACAGGTCAACCAAGAGCAGAGGAAGACAGTATTACCATCAAATTGAATGAAAACTTTACGAACAAAGAGTCAGAAGTTGAAAATATTTTTAAGAATCATTTTCTAAATGTTGCGGATATAGTAGGATCCAGGTGTTCATTAGAATATGCTAGGCTGTTAATGGAAGAGGCCATACCTACGCAATTTGATACAATTGAAATCTCACCCACTTCTCCCTCTGAAATTAGGAAAATAATAAACTTGCTTAAAAGCAAAAACTCACATGGAATTGATGGCATTTCCAGCAAAATACTAAAAGCTTGTTCTCAACAGATAAGTAAGATTCTCAGCCACCTGTGTAATAGCTCTCTGGAACAGGGCATGTTCCCTGATAGACTGAAATATGCTATTGTTATACCTTTGCATAAAAAGGGGGATAGATCTGATGTCAACAATTACCGTCCAATCTCCCTTCTAACAGCTTTATCCAAAATTTTTGAGAAAGTAATGTATTCAAAAGTAGCTTCACATATATGTAAAAATGAAGTACTAACAAAATGTCAGTTTGGTTTCCAGAAAGGTTTTTCAACAGAAAATGCCATATATGCTTTCACCACCAAATTTCGAATGATCTGAATAACCGAACACCACCCATTGGGATTTTTTGTGATCTCTCAAAGGCTTTTGATTGTGTAAATCATGAAATTCTGCTAGACAAGCTCAAGTATTGTGGCATGAGTGGGACAGTGCACAAATGGTTTAATTTGTACCTAACTGGAAGAGTGCAGAAAGTTGAAATAAGTAGTTCTCATAATATGCAAAGATCAGCACATTCCTCAAACTGGGGAACTATCAAGAATGGGGTTCCACAAGGGTCAGTCTTGGGTCCTTTGTTGTTCTTAATATATATTAATGACTTGCCAGTCTATATTCATGAAGAGGCAAAGTTAGTCCTCTTTGCTGATGATACAAGTATAGTAATCACACCTGACAAACAAGAATTAACTGATGAAATTGTCAATACTGTCTTTCAGAAAATTACTAAGTGGTTCCTTGTAAATGGACTCTCACTGAATTTTGATAAGACACAGTACATACAGTTCCGTACAGTGGCTGGTATGATGCCATTAATAAATACAGACCTTAATCAGAAGCATATAGCTAAGGTAGAATATTGCAAATTTTTAGGTGTGTCCATTGATGAGCGATTAAATTGGAAGAAACACATTGATGATCTGCTGAAACGTCTGAGTTCAGCTACTTATGCAATAAGGGTCATTGCAAAATTTGGTGATAAACATCTTAGTAAATTAGCTTACTGCGCCTATTTTCACTCATTGCTTTCATATGGCATCATATTTTGGGGTAATTCATCACTGAGGAATAAAGTATTTATTGCACAAAAGCATGTAATCAGAATAATAGCTGGAGTCCACCCAAGATCATCCTGCAGACATTTATTTAAGGATCTAGGGATATTCACAGTAGCTTCTCAGTACATATACTCTCTTATGAAATTTGTTATTAACAACCAAACCCAATTCAAATGTAATAGCAGTGTGCATAACTACAATACTAGGAGAAAGGATGATCTTCACTATTCAAGATTAAATCTAACTTTGGCACAGAAAGGGGTGAATTATACTGGCACTACAGTCTTTGGTCACTTACCAAATAGTATCAAAAGTCTGACAGATAACCAACAAGTATTTAAGAAGAAATTAAAAGAATTTCTGAATGACAACTCCTTCTACTCCATAGAGGAATTTTTAGATATAAATTAAGAAAAAAGAAAGAAAAAAACAAAAAAAATATTTTAAAAAATATTAAATAAAATAAAATAAAAACACAAAAAATAAAAAAGTTGATATATTAACTTAAGTATGTTGTTAAATTAACTTAATTATGTCATGTATTGGAAAATTTGACTTGTTCCACATCACTACGAAATATCGTATTCATGATCCATGGAACTAGTATTTATCTAATCTAATCTACCACATAGCACTACTAGTCATTTCCTTTCCTGTTCCACTCGAAAACAGAGCAAGGAAAGAAAGACTGTCTAAGAGCTCATATATTTTGGTCTTCTGCCCAGTGGAAAAATTTGAAATATTAGTGAGCAATGCCAGTTATGCAAGAACAAGATTACAATCCAGGGACACTCAGTGACATGAGATGGATTCAGTCTAATGCGAGAACATATAGAATTTGTCAGACAAACATCACACTCTACCACATTCCGTGAACTTTGAGGATTTTTTGGGAATGGTTAACTTTTATAGGAGTCGCACCCTTCATGCTACAAAACTTCAGGCCTGCGTAACTAACACTTTGGCAGGTTAAACTACTTGAGGTGCTTCTGCAATGGCCTTGAAGCTGCAACATGTATTTGACATTTTTGACACTGTCAAAAAGTGCCTTCACAAAACCATTGCTCTGGCATACCCATCACCTTCAGCGTAACTGTCCATAATCGTGGATACCAGTGGTACAGCAATCTGGGCAGTTTAGAAACAAAAACTGAAAATGGCCAACATCGGCCACTTTGATTCTTTTTGTGAAACTTACTGAGTCACAACAACTATGATCGGCTTATGCCCAGGAGATTTTGGCCCTGTGTGAAGCCATAAGTATTTCTGGGAGTTTATTGAGAATTGTCTACTTACCACATTTACCAAAACATGTGACATGCAACCCCTGTAAGAATTGCAATTCTTCTAATTTCTATCATCTGTATTACCTTGGACCATTTACTTCTGCAATTTACCACATCAGCAGGGCAGATAATGAGGTTGATGACTATCTGTCATACATTATCGTGCTTAGAATGGTGATAGATTTCAGTGATATGGCAAAGGAATAAAGGAAGGATCGAAAGATGACAGTGTTCTTGATGGGCAGCACTATAAAATTAATAGTGAAAAAGAACTGATCTTTAGCACAGCTTTGCACCAGTGATGCAATACTTTGCAAGGCAAATTATGTCCACTGGTCACAGTTAAGTTTCACAGAGCTATTTTCAATAATGTACATTACCTGTCACACCTTGCCGCCCACCCACCTCACAGTTAGGGACTGAACGTTTCATGTGTCCAGTGTTAAGGCCAATTGGAGGAAGTGAGCCATGGTTGCCTCAGCTAGCAGAGCAGATCATGCCTTCCTACAACATGGAAATTTGACATTCCAAAAAGAAGACTACAGTACATCCACTTGGACCTGGCGGGACCACTACCAGAATCGCATGGTTTCTGATTTATGTTACCAGCTACTGATAAATTGATGTGCTGGGTAGAAGCAAATCCATTGATGGACATGACGACTATATCGACTTCTCTTGCCTTTGTACAATTGGAGATTGCATGTTTTGCCTGCCAGTCTTCAGTAACTAATGACCGGAGCTGACAGTTCAAAGTATCATATGTTTAAAGGGTTGTGTAGAACGTGTGGTGTTCAACATTTTAGAACTACAACAAGTCACCTGCAAACTGAAGCACTAGTCGATCATCAGTACCATACACTTCATGCTGCTCTCATGTGCCATTCCTGACAGGGGATTGAAACCCTAATGTGTATTGTTGGCATACATACCACCTGCAAAGAAGACTAGCAGGCATCTTCCGCAGAAATTTTGGATAGCAAAATGCCTGGCTCTTTCCACTGAGTTTTGGCTTCTGTCTCTATATCTGGTGGACTGCGAGTTATCACTTTAGTGACTAAGGTTAAACAACATATCGCTCACATCCACGCACTTCTTTCTCAGGCACACATCGTGCAACTAGCATTTACCCACAAGATATTGATAGATTGTAACCACGTAATTCTGTATGAAGAAACTATCTGGGCAGCGCTGCATCAACCGTATTCCATGTCTTGTAAAGTGTTATAGTGCGGTGATCAAACATTCACTATTTTGCTTAATGGAAAGCTCTCAATCTTCTCCAGTCAAAGCCTTAAGCCACTATGGGTATTGCTGGATCAAAAAAGTGACGAAAGACTAGCCTGTCAACAAGACAATCTCACATCTTCCTCTGAAACATCGCACAATGAATGGTCTTCGTATCTGCTTCCCTCCCCCAAATGGAGAGAATGATGCACTGAGATCACCACTTCAATGTGGTACCGACAACCCCCCCCCCACATTGAGGGAATGACTTAGCAATGTCCTTAGTTGAAGACTGCATAGACACCCCTCCCACCTCTTGCTGGCTGACTCCCATGGACCCTGCCATTCCTTCACAAATACATTCAGGGATAGTCATGCTTCTACCTTTCCCCCCTTTGGTGCTCTTTGCATGGAGACAACGACCTGCAGAAGTCACTGTAATGACTGAAATTAAGACCAATGACCATAATTTGTTTCTTGATGTCTTTGCCTTTGAGCTCTTTGGACTGTACATATTATGCTATCTGAGTTAAACATGTGTGTATACTTTGATGACTTTTGTTTAAGCAAATAAAGATGGTTAATTTCGTAATAAATGCAAGCACAGAATTTCCCAAGGATTACAACACTGTATGGCCATCTTCTTAAATAGTAATTTAAAAATAACTAGGAACAATGTAGGTACGTTACCAAAAAGTATTTTGCTCTGCCGACACAGGTGACTGGACAGTATCAATTACTGTAAGTCATGTATAAGAAGACCTTGATTATGTAAGTGGATATTATGTTGAACTTAGCTACATTTGTGATGATCTCCAACCTTTTCCACACAGCAAAATTTATAGATCGCTAATCCAAAGGCAAATGAGTAACCTGATTAAGCTTAATTACAAAGACGTTAAATGGAAACAAGTGGGAAAAATATCTTGCATATTTTCAGCCTTGTATGATGTGACAAATGAAACAATACTGACAGGAGAGAAATTGCATAAGATAAAATTAAGTCCCATACAAGACTACGAACTGATAGATGCCATAGCTCGCTGATTGATCTACATCTACATCTATACTCTGCGAATCACCGCAAAGTGCATGTCAGAGTATGTCGCATTGTACCATTTATTAAAGTTTCTTTCCATCCCATTCACATATGGAGCACAGTAAGAAAGATTGTTTGAATGCCTCAGTGCATGCTGTAATTATTCTAATCTTGTCCTCACAACATCTATGTGAGCGATATGTAAGGAATTATAGTATATTTCTAGAGTAATCATTAAAAGTCAGTTCTTGAAACTATCTTAGTAGACTGTCTCAGGTTAGTTATACCTATCTTCAAGAGTCTGTTAGTTCAGGCTCTTCAGTATCTCTGTGACACTCTCTCACAGGTCAAACAGAGCTTTGACCATTTGTGCTGTCCTTATCCACATATGTTCAATATCCCCTGTTAGTCCTATTTGGTACGAGTCCTACACACTTGAGAAATATTCTAGAATGGGTCACATGAGTGATTTGTAAGCAATTTGCTTTGTAGACTGATGGCACTTACCCAGTCTTCTACCAATCAACTGAAGTCTGCCACCTGCATTACCCTCAACTGAGCTTATGTGAAAGTTCCAGTTTATATCCCTACAAAGTGTTACCCTGCGGTATTTGTATTAGTTGGCCGGTTCCAACTGTGACTTTTTGATATTATAGTCACAGGATACTACAATTTTTTGTTTTGTGAAGTGCATAATTTTACATTTCTGAACATTTAAAGTAAGGTGCCAGTCTTAGTAAAACTCTGAAATCTTATCAATATCTAACTGAATATTTATGCAGCTTCTTTATAGATAATTGCCTCATCTGCAAAAAGTGTGAGGTTACTATTAATATTGTCTGAAAGCACACTTCCCTGGGGCGCATCCAAAGTTACTTCTGCATCTGATGACGATTCCACATCCAAGTTAACAAGCTGCATCCTCCCTACCAAAAAGTCCTCAATTTTTCAAATTTCACTTGATACTCCATATGGTTGACTTTTGACAATAAGCATAGGTGTGGTACTGAGTCTAATGCTTTTCAAAAATCAATATATACTGCATCTACCTGATTGCCTTGACCCAAAAGTTTCTGTACGGCGTGTGAGAAATGTTTGAGTTGGGCTTCACTTGATATATATCTTCAGAAAGCGTGCTGATTGGCATGGAGGAGTACATTCTGTTCAAGATACCTCATTATGTTTGAGCTCAGAATATGTTCTAAGACTCCAAGAACTCAGTGTCAAGGATACTTGTGCACTGTGACACTGCAATTGATATATAAAACTACTGATTTTTTATCTAATTTTCTGAACATATTTATATTTCTGCTTGTTTTAGTTGTCCTTTGTACTTTGGTAATCATTGTTGTCACAATCACATCATAGTTGCTGATACCAGTATGAGTGTTGACACCAACAAAGAGGTCAGGTTTATTTGTTGTCATTAGATTAAATACATTTCCATCATGAATGGGGTTCTGAACTATCTGTTGTAGGTAGTTTACAGAGAAGGCCTTTACCAATGTTTCACAGGATATCTTATCACACTCACCTCTAACAAAACTGTAATTTTCCCACTTTATTGTTGGATGATTATAGTCTCCACTGATGATTACTGTATTATTAGGGAACTGACTTACAAATGAACTAAGATTTTCTCTTTAGGTTTTCAGTTACATCAGGAGTTGAGTTTGGTGGGTGAGAGAAGGATTCAATTACAACTTTAGGCCCACCCCTGATACTGGGTCTTGCCCAAACAGTCTCACATGCTGATTTAATTTCTACCTTGGTCTACTATGACAAATAACCATCTCCATCTCCTAGTAGCCTACCCTTTCGACATACACTTAAAAGTTTTCCCAAAAATTTCACTACTGTCAATTGCAGTTACAACCAGCTGATATGCTGTGATAATATAGATCTGGAAATGGAGAAGAAGAAAACTGGCCACTATCGCGTTGACATCTGAGGACGCAAGACATTTAAAAGATGTAATCCATTGCCTTCCCAGAAACAAAGAATAACAACACGCTATGTCTCATAGGACAATACGTAGGCGACTCTTTCTCCTCACTCATAAGAGAACAACAATGCAGGAATACCTACACAATATCGCAGAAGAACACTATGTCGTAAAAGGACAGCCGAAGTGCAAGAAAAGGTTCCAAAACTGTCTCCACTTGACCTGTTCAAGCTAATACAGATGAATGTATATACACAAACATAACACAAAAGTTTATGGTCTACATCCTCTTAAATTCCAATATTTCGTTTTAAGGAAAATATTTTTAAATGAATTATTCACAGAATTGTCATCAGAAGTCTATGAACAGTACTGAGAAAAACACAGTTTAGTTAAAAAAATGGTTAGAAACGAGGGTTACAGAGTGGAAGGGAGCAGGTTTGCGTGCTTCTATATTCTTATTTTTCTTTAGTCTTCGCATTTGTAACGGATTTTGTGACTATCTTATTAATGTAATAGAAGTATAATCTGCGGTGTGTGCGGTGTGTCAGCAAGATGGCGGCCAAGTTGAAAGTGCATGATGTGCCTTCACGAAAAAACGTAAATTTCGGCAGTAAAAGGAAAACGTGTGCAAGTTGTAAGACTGAATGACAGAAGCTGAACGAACGGCTATCCAGTCTACAGTTTACAATAGACGCTCAAAAGGTGGAAATAAGTAAACTAAAATCTGAAAAACGTGATTAGATTAGATTAGATTAGATTAGATTAATACTAGTTCCATGGATCATGAATATGATATTTCGTAATGATGTGGAACGAGTCGAATTTTCCAATACATGACATAATTAGGTTAATTTAACAACATACTTAAGTTAATATAACAACTTTATTTTTTGTGTTTTTTTGTTTTTCTTTATTTTTTTATTTTTTTAAATATTTTTTTGTTTTTTTTTAACTTATATCTAAAAATTCCTCTATGGAGTAGAAGGAGTTGTCATTCAGAAATTCTTTTAATTTCTTCTTAAATACTTGTTGGTTATCTGTCAGACTTTTGATACTATTTGGTAAGTGACCAAAGACTTTAGTGCCAGTATAATTCACCCCTTTCTGTGCCAAAGTTAGATTTAATCTTGAATAGTGAAGATCATCCTTACTCCTAGTATTGTAGTTATGCACACTGCTATCACTTTTGAATTGGGTTTGGTTGTTAATAACAAATTTCATAAGAGAGTATATGTACTGAGAAGCTACTGTGAATATCCCTAGATCCTTAAATAAATGTCTGCAGGATGATCTTTGGTGGACTCCAGCTATTATTCTGATTACATGCTTTTGTGCAATAAATACTTTATTCCTCAGTGATGAATTACCCCAAAATATGATACCATATGAAAGCAATGAGTGAAAATAGGCGTAGTAAGCTAATTTACTAAGATGTTTATCACCAAATTTTGCAATGACCCTTATTGCATAAGTAGCTGAACTCAGACGTTTCAGCAGATCATCAATGTGTTTCTTCCAATTTAATCGCTCATCAATGGACACACCTAAAAATTTGCAATATTCAACCTTAGCTATATGCTTCTGATTAAGGTCTATATTTATTAATGGCGTCATACCATTCACTGTACGGAACTGTATGTACTGTGTCTTATCAAAATTCAGTGAGAGTCCGTTTACAAGGAACCACTTAGTAATTTTCTGAAAGACAGTATTGACAATTTCATCAGTTAATTCTTGTTTGTCAGGTGTGATTACTATACTTGTATCATCAGCAAAGAGAACTAACTTTGCCTCTTCATGAATATAGAATGGCAAGTCATTAATATATAATAAGAACAACAAAGGACCCAAGACTGACCCTTGTGGAACCCCATTCTTGATAGTTCCCCAGTTTGAGGAATGTGCTGATCTTTGCATGTTACGAGAACTACTTATTTCAACTTTCTGCACTCTTCCAGTTAGGTACGAATTAAACCATTTGTGCACTGTCCCACTCATGCCACAATACTTGAGCTTGTCTAGCAGAATTTCATGATTTACACAATCAAAAGCCTTTGAGAGATCACAAAAAATCCCAATGGGTGGTGTTCGGTTATTCAGATCATTCAAAATTTGATGGTGAAAGCATATATGGCATTTTCTGTTGAAAAACCTTTCTGGAAACCAAACTGACATTTTGTTAGTACTTCATTTTTACATATATGTGAAGCTACTCTTGAATACATTACTTTCTCAAAATTTTTGGATAAAGCTGTTAGAAGGGAGATTGGACGGTAATTGTTGACATCAGATCTATCCCCCTTTTTATGCAAAGGTATAACAATAGCATATTTCATTCTATCAGGGAAAATGCCCTGTTCCAGAGAGCTATTACACAGGTGGCTGAGAATCTTACTTATCTGTTGAGAACAAGCTTTTAGTATTTTGCTGGAAATGCCATCAATTCCATGTGAGTTTTTGCTTTTAAGCAAGTTTATTATTTTCCTAATTTTAGAGGGAGAAGTGGGTGAGATTTCAATTGTATCAAATTGCGTAGGTATGGCCTCTTCCATTAACAGCCTAGCATATTCTAATGAACACCTGGATCCTACTATATCCACAACATTTAGAAAATGATTATTAAAAATATTTTCAACTTCTGACTTTTTGTTCGTAAAGTTTTCATTCAATTTGATGGTAATACTGTCTTCCTCTGCTCTTGGTTGACCTGTTTCTCTTTTAATAATATTCCAAATTGTTTTAATTTTATTATCAGAGTTGCTGATTTCAGACATGATACACATACTCCTGGATTTTTTAATAACTTTTCTTAATATAACACAGTAGTTTATATAATTTTTGATAGTTTCTGGGTCACTACTCTTTCTTGCTGTCAGATACATTTCCCTTTTCCGGTTACAAGATATTTTTATACCCTTAGTAAGCCATGGTTTGTTACAAGGTTTCTTACGAGTATATTTAACTATTTTCTTGGCGAAGCAGTTTTCAAATGCATTTACAAAAATGTCATGAAATAAATTATATTTTAAATTGGCATTAGGTTCACGGTACACCTCATCCCAGTCTAACTGCTGTAGGCTTTCCCTGAAATTTGCAATTGTTAAATCGTTGACTGAATGTACTACTTTGGAGGACTGTTTAGTATTGCTGAATGGAGCTATGTCATATATTGTAACTAGCTGTGCACCATGATCAGAAAGACCGTTCTCAACAGACTGAGCATTTATCTGGTTAAACTTATCTTGGTCTATAAAGAAGTTATCTATCAGTGAGCTGCTATCCTTTACCACCCGAGTAGGAAAATCAATAATGGGTGTCAAATTGAAAGAACCGAGTAATACTTCAAGGTCATTTTTCCTATTACCCTCTTTCAGAGAATCTACATTGAAGTCCCCACAAATAATAATTTGCTTCCCCCTGTCTGACAGATAGCACAACAAGGAGTCCAAATTTTTCAGAAATAGATGAAAATTTCCTGATGGGGACCTATATACAGTTACAATTATAAATGTGCCTTTATTTAATTTAAGCTCACAGGCACATGCCTCTATATGTTTCTCTACACAAAACTTTTTTGTTTCTATACTTTTTGCACAATGATAACTTTTGACATATATGGCAACTCCTCCTTTCTCCATATTTTCTCTCATTACATGTGCAGAGAGCTTATATCCACTTACATTTACCTTATCCATATCAGTAACAATGTGATGCTCAGACAGGCATAGTATATCTATTTCATTCTCAGCTTCTAAATCTTCTAAACAAACCAGAAGCTCATCTACTTTATTCTTTAAACTCCCAATATTTTGATGAAATATACTTATTTTTAATTCTACTTTTATGAGAACCTTTCCTTATTCTAACATTTGCAGTACTCTCCTGTCTGAGTTTCTCATTGTGCTTAGGCCTAGTTTCTATACCAGTGGTCACACGGTGTTCAGAGAGGCAGATTATGTCAACTGGGTTGGGTGACTTTAATTCATAAATGCAATTACCTAGGACTGAGATACAACTTGGTGGAGATAAAATTTCTGGTGATTGGTGAAAATTTATAATTGAAAGCTGTGATTGGTGATCCAATGTGCTAGACTTGTGCTGTTTAATTCCTTTCCTAAACTGAAGATTTGTTTCAATCCTGACCTCTCGTAGAACTTGACATCTTTCTGTCTTACCTATCCTAAAAAAGGTGCTGCTCCAACACCTGTAACCACTGTTATTTTACCATTCATGGCAGTGCCTCCCCCCCTTAAATTTCCTGCTATTACCCCAGCCAGTTTCCCCTTCCCTTTCCTGTTGAGATGTGGGCTGTGCCTGGTATAGTCCCACCTACTGAGATAATCAACAGGAACCACACCAATATGAGCCCCCACACCCGACCCAAGCAGCCGTTCCAACTCCAAATTAACTCTCCCAACAGAAGAGTTCAAATGAGGCCGGTCATGGCGTCTCAGGACAGATACAAATTCAACATTGGTGTGTCTCGATGCCGACGCAATCTTTACCAGGTCACACTCTATACTGTACCCAGGATCTCTGTCGATGCTGTTCCCTGGCCCTCCCACAATAACCACGGTGTCTTCCCTGGTAAATCCTTTACAGAGTGAACCTAAATCCTCTGTCACCTGATCCAGACTAGTACTTGGTTTGAAAAAATTTGTGACCTGGTGTTCTGGTCCTAATTCCTCCTGCAGAAGTTGGCCTACACCTCTGGCATGAGAACTGCCTAACAACAAAGCTTTCTTCCTTTTCGATGACTTTCCTACATTCTTTTTCAATTTCCTATTGAAAGTTTGTTGTGTCCTGTCTACACCTACCTCTGCTTGAGGCTCATCAGTTTCTAACTGAAGCAACAGGTCAAACTTATTTTTGACATTCACCACAAAACTGTCAGACTTAGTTCTAGGCCTGTTCCTTCTGCTACCTGTTGCCACTTCCCACCTCTCTTTGCTCTTCTCCCTCCTTAACCTGTCCAGATCTTCCCTAGCCTGATCTAGCTCAGCCTGAAGGGCAGCAATTTTCCCCTCCTGTTCCACTATCTTCCTATCTCTGCTGCAAATCCTACATAACCACTGATGAGCCTGATCCACTTTCCCAACAAACACGCCACTGCAATCCCCCCAGTGAAAAAAACTACTACATCCATCACACCAAACCCCGGAACTAACAATTCTACGGCAAGTCAGGCACTTCTCACTCATGGCAAAAATAATACTTTAGCTAGAACAAATCAATTAAATTACCGAAAATCAAAAAAAGACGTTACAAGATTTAAGCCTATTCACAAATGTATATAAGCAAGTTTCTGATTTAAAATTCCGCTGTTTTTCTGAGAGCTGTATTAAAACAATGAAGGTATACGCTATTTATTATATATTTCACTCGATTGAATGAAAAAAAGGACAATTAAACGAGGTACTTTAACTTTGATTCTCCAAAAACGTTACGAGAATTAGGCCTATAAACAAATGTATATAGGCAAGTTTCTGATATAAAGTTACGCTGTTTTTCTGAAATCTGTATTAAAACAATGAAGTTATACGCTATTTACGTTAGTTTACTTATTTGTTACCGAGAAACTAGTTAAATTACCGTGAAACAATAAACAAACACGTTTACAAAATTTAAGCCTAAGCGTGACTTCGCGAAGTTACGAGCTTTTCGTGTTTTCTGAAAAAATACGCAGAGAAAAGTCAAACCTTTAATGGCAAGACTAAACGATACACTAATGCACGTATTTAATTTGTTGTCGGCGTTAAACTAAATTATATTCCTGTATAAATCACTTAACTTTCTGGAAATGGTTTCTGGCGTCACTTACTCGGCGGCCATCTTGGAACAAGAAAGAAGACTCGGTCTCGGGAAAATGGAAGAGAATGACTGAAGGAAGTTGTACTCAGAAGGTAAAAGATGTGAAAGACAGTGAAAATTTAGTGCAAAAAACTCTTTTGAAGTGCTTTCTGCCGTTGATTCAGTGTACACGTCGGAAAGGGTTGAAAAGTTGGAAAATAAAGTAGGCAAACCGTTGCTCGTAAGTAGGTCAAACAGTGCAAATACTGCGACAGGAGATATTCTAGAAGCTCCGAAAATAAGCGCGCACACCTACACTACCACAGACTTCAATGCAACAAAGGAAACTACGTTAAAAAACGTATCTCCAGCGAAACTGCAAACTGAAGAACATCTAGAATACGCGCGGCAAAAAAACAACACTACTCAGGTGAGAAGGACGACGGTTCAATCCCGCGTCCGGCCATCCTGATTTAGGTTTTCCGTGATTTCCCTAGATCACTTCAGGCTAAAGCCGGGATGGTTCCTTTGAAAGGGCACGGCCGCCTTCCTTCCCCATCCTTCCCTAATCCGAGCTTGTGCTCCGTCTCTAATGACCTCGTTGTCGACGGGACGTTAAACACCAATATCCTCCTCCTCCTCAGGTGAGAAGAAGAATCTTAAATCCTCCAGTTACAAAAAGTGTGAAATACAAAACAGTCTGTGTGTTAGGTGATAGTCACGGCCGTGAAATTTCCTCAATGTTGATGAGACCATGTAGTTTCAAGGGATCTGGTTTCATAAAGCCAGGGGCCCCATTGAGTGAAATAACGGACCTTAGAACATCAACTGACGTAGCTAGTTTGAATAAAGACGATTTCGCCGTGTTTATAGGAGGATCAAACGACGTCTATAGAAACGAGACACACAAGGTGATTACAGAAATGAGGAAATGGTTAAATAATTTAACCCACACAAATGTACTCATTGTGAATATCCCGCATCTCATGATTTACCACCCTGGTCGTGTGTGAATCGCGAAATTAATGTTGGAAACGAGTGTATCACTGAAATATGCACTAACTTTAAGAATGCCGATTTTGTAGACATAAACAGATTGGAGCGAGGGTTCCATACAGTCCATGGACTTCGTTTAAATACGCCAGGAAAGAAATTACTAGCCGAAAAAATATGTACTCGCATTTCGAAGAAGAGTGAAAAAAAAAGTATAAGTGACAAACAAACGGAGATTAAGAAGTGCTTTAGCCGAGTTCCAAGCTGTGCAATCGGCCAAATGCAAATTACGAAGTGGTTTAAACCGATTAGGCAAGAAACAATCAATCAAGTCGTCAGCCAAACGAAAGTTACGAAATGGTTTAAACCGAAGAGGACAGATGTGGATGAAGCAAAACTTATACAAGCTCCAGAAGTTAACTCACCTGCTGATTGCCACCAGCGAACAGAAGCCACACACAAGGAAGATACAGAACATTTTTTAGGGTAAGTGCTGTATTAGAAATGCCATTAGATAAAGAATCAGAAACCGTTTCAACTAAAGTTACTAAGTACCCAGATTTTGCTATACTACACCATAACGTTCAGTCACTCACAAATAAAATTTCCATGTTGGAAGCACTAGTCCAGTATGCACTAAACATGGACATAATTTGCGTTACTGGACATTGGCTACGAAATGACGAAGTAAAATTAACGTCAATCTCTTTGATATAGATTAGCAAGTCATTTTAGCCGAGAGTTTTCAAACATGGTGGCTCTGCTATCTTTGTGAAAGTTCTGTGATGTCAGTAAAAGTTATATTGACTCAAATGAAAAAGACTTTGAACTTTCCATTACCAAACTGCCAGAGTTTAATTTCATAGTTATTAACATAGATGGAGCACCAAGTGGAAACCTGTCAGTCTTCATGAATAAACTAGAGGTTCTGCAGAACAAGATCAGTACACTAAATATGAAGATAGTGCTTTGTGGGGATTTCAATATTGATTTTTCAAGAGACAGCAGCAGCAGAGATACTTTGATAAATATAACCAACACATTCAATATGATCCCCACAATACACTGTCCAACAAGATTAACAGAATGCACAAATTCCATTATTGACCAAATATTCATCTCAGAAACAACTTACAGATTCACAAGCAGAGTACTGAGCATGGCTTATAGTGATCTTGAGGCACAGCTGCTGTGTATAGAAATGCCAACAAGTAGTTGCAGTTCTGGAAAAGTAGTTGAAAGAAGAATCTTTTCGGAAGATAACATTAGAATTTTTAATCTCTTACTGGCGAAGGAGAACTGGGAAAGCATCGCGACTCAGAACAATGTTGATAGCATGTACATGAGTTTTCAGAGCATCTTTCTTCACTATTTTAATGTAGCATTTCCAAAAGTAGTAAAAACAGTAAAACCTAACAATAATAAGCAATGGGTAACTAAAGGCATAAAAATTTCCAGTGAGAGAAACAGATTTCTTCAGTACTCTTGTAAGAAATATAGAGTAACCCAAGAATTTGCAGATTATTCAAAAGCCTACAAAAGAATCTATGGTAGAGTAGTCAAAGAGGCAAAAATTTTGTGGAATGACAATTTGATAAGAAACTCAACTAACAAAATGAGATCCACGTGGAGAGTTATAAAGAAAGAAACTTGTAGTTCAGTTCCAAAGAAAAAGAATGTATCATTAACACTAGAAGGCTCAAAAGTCACAGACCCAAATTCAGTGTGGAAAAATTCAATGAATACTTCACCTCCCTAGCTGAAGTCCTCATTCAAGTACTCTGTCAAGGACCAGTCCCAAGTTTCTCCAGCAAGTCAGTGACCCTCAATGCTTCTATGTATGTGTATGAAACAAACCCCAATGAAATTATAAGTAAAATTAAATCATTAAGCAATAAAATGTCAAGTGGTCTTGATGAAGTACCTGATTTCATATTTAAAAAAATGTGCTCACCACATAGCAAACCCTTTGGCAAAAATTTTCAACCTCTCTTTAAAAACTGGTGTATTCCCAGATATTTTTAAAATAGCAAAAGTTTCACCACTGCTAAAGAAAGGTTCTTCTGAAAAAATATCAAACTACCGACCCGTGTCACAGTTAAGTTCCTTCTCAAAAATTCTAGAAAAACTCTTCTATGACAGGCTTTTAAGTTTCATAAATAAATATGCACCTCTTACAGTACAACAACATGGTTTTAGAAAGTCTAAATCTACACAGACAGCAATTTTTGAATTCTTAGACTGCATTTAAAATCCCTTAATCAACATAAATTAGCTGCAGGTATTTTTCTAGATCTATCAAAAGTCTTCGACGTCCTGGACCATAACATTCTGCTCGAAAAATTAGAAAGACGAGGAGTAAGAGGTATAGCACGTAGCTGGTGGTGTTCATATCTAAAAAACCGCAGGCAGAAGGTATCACTTCAGTATGAATTCAACAAAATGAATAAAACAAGAAACAACTCCTTTCTTTCTAGGGAATTACCAATAAAATATGGTGTGCCACAGGGCTCAATCTTAGGTCCACTACTCTTCTTGATTTATGTAGACGACTTAGCTGAATATATGACTCATACAAAAACTGTCTTGTTTGCTGATGACACCAGCATATTGCTCACTGGATCCAGTCCAGAAACTTCGCGGTCCACAGCAGAAAGTTCTATGAAAAGACTTTCTGAGTGGTTCACAAAAAACAAACTCATTATAAATACTGAAAAAACTGTGTGTGTCGATTTTCATTTAATTCCTCCAACTAATCAAATGTCTATTCAAGCCCAATTAAAAAATGATCCCCTAGAAAATGTAAAAGTCACAAAATTCTTTGGTCTTTGGGTTCAGCAAGACTTAAAGTGGGACACACATATAAATAACTTGTGTAGAAAACTATCATCTGTGTGCTATGGCCTAAGAATTTTAAAGGCTACAACAAGCAAAACAACAGTACTGCAGGCATACTATGCACAGTTCCACTCACTAATCCGATATGGGATCATTTTCTGGGGATACTCAACTCACAGTGTAAAGGTTTTTAGAATGCAAAAAAGAGCTTTAAGAATAATTTGTGGCCTTAAAAAGATGGAGTCCTGTAAATCCCATTTTACTTAGCTTGGTGTTCTTAATGTTCCAAGTTTATTCATTTTTGAAACTATCTTGTTCACTAGGGACTACCTCCTGAAAACAGGCAAACTACTACAGAACAAATGTGTACACAGCTATAGTACCAGAAGGGAATCAAATATACATCAAAAATATCACAGAACAACCACCTATCAGAGGAGCATAATTAACATTGGTGTAATACTACATAATAAGATACCAGAGGAAATAAAAAATACTGCTCATCCAATATTTAAAGCTAAACTAAAGGCATTTCTAATAAAGCACTGTTTCTAATCTGTCAGAGAATTTCTGAATAAGTAACAAAATTAATTGTAGTAGGTACCTAATTTTAATTGCTAATACTATGTATTATTGTAACTTATCTTTGACCTGTCCAATATCAATTGTACAATTTGTGCTATATGATAAAACTGGACCAATAAAAAATCAAATCAAATCAGATATTGAATGTTATTTACACTTAAACCAGTCTCTCTCAAGACTTTGTTCGGTTTTGTAACTTCAGTCTGATTAAAAAACGACAGATTAAATTGACATTTATATTCTGTCACAAATATTTGGCTTTTTATCAGAATATGTCGCGATTTCCGAGAGCCCACTCAAGCAAGCGAGAAGCTTTTTTCTCTGGCGACTTACTGGGTCGAGTGCTATCACAGTCTATGTTAGACTGTGGTGCTATCTTCTTTAATGGTCACGTGATCCTGACTGCATAACAGATCTTTGTATTCACGGAACTTCATAGGTGCATTAAGCATTTGAACAAGAAAGCGCGAAAGTGACGAAGAGCTAAAGGTCAACAATAAGTGTTAAACATAAAAACTGCAATTTGAAAGCCATATAGTAATTAATGGGAGAAGCAATGATGGAAACTGGAGCGTTGACGGTTTATCAGTGCAAAGAATGTAATCATATAGTAAGTGACAGTAGTGTACGTGTTAGTGAGAACGGGAAAATACTGGTATTGACAGGTGAGTCAATTTACGTTGTCTCGAAGTATAAATTTTTCTTCCTTGACATTACTGTTTATTTGCTCGTAACACTTTACAGCACCGTAGATGAATATAATGTCATTTGTAAAGGCTGTGTAAGAACATCCGCTATGTTCATTTACTGTCACCGGTACCATTTTTTGACGATTGTCGACATAGCTTTGTGAGCAAGGTAAGGGTTGCTACACACTGTTGCCAGTGATCATTCTCGTAGAGATTTGTGTGCACATTTATGGATTTTGAATTCTACGAGTGCCTCAAATAATGTAATTTCTGCGAAATTTGCATGTGTAAGAGAAGCGTGTTTTATAAGTCGTGCCTTATTTCCCATTAATTTCGTTACATAACATGTATATATTTTCACTGACGTTCGGTTTCGAATGAAAATTCATGTCGATTTTCGAAAAAGAGATTTGTAAACCTGCTGTTCTTAAAATTGAAGTTCGTTTAGTGATTTGCTCTGGTTCCATGCAAACACGTCTAGCCTATGCATACAATTAAAGTGCAGTGTTCGATGCTAAATTATTCGCTTTTGTTATTTTCGGTTCTTATGTGTCTGGTGGTATTTTTTTGCTTTGATTCTGGTATTGAGGTGTTGAAACGATGCAGCTCGGTAGAGCTAAACCAACACCACCTCGGACCTGCCAATACCAGACGAAACTACATCAGAAATAAAGGCCGTGTAATTGCAGTGTACTTCTGTGATGTAAGTGTGCGGGACTAAGTGACACAGAAATGATTGGTTTAAATGTACGGAAACATATGACTGTACACTTCACAAAACTCAGAAAAATAGCATCTTATAACATCTTTAATGGATTACAATTGTAATCGGTGAGCTCATACAAATGCCATGTATGAATAGAACAAGATGTGGAGATATGTAATGGAATGGAAACATGCTCACTTGTACGTAAAGCAGTTGGTAGACTTCAGTTTATTAGGATAGGGCACTGAGAACTGCAGTCAGTCTAAAAAGTAGACTGCTTATAAAACACTCGTCCAGTCCATTCTAGAATGTTGTTCTAATGTGTGGGACCCATACCAGATAGTTCTAACACAGGATATTGAACGTATCGAAAGAAGGGCAGCACAAATGGTCCGAAGTTTGTACTTCTATCCAGAGACCTCACAAAAATGCTGAAAAACTTTAATTTCAGACACTTGAAGATAGGTGCCACTTATCTTGTGAAACCCACATAAAGTTTAAAAAACCAGATCAAGGCCTAAGTGAAAAATGTAGGAATGCAACGTACTTCTGCTCCTAGGAATCAAAAGGAATTTGGCCGGCCGCGGTGGTCTCGCGGTTCTAGGCGCGCAGTCCGGAACCGTGCGACTGCTACGGTCGCAGGTTCGAATCCTGCCTCGGGCATGGATGTGTGTAATGTCCTTAGGTTAGTTAGGATTAAGTAGTTCTAAGTCCTAGGGGACTGATGACCACAGCAGTTGAGTCCCATAGTGCTCAGAGCCATTTTTGAAAAGGAATTTGTAGTTTTCATTTCAGTGTATAATACAATACAAAGTTACATTTTGAATCCAATAACCAATGAAATTTTTCTTTTTTAAACCACAATCAACTTAGTGTAATTGTTTAGCAGTATGTTGAGAGAGCAGTACAGTATACAATATACTTGAAAGATTTTTATGCACTACTGATCCACAATCAAATTATTGAGCATGCTCTGTAGGCTCTGCCACAGGAAAATGTTGATTTTTTTTTTTGAAAAAGAACTTTGTCAGTATTTTATTTGTTGCAGCATAAATGTAAGCTACAGGCTACATATTTAACGCCAATAGAGGGCTGCCACGAACCTCTCCTGTTAGTTGTATGTGTATAATTGTTTCTACTTTTGTCAGAAAAATCCACAAACTGGGATAATCTGCACTGGCTAATTGGGAAAACAACTAGATGAAATACTATGCCACCATTACTTTGCCAAGGAATCACTAATTCCCCTCCCTCCGTCCCCCAATTTCTCTACAAACCGAGAACTCGCCCATCAGATAACTATGTTCCTAGAGCAAAAGTTATACCAACTACAATAAATTTAAAAGTCTGACTCAATTTGAACCAACAGTACATTTTTGTCTGTTAAAATGACATTAACAGGAAGGATAATAAGAAACAATGTTTTACTAATTGTAGGTATGTGAATAGGTTGGCGAAGGCATGATTAACTATGTAATTGATTTGGAGGTGTAAAAGTTACAGAATTTTACACAGACAGCTGCCACCTCTGACAACAACAATGACATTAATGTGGCAGAGCACAAGGGTGAACTGTGCCTGGATGACAGATATGGGTATGTTGTTCCATGCTGCTGAAACAGTACATTAGAGTTGATCAACTGTGGTGACTGGTGAGTGTTGGATGCCAGTCTCTTGGCAGTCAATTGCCAGATGTTTTCAGTGGGTGAAAATACCTGGAGAATGTGATGGCCATGCCATCAGTCGAATACCCTCTGTATCGAGGTAGTCAAGGCAGCAAGAGCAGTGCGCTGTCTTACTTTGTCTTCTTGAAAGTTGTTGTGAAGGCTTCAAAGATAGGGCACACCTATTGGCTACTGTCTAAATTACTGTCTATGAAAACCAGATTTGATTGTATTGTGCACAAAGTGAGCAGCGGTGTTCTTAAGGACATGGAGTCCACCCCTACCCCCACTTCCTCCTTTCAGCTAATAAAAAGATGTACCACCACGACATCCAATATCAAAGCACCAAACAAAAAATAGAAAATACACACCAAATAACCCCCCCCCCCACACACACACACATAATTCAACTGACAGCCATCTTTCCAGCAAGCTTCATGAAGCCTCGAAAAAGGCAGTAATTCTTATGTAAACTCTCCCAGCAAGGAAATAAGATAGAAAAGCAGAAGAGGACCTTCTGTCCCTCCCAAAAACATATTTAACAGCCTCCCCTGAGCCAAAGCAGCATTTTTCTATTCATTTTCCATGTTGAACATTTTACTTTCCCCCTTCCTCTCCTCTAACTTTCTCCTTTCATTTTTGACTAATCTATTGACCCCAGCATTAGGCCTTCATGTTAATCTGCCTGATCCTTATGTAATGAGTCAGATCTTTTACTTTCCTTGCATCTATCATTCTTTCAGGAAATTAAAATCTAATTCCTGCTTGTGGGTTTGACTCACCTTTTTTCTGTTTTTAAAATTTTGTTGCTAGTTCATGTCATTTGTGGAAGGGCACTCTGTCTGTAGTGCAAATCCACTTATGGGTCATTCCATGTCAATTCAACCAATTTGAGAAAATGTTCCAGCTGATAATCTCAGATTTGGCTGAAATTTAGCACACCAATGCTACCAAGTGTGGAACACTCATGTGCAAAATTTTAAGGTCCCCTGCCAATTAATTCCAGAATTACAGCTTGTGAAAGAAGGTGGTGTGACCTGGAAATTGCAACCCACATCTGGCAATCTATCTTCAGACGCAACTTCAGGTCTTAGTAACTTTGGAACTATTCCGCACAGTCCAGTTAAATTCTTACAACCCAGTAACATCCATTTAGAGAACACACTCTATGAATCAAAACACCAACAACATATTTCTGAGAGAAAATAAAAAATTCCAAAATGTGATTTAAAAAATGTAATATGTTAAAAGGTACATATTGTAGGTGCCCTCTATGCCAAACAGAATTCACTCAAAAAGTTGACAGAGATGTATTTGGTTACGTTTCTTTTAACACGATTTAGCAAGTAATAGTGATGATGCAGAGAGCTTGTTTCAGATAAAGCTGCAGCAATTGTTGGGAACCATTAGGCAACAGAAAGTTAAACAGTGGTAGTTTTCAGGGCAGAATGAGCCATTGTTAGGCGGGAACAACAAAGGAAACAAGCAACAATTACAGGTTACTCATGTTTTTAAGACTCTAGTTCAGACTGGTCAGTACTGTTGTGGAAAGTCAGTGTGGAAGCAGAAGAGTGTACTAGTGGTGCTTTTGTTCAAACACATTGCAGTATTGGTAGAGCACAAACATCTGAATGTCATAAAACAACATATGGAACAAAATGTGGCATTCGCTTTGTACAGTATAATCTGGATGAATCGGACAAAGATTTGTTGCTATGGAGCCCCGGGATACACCCTGTGGGCCCAAGAAGTACAGTTACAGGAAACTAAAGTGTTTGTTATCATCATATGAAAGTGTTTCTGGATAAGTATTCTTTCCTACAAAGAAGCTGTTTTGATCCATTTCGGATTCATAAGAAGACAGTGAAGTGTAGCCTCAGAGAAATTGGTATAAAATCAGTATTGAAAGTGAATCAGTGCATGGGACTTAACATGAAACCAGGACAAAAGTTATGTTCCCGGTGTGTTACACTGCTAAAAAATGAAGAATATTCTGATAATTTACATGACAGTGACGAAGAGTATCAGCCACCTAAAACTTCAGCGGATGAGCAATTAAATACTTCAGTGACTGCTCTTGGTTTGTCTCCCATGAAGACACAGAAAGTTGGGAAAAGAGACAGGCCCAGCTATGGTAGAAGAAAACTACAAGAAGCACATATGGAATTAAAAACCAAAATAGCTGACACACTAATGGTGGAAGAGGAAGAACTATCTGCTCCAAAGGAACAGAAATCGTGCCAGAAATGATGCGATTTGGACAAAATTGTGCTGGATTTGAAAGAAAAATGTGCCGTATCTACACGCCAGAAAAAAGTAGTTATTCTTACCCTTGCACCTTCCAGCTGGTCTATTGACTACACTGCAAAGGAATTCGGTGTTTCTACATATATGGTAAAGCAAGCTAGGAAAATAAAAGCGACCCAAGGAGTGCTTCCACAACTTCAGAAGGCTCAGGGTAAGCAATTGAGATCAGAAATAAAGGTACTAGTGTCGGAGTTTTATGAAAATGATGACTACAGCTGAATAATGCCTGGGAAAAAAGACTGTGTAACAGTGAAAATGGGAAATGTATGTGTACAGATGCAAAAAAGACTGTTGCTATGCAACATATCAGAACTATATGTAGAATTAAAGGAAAAGTATCCCAATATCAAAGTAGGTTTATCATCTTTTTTCAGTCTTCGGCCAAAATGGGTTGTGCCTGTAAGTGCAGGGGGCACACACAATGTTTGTGTATGTGAGATCCATCAAAATGCTAAGCTGATGTTTGCTGCTATAAAGGATTCTAGTCGCGATTACAAAGGTACAATGAAGCTGCTAGTGTGTGACATCAGTTCTTACCAGTGCATGATACACAGGTGTGAAAAGTGTCCTGGTAAGGCAAATCTTGCAGAAGACATGACTAACAAACTGTATGGTGAACTCCTTATGGATGACGATGAACTTGTTTCTTATAAACAATACACACACATGGATCGCAGAAGTCTTGAAACAGAGCAAAGTACAGTGGAAGATTTTGTTGAAATGTGTTGTCAAAAAACCGACAAACTGACCACACACAGCAATAGCACAATCTGCTTGTCTCTAGTTTCGTAAGGATAATTTGAAACAAGATGAAATTAAAGTAATACTAGACTTTTCTGAAAATTATGCATTTATAACTGAAGATGCCATCCAAGGATATCATTGGGACGACAGTCAAGTAGCTCTCCAGCCATTTGCGATTTACTACAGAGGTGAATCAGGTGATGTCTGTCATGAACCTGTGCATTTTTAGTGACCGTTTAATTCATGATGCCATTGCAGCTCATGCCTACATTCGCACTGTCATGGCATATGTGAAAAACAAGCTGCCTCATACATTTTGCGAAATACTTCAGTGATGGGGCTGCTAGTCAGTACAAAAACTGTAAAAATCTCAAAAATTTATGCATGCATTACCATGATTTTCAGATTCACACAGAATTGAAATTTTTGCAACAAGTCATGGTAAAAATTTATGTGATGGTATTGGTGCTACCATTAAGCGCATGGCATCAGGAGCTAGTCTGCAGCACCCTACAGAAGGTCACATTCTAACACCTCTTCAATAATTTACATGGTTACAGAAAAATATCTCTGGCATACAATGATTTTATGTTTCAAAAGATGAGGTGAAATTAGTCGAAGAGTTGCTGAAAAGCAGACTAGAACACGTTAAAACTGTTGCAAGCACAAGGAGCCATCATCACTTCTCTCCAGCGGACTCGGACCTTGCGTGGATGAGCAGACTGTCCAGTTATAACTATAGGTTCATGCACAACCTGTATCTTCCCAGTGTGTCTGACTCAGGATTCAGAAGCAAAAGCAGCAACATACAACCAGGTTGCTATGCTATTGCTGTTTATGACGACAAATGGTACTTAGGATGTGTTGCAGAGTGCTGTGAAGCAGAAGGTGATGTATTTATGAACTTCATGGCACCAGCAGGACCAGCAAGATCATTTCATTGGCCACGTTTGGCAGATAGGTGTTGGATTCCTTTTGAACATATTCTCATGACAGTTCGTTCCTACCACAGTGTCAGGAAGACAGTACAATTTGCCACTCAATGTACAGAGTACAGTAGCTGAAGTGTAGGAAAACTTCTGTTCGAAACACAATAGACTGGTTTTTAGCAGTTAAGGTGCAGTAAACATTAATGATAGGTTGTGTTAATCTGTCTATATGTTGTTGCTTAGTGATCAAACAGTTGTGGGAGAGGATAAGAAGAGGCAGAACAGTTTACGATATATTTTTGCAAAATTGTGTTGTGGAACAATGGCCACATCACCAAATGCATCTGTCAACTTCCATTGTACTCAAATGTCTTGCAAGTGTGTAAAATTTGGCTAGGATACCACTTGTCCCTTTTGTGCTACCACACTTAAAAAGTCCATGGTTTTCAGGTAATTTTTCAAATTTTTGTATTTTCGTGTGCATGTAACTCAGTTTTTGTGACTGATATGGGCATGATGAGTTCTGTGTGTGTTTAGGCCACATTAAGTTTGAGTGAATTATATCTGGCATAGAGGGCACCTACAATATGTACCTTTTAACATATTACATTTTTTTAATCACATTTTGGAATTTTTTATTTTCCCTCAGAAATATGTTGTTGGTGTTTTGATTCATGGAGTGTGTTCTCTAAATGGTTGTTACTGGGTTGTAAGAATTTCACTGGACTGTGTGGAATAGTTCCAAAGTTACTAAGACCTGAAGTTGGGTCTGAAGATAGATTGCCAGATGCGGGTTGCAATTTCCAGATCACACCACCTTCTTTCACAAGTCATAATTCTAGAACTAATTGGCAGGGGAAACTAATACTTTGTACCCGAGTGTTCCACACATGGTAGAATTAGTGTACTGAATTTCAGTCAAATCTGAGACTGAGCTGGAGCCCCTGGTTGAACTGACATGGAATGACACTTACGCGTCCTCAGTACATAAAGAGCTACACTTGCCAAAAAAGCCAACACTGTAACTAGGTTTACGTAGTGTGGTCGTCATGTACCCTGTAGCCCCCTGGCAATACAGAGCTTTCACTGCCAACGTAACCCAAAAAGCAGCCCCCTTAAAGGCATCCGGACTCTGAGCATTGACTATCAAGCTAGGCGGCGGATGTTACTGTGGCTGAGTGGCATGCATAGGGAGAACTCCCTACAGAAGAGGCAGTATCATGGTACATGCTTCACAAATGAAAGGAATTAAACTTGCACCAGATAATGGCTATTTAGAACTGATTGCCTCAGCGACTGGAAGAAAAAAATTTAATGCTGAAATGTATAACCCCCTCCACTGTTCCTTTTGTAGCCGCATCTTGGGATGGTCAACAGGCCAGGAAACAAGGAATGATACAGTTTACCTAGTACTTAGTTTACACTAGGGCAGATGGTGATTCGTTCACAGCAATGAAAGCTGTTTTTTCTGGAAAAGATCAAGTTTGCCCAATTTTTAAAAAGAGAGAGAAGGCGCAGGACTGTATATCGTCATTCAGTTGCTTGTAATTCTTTGAAGCCCAAAAAAATACATATGGCTTCCTCCATTGGATACAGTCACAAGGACCACATTCAAATGCAACCCGTACTACGTCAGGGGACACAGTTGATGCAGCCAAAAGTCTTCAGTCCTTCCCTTGCTTTGCTCTGGAGAAAGACGATGTCCTCCAGTATTTTAATTGATTGAGAAATAACAGTAGGAGAAAGGAGTAAGAACAGTGAGCTGCAGTATGGTTAAATCGTCCTTTTACCCGGATGTACATACTGTTAAACTCCTTAAAGAATTAAAATTTTCTTAGGCAAAAGAGAGAGAGAGAAGAAAAAGGAAAAAATGTAAATCAAAAACCTCTTTGATGGTATTGTTCGACCTTGAATATCCCTGTACAGAGGAACTATCTGCAGAAATGGCTATTAAACTTGGTGTAGAGGAGACAGGGAAGGAACAATGACTTAAACAAGGTACCTTTCACTTTCACTGCCCCTCTTTTAACAATGACATAAATGTAATGGTCATTACTGCCACGTAGCTCCACTTCAGCAGTTGGTGTCCCTTCTCTTTGCTGTATGTTGCATTACAAGCAAAGTGGTTATTGGAAGATCACCTGGCTACAGTTGTAATCTACATTGTTTAGTAGTAATTGATCTATTGTAAAGAGGTCTTCAGGACGCGTTTGCACATAGGTACAATCATCCGTATCTAGTGGACAAGTGCTACGGAACACGACACCAAAGGCTGTAGCTGTTAGAACCCAACTATCTGCCTTGGTAACAATTTACAACTTCTATTCTGCCAGATACAGATGTATACTATCAAGAGATGGAAGGACTATTGTATCATTACCTCTTCGTTTGATCCTGTTGAGAGATTTCAACATCCACATATATCTGTGGGGCAGCCAGAATACAAATACTAGAGATGAATTAATCAAGTGGCTCCTCATTGGTTTTAACCTTTGTCCAATGAATACAGAGAGCCCAACACATTTTAGCAACATCCATGGCACCTTTTCCGCAGTTGACTCAGTGCTCTTCTGCCCTCATTTCACATCGCTAGTAAAATGGAGTGTGTGCAGAGATTTGTGCAACAGCAACCATTCCCCAATCACTTTAGTGATAAGTCGGAGACCTATTGATGCTCTACCAAGCTGATCCCTAGGAAAAGTAAATTGGGGAACTTACTCCTATGAGGCTTGTGTCATAATGGTCCAAGGAGAGGACATTGGTATGATAGTGCAGGAAACAATGAATGTGATTATTCAGGGAATGCATAATGCAATACCCCACCCTTATGGGCCATCTAGATGCAAGTCTGTACCATGGTGGTGTCAAATGATTGAGCCAGTTAGAAACAAATGAAGACCATTAAAATGATAAAGGAGACAGCCTTCCTCTAATAATTTTATACAATTGTGGGCAAAAGCATGTTAATTAATCAAATGCGGAAGTAAGATTGTTAGGAGTAATACCTTGTTTGAATGAATACACTAGCAGCAGATGCCCTGTTGTGGCCAAAGCTGTGACATATCAAAAGATTTTTTTTCAAGAGATTGATATTGCTAATTTTACAGGTTGGCAATTCCAGTGCACAATTGCAATGCAAAGAAACCTTCTCAGGTCCAGATACCAAACACAACCAAATACTTCACAAACGTACTGAAGAAGTTGAACAGCTTGTGTCAAGAGGCAGTATATTTCCCATCCCCTGCTCCTTTCTCCTGCACTGGATAGAAAGTGTCATTGTAACAATACTGGAAACAGGTACAAACCCTTGTAAAATGATAAAGCTACAGACTGACTGGTTTAATGGCAACCCTAAGCAAGCTCTTGAAATGGACGGTCAATCACAGACCTTCTTGATGTCTGGAAACCAGTAATTTGCTTTTACCTTCTTAGTGAGGATTTCGAAGGTCCAGATTGACAACCGACCACCTTGTATGACTTGTCTGCTTTAGGGAGGTTTGCATGCTTTTTTGGCACGTGGTAGTTATCTTTCTGATCGGAGAAAGAAAAATTTGGTATGCTTTAGTTGTTTTCATGGCTGTTTCACCGCCTTCTTAACACACCAACTGGACTTGTTACGACTTGTTAGATACTGATCATATGTTGTTATAAGTATTTGCGAAATTTGACAAAACATGTTCATGGAACCTGCTTTGTGGCTTGGAAGCCTTAGAGCAAAGGATGTGGGTGGTTATGTCAACACCAGAACAATTGAACATGATACTTACGAACTGCAACTCTGAAATGTCAAATATTTCAAATCAGTGCAGTGATTTGTGTCACAATCTATTTGCGAGATCTGTATCATCTGCAATTGTAAATGGAAATAGTTCAGAGGCAAAATTGTGATAATAATACGGGTAGATTGAAAAGGAAAGTGTCAGCATGGGGAAAAATGATAGTGAAAGTGAACTATTTTGCTGTGTATATTGTTGCTCTATTAATTTTGAGACAGAATGTTTTCAGGCAATTTTTGACCATTTATTTTCAACGTAATGTAAGTGTAATTCTAAAATTAAGTGTGGATGACGACATTCATATTTAGAACTTTCAGATCAGACATGTCCTTAAAGTTGGGTAAGTGTGTCAACACTGCAGATGTTAAGTACCAAGCATAGTTCCACCACCACTAGATTGATTTGGACAAAGAAGTCAGTGATTGCCAATTACTTAATGGATTTGTTAAATGCTATTTGTATTGCTTTTAAGATGATTATCCTTGACAGTGTTTCTGAATATTTTTCACTTTGTATAAGACTGTGAGATATTACACATTGAGTTTCGATGAAATTGTCAATATTAAAGGTAAAGAAGAATTACAAACAACCATTACATTCTGGTCAGAGAGAAAGTGTTACACAACACCATGTCACCTAAGAATTGTATTGGCAAAGGTAACAACGAAACGTTACATCAGAAATTATGTAAAGATCTTTCTGAAGCAAATTGCCTTATGCTGGAATCAGATGCACCTAACCAAAGAGCTTAGAAAATTAGAAGAATGTGGAAAGTGTGGTTTCGAAAGAATGTTAAAACATTACATCATAGCTTTCAAACATGTGATGGAAAAGAAATGCTTGTTAGGTGCATAACTGAAAAATTGTAGGGTTTTAGACCTCAAAGAAAGAATAAGGACAGAAGCTGCAGTGACACGTTAAAGGTTGCAAAAGTGATACTGTTCAATTTCGGACAAGACTACTTATTAGACAAGTGGAAGGTTCGTGGTCTGAAAAAGATGACGTAGTTTTAGAAAACGTTGTTGTTGTGGTCTTCAGTCCTGAGACTGGTTTGATGCAGCTCTCCATGCTACTCTATCCTGTGCAAGCTTCTTCATCTCCCAGTACCTACTGCAACCTACATCCTTCTGAATCTGCTTAGTGTATTGATCTCTTGGTCTCCCTCTACGATTTTTACCCTCCACGCTGCCCTCCAATGCTAAATTTATGATCCCTTGATGCCTCAAAACATGTCCTACCAACCGATCCCTTCTTCTAGTCAAGTTGTGCCACAAACTTCTCTTCTCCCCAATCCTGTTCAATACCTCCTCATTAGTTACGTGATCTACCCACCTTATCTTCAGCATTCTTCTGTAGCACCACATTTCGAAAGCTTCTATTCTCTTCTTGTCCAAACTGGTTATCGTCCATGTTTCACTTCCATACATGGCTACACTCCATACAAATACTTTCAGAAACGACTTCCTGACACTTAAATCTATACTCGATGTTAACAAATTTCTCTTCTTCAGAAACGATTTCCTTGCCATTGCCAGTCTACATTTTATATCCTCTCTACTTCGACCATCATCAGTTATTTTGCTCCCCAAATAGCAAAATTCCTTTACTACTTTAAGTGTCTCACTTCCTAATCTAATTCCCTCAGCATCACCCGACTTAATTTGACTACATTCCATTATCCTCGTTTTGCTTTTGTTGATGTTCATCTTATACCCTCCGTTCATGACACTGTCCATTCCGTTCAACTGCTCTTCCAAGTCCTTTGCTGTCTCTGATAGAATTACAATGTCATCGGCGAACCTCAAAGTTTTTACTTCTTCTTCATGAATTTTAATACCTACTCCGAATTTTTCTTTTGTTTCCTTTACTGCTTGCTCAATATACAGATTGAATAACATCGGGGAGAGGCTACAACCCTGTCTCACTTCCTTCCCAACCACTGCTTCCCTTTCATGCCCCTCGACTCTCATAACTGCCATCTGGTTTCTGTACAAATTGTAAATAGCCTTTCGCTCCCTGTATTTTACCCCTGCCACCTTCAGAATTTGAAAGAGAGTATTCCAGTTAACATTGTCAAAAGCTTTCTCTAAGACTACAAATGCTAGAAACGTAGGTTTCCCTTTTCTTAATCTTTCTTCTAAGATAAGTCGTAAGGCTAGTATTGCCTCACGTGTTCCAACATTTCTACGGAATCCAAACTGATCTTCCCCGAGGTCCGCTTCTACCAGTTTTTCCATTCGTCTGTAAAGAATTCGAGTTAGTATTTTGCAGCTGTGACTTATTAAACTGATAGTTCGGTAATTTTCACATCTGTCAACACCTGCTTTCTTTGGTATTGGAATTATTATATTCTTCTTGAAGTCTGTGGGTATTTCGCCTGTCTCATACATCTTGCTCACCAGATGGTAGAGTTTTGTCATGACTGGCTCTCCCAAGGCCATCAGTAGTTCTAATGGAATGTTGTCTACTCCCGGGGCCTTGTTTCGACTCAGGTCTTTCAGTGCTCTGTCAAACTCTTCACGCAAGAACATTTTAATAAATAAAAAGGTTTATCATTTCCTGATAGGGTACCCCCCCTTCCTGAGGTTTCCTTACGATAGAGAAATGAGTAAACTGCCAGTTCTCTGTATGCACTGTGAATTTTTGACATCTTTGGAAATGCCATTTTTGAGTTTGTTATGTAAGTTTAAAAAGATATGTTCTGTATCTTTGGCATATGCTTAAGAACGTGCTAGTAACTGTATTATGCACGAGTGTAAATTTGGTTTTCTGCCGTGCAGGTTGATTTGGAAATGGGCCTCAGCCCGAAACTAGTCATCGAATGAAAAATAAAATATTTGCGACTTGAACTGGTTTTTCATTCTGTTAAATACTGGGAAGTTACAGCCATCTCTGAAATGAAGAGCGGTTCCCTCCTCATTAAAACATCTCCCGCCCGGTCACAGGTGTGGATCTCTTGTAAAAAGTAGGGTGATACTCCCATTACAGTTACTCCCCATAAGGGTCTCAGTATAACCGTGATAGTCTTCTGTAACCTGACGATGAGCTGCAGGCCAACTTAGAGCGAAGTGGTGTGCACTTGCTCTGTTGTGCCCTTAGTGGACGAAGGGAAACCAGAGTTGCTACTAGGGCCTCCATCTTGGCTTTCAAAGGTGATACATTGCCTTAGGTCAAGGTGAGTACTGGTGTGTCATGAAACCCTATGTTCCACTTCCTAAGAGTTGCTTCAGTTGTATGAAGTTCAGACATACGTCTTCCCATTGACCACTAACCCTGTCTGCAGGGATTGTGGACGTCCACCGCATGCGAATGTTCCCTCCAGTGGGCTCGCCACTCTTTGGTGGGTTCATGCTTGGCTACCACATGGCCCCATCCTTGGCAGCATCTTTTCCCTTCTGTGCTGCATGTCTTTCCTCTTGAGATTAGTTTTCCCCTCCCTTGGGGAACATGTTTGTGGTGGTGTTGGAAATACATTCTGCATATTCAGATGCTGATATCAGAACAGTCTCTCCACTGTCTTCCGTTCTTTTTTTTTTTTTCTTTTTTTCTTTTTTTTCCCTCTTCTATCCTTTCTCCACTTTGGCATTTGAGGTTCCTCATTTCTTTCTTCCTCCCTGTGCACTCCTGAAGGCCAGCCCACCTTTCTGACGCGTTGCCGATTGGTCCCTCTGTCAGATGTATGGAAAGTGTGACCTGAGGTGTGAACTGTCACCTAAGGTGAGTGCACCCCCTTCTGTGGGTGGGCCCCAGTTGGAAAGAGTGTGCCATCAGAGACTTTGGCAATCATGGGTGATTATCTCACAGTAACCCAATCATCTTTCACACTGTCAATGTCTACCAAATGTAAATGGAATGAGGTTAACAAATCAAAGCCCCTCCTAGCTGCACCATGGTTCCTCGTAGTTTCATATACTGAAGACGGCAAATCCATTTTTTATTCAGAAGGGTGTTGATGCAATTGCTGGCCCTGTGAAATCCTGCTCTTGTTTACAAAATGGGACTTTGCTTCTGGAGATTACTTCTGACTCTCAAGCACAAAAACTGTCTGCAGCTTCACTCCTCCACAGTTACCCTGTTCGTGTCTAGGCCCATAAAACGCTGAATTCTTCCCATGGCTACTCGATGGTCTGACTGAGGCAGAAATCCAAACATACCTCTCTGATCAGTGTGTCATTGCAGTCCATCAGGCGATGAAAAAAGTAGATGCATCCTTAGTGCCCAAACATACTTTTTTCCTCACTTTTGATAGAGTGGTGCTTCTGTCAAAGATCAAAGCAGGTAATGAAGTTATCACAGTCAGATGCTCTGCTACCAGTGTCATTGTTAAAACCACACTTGAGAGTCCTGTCGACATGCAGTCAAATGTGTAGCCTGTGGTAGGTATGCTCACGAGGGTCATTGTCTGCCCCCCCTCCTTCTCAGTGTATCAACTGCAGTGGCGGCCATACTGCCTCCTCCTGAGGTTGCCCCGTGTATCACGATGAGCAGGCTGTCCAGGAGATCTGGGTGAAGGAAAAAATGCCTTACCCAGTTGCTCGCAAGTTGTTGGCTAGTCAGAAACTGTGCATTGTACCATCCGGCACCTACAGTACTGTTCTTGCTACATGTCGTTCCATGAAGGATTTGACCACGCAGGCATTCGACGTCAAATTTAGCACCACAATTATGAAATCGCCCATCATGGTAGTGTCCCCCTCTCCTCCTCCAACTGTGTGACAAGCCACAAAACTTTTGCTTCATGGGGAGGAGTCACCTGATACACAACTGGCAGGCCAGAAAGTACAGAAGGAATACTCCCATGCAGACTTCCTATGTCCCTCCAGCCAACAAACATCAGGGTCTTCCTCTGCCAACCAGAAAGGTTCCAAGAAGTCTAACAAAGGGTCTTCTCCTTCGCAGACTCAGATATCCACTTGATACCCTTGCCCTCCTGAACTTCGTGTCGCTGGTGCGAGGTACCAACCGCTTGTCTGCACTGGACTCTGCAGACCGACAGAAGGAGACTGCCTACGCCTCCGTAGACCTCATGAAAGAGGATCCTCCAGCTTTTGGCAGTGAGTCTTTGAAGGCTGGCATACAGCAGCTGCTGAGGTGCCATCACTTCATCTTTTCCTTGTCATGGCTGTCCTCCAGTGGAACATTCGTGGCCTCCAATCCTGTGAGCACTCACAGATGGATGGCATTTTCCCATTGTACCATTTACATCCCTCCATCATTCGATTTCACCAGGGCAAACTTTCTACAGCTTCTTTGGCATCTCTCCCACCCTTTTCTGCTACTTGGGACTTAAATGTGCACCATCCCCTTTGGTGTTCTCCCAGAACCTGTCAGAGATGCCCTCTTGACTGACATTCTCAATAACTTCCCCTCATTTGTCTTAACATGAGAACAACCATGTTCCTTTCAGATCAATGCACACCTATTCCCATTTGGACCTTTCTTTCTGCACTGTCCAGCTTGCCCGTCTCAAGTGGTCCGTTCTCTCTGGCTGTCTGGGACCAAGGTAGATTCCCCAGTTTCCGGCCTGACTGTAGCAGATGATGTCATAGTGAACCCTATTGCTATCTCCAGCACCTGTTTTGTGGAGATTTCGAGTTCCACCCAATATCGCCCTGCCTTCCTCTATCAGAAACGAGTGGAGGAAGCTTGGGCGATACCCTTCGCTTCTCAGAATCATGAGTGCTACACTGCCGCCTTTACTATGAGGGAGCTAGATCATGCTCTCACTTCATCCCGATGCTCCGCCTCAGGGCCAGACAATGTTCACATTCAGATGTTGCAGCACCTCTCTCTTTGGGACAAGCACTTTCTCCTTCATATGTACAGTCGCATCTGGGCAGAGGGCACGTGTCCCAGATGCTGGCATGAAGCCACTGTTATGCTTATACCTAAGCCCAGTAAGGACAAACACCTTCCTTCTAGTTACTGCCCAGTTTCTCTCACCAGCTGTGTTTGCAAGGTGGTTATTCATGCCAGCTGCTATGGTGGCTAGAGTCTCGTAATTTACTAACCACTGCACACTGTGGATTTCGAGGGCACCATTCTGCGGTTGACCCATCTCATCACCTTGTCAACCCAAGTCATAAATGGTTTTCTGCACAAATACCCAACTGTGGCTGTGCTTTTCGTCTTGGAGAAAGCCTAAGATACTGACTGGAGGATTGGCATTCTCCGTACGCTTTACACTTGGGGCTTCCGAGGCCACATGCTATGTTTCCTTCAGGAAGCTTTAAAAGACTAAATTTTCGAGATACTTGTGGGTTGTGCCTCGTCAGGCACCTTTATCCAGGAAAACAGTGTGCATGACGGTTCCGTGCTGAGTATTGTCTTTGTTACAGCCATTTATTCTATAATGGCCTGTCTCCCACAAGGCATTTCCGCCTCCCTTTTTGTTGACGATTTTGCAGTCTAGTGCAGTTCACTGACTTGTCTCCTTGAGCAGCGTATTCAGTGATGTCTCGATTGTTTTTATTTAGCGAGCATTCACAATGACTTTTGCTGTTCCACTGACAAAACCATTTGTATGACTTGGGTGGCCCATTGGGTTTCTTCCGCCGCCCTTGCATCTTGGGTCTGTTGCTCCACCATTCTTTGAATATACGAAATTCCAGGTGGTCAAGCGCAATGGGAATCTTTCTCGGTCCTCTCATGTGTCTTACCTGGCAGCCCACTGTACGCAGTCCCTCAGTGCCCCACGTGTCTTCGGCGGTACTTCCGGGGGAGCATATTCGACCACCCTCCTCTATTTGTACCAGTCCCTGGTCCATTCCAAACTAGTCCATGAGTGTCTTGTTTATGCATATACGCATCCATCCCTCTTGTGCTGCCTCAATATCTACCATCGTGGCATCTGTTTGGCCACTGGCGCCTTTTACACTTGCCCTGTTGAGAGTCTGTATGCTGAAGCTGCCGAACTACCACCATGACTTTCTCCTCAGCAGATATATGCATGCTGTTTGCCATGTGTGGCCACCTATCCTATGCCTTCTCTTTAGATGACTCCTCTGACCGCCAGTAGGGGCCCCATCTGTCTTCTCTGTTACCTCCTGGAGCTCGCTTTTCTCTCTTCTCTGGCAGCATAACTTCACGCTACCTCTCATTTTCTCGATGGGTGTGAACCCTTCACCACATTGGCTTCATGCAGTTCACCTTGGCCTTCATTCACTTCCTAAAGCAACTACTCCAGCCTTGCTCTATCGCCGTAAGTTTCACGACCTTCGCACAGAACTTCGCAATAGTACCTTTGTGTGCACTGATGGCTATCAGATGTAGGGTGGTGTGGTGTCGGGTGTGCATTAGTCGTTGGCACCGACGTTTTTTTGGTGTTGGGTTCTGGACTGCTGCTCAGTATTTTCAACAGAACTTTTTAACCTGTATCCGGCCACGCAGCACATCTGGAGGCAGGCTTTTCAACTGCGTCATCTGCTCTGCCCTCTATGCCCTTCAGAATGTAAGTGTGCTGTGCACTGTCCATTGCTTAGTGCAATTTGTCCAGGAGAGCTTTCACTTGCTCACTCTTAATGGAGCCACTGTGATGTTTATATGGGTTCCTAGTCACATCGGTGTGACGGGAAGCTGTAGTCTGTGTACGTCGGCCTGCTAGTTCTTCCACTCCCTCTGATGTTCTCTGTGTTGGCGTCTGTCAGCTGGTGGTGACACTTTGGCATCACCACTGGTCCTCCCTTCATGGAAACCAGCTCCAGGGAATTAAGCCTCTTCCGTCGCCTTGGACAACCTGCTCTTGTCCTTCTCGCCAAGAGGACATCATTTTAGCTAAGTTGCGTATTGGGCATTGTCTTTGTAGCCATCGCCGTTTGTTAAATGGTGCTCCTCCACTATGTGCTCATTGCCCTTAACCTCTGATGGTTCGCAATTTCCTGACAGAATGCCCCCCTTTTTTTTAACCACTTATGTTCTCATTTATGTTTGCCGCCTAGCCGTTTTAGTGAATAATACGCAAGCTGTTGACTGCGTTTACTTTTTATCCTTCATAGCAATATGGCAAAGGCCATTTAATCTTTAGTTAGGACCTCCATTTCTGCATGGCGTATTTTATGGACCTTTCTCAAAGTCCCTGTTTTTAGCTGTCTTTCTTCCTTTGATTGGGTTTCACTTTTAGTCTTTCGTAACTCCTTTTTTTCTTAGTGTTCTATGGTTCTGAGATGGGCGAGTACAACTGTAGTTGCTTCTGTACCCTAAAACAAAACAAACCATCAGGATTTTTCTGTATGTAATGTTTATCTCCCTCCTGATGGTGATGATGTCGGGTCCGAGGATGTACTGTCTGCGTTACTGTCAGCTATCTCCAACTTTCCTAGTTTTGGGTGACTTCATTGCTTGTAATACTTTGTGAGGTTGTACAATGTTCGCTGGTTGTGGTAACGACATGCAATCTTTACTGGCATGGCTTGATCTTTGCCTCTCTGTCGTGCCAGCTCACACACCTCAGTGAGGCATATGGAACCTATTCAGTCATCGATCTCTCCTTTTGCAGTCCTGGTCATCTACCATCTACAAACTGGAGGGTCCATGATGACCTGTGTGGTAGTGACCACTTCCCAATATTTCTGTCCCTCCCTCAGTGTTGCTCCCCTGGACACCTGCCCAGATCGGGTCTCCATAGTGCTGACTGGGATGTGTTCACCTCTGCTGTCGTCCCCGTCTTGAGGCAGTAATGATGCTGCTGTTCAGTATACAACGGCAGCAATTCTTTTGGCAGCCAACCAAGCCATCCCCTCTCCCTTGGGATCCAACCATCAGAAGAGTGTACCCAGCTGGGTTCCAGAGATTGCTGCAGCCATTAGAGATTGTAGGTTGGCTGTCCATTGTCATAAGTGGCACTCTTCACTGGAGCACCTCATTGCATTTAAACGGATCCATGCCCGTGTTCACTACCTCATAAAACGCTGAAAGCAGAAACCCTGGGAATGGTAGGTTTCCACCATTGGATCATATACCTCGCCATTACAAGTATGGGCAGAGATCAGATGCCTCTATGCCTTCCAATCTCCTGCAGAAATAAGTGATACTTCCTTAGGTGGTGCTGTTTATCTTGGTCCAGGGACTATCGCCAAACATTTTGTGAGCAATTATGCTAGTGCATCTGTGTCTGAGAACTAGCAATCCGTCTTTCGGCTCATCAAACAGCAGGTAGAGCTAAAGCACTTATCTTTTACTATTGCTGATAATTTGATTCACCTGGAGTCCACCCTCCAGTTGTCTTTGCATTTCTTCTATTGAAGCTGTATGTGTTGTACCATAATTGCTGACCATGCACTGAATTGTTTCTGTAGCTTTCAAACACAAATTGCTACAGCTTCATCTGTGGTTCTTTGAAATGTCCTCTTTGTAAAATAACCCTTCAGTACCTGAGTGAGGCTGTGGGTAGTGAAACATATGGTCACCTAAATATGTGGTTAATTTTGTTTTATTTTATGTAGAGCTAATTAGTGTAACTACCAACAAGGGGACAAGCACAGTAATGTTTCTGTGCTTTCTCTGCAAAGGGCAGTTCCTGTCATGTGTGAGAACTGTTCAGAGATTTTATGATCAACTTTGAATATTTTAAATTTATTTTTGAGTCTCTGTTGTACACTGTAAGCAGTCAGTGAGGAAGCATTTATGAAACATTTACTTATTTTTCAGTTTCAACTAAAGGTAGGGTACATGTTGGTTTTCATTTTCTGCGCTAATAAGTTCATGCATAAAAACATGAAAGACTGAGTTACTTGAACAAATGTAACCTCGTCAGCTTGACACAATTTGGTTTCTGAAGTAGTAAAAGTACCAAACTGCTGTTAACAAAATTGAAGTACTTCACACTTCAGTCGAGGTGACAGCATGACAGGCATTTTTTATACACGGTCTTTAAAGTATAACATAAGCACATGCCTTCAGCTGATACATGATTTTCGCCGTGAGTTCCTTCGGCAGATGCTGCATGATGGCTCAGCACGTCTTCCCTGAGATCAACATAAACCAAAATACAATGTGGTTAAATTATGATTATTGTGCACAGAAGGTGTTCAGAACGATGTCTCAATGTGGAAAGAGAGCCTGACATTTGCTGAACGTATTGTCAAACACAAAGTTTTTCAGCTTCTAAAATTCTTGAAATCTCAAGCATTTTGCTGTCTTCTAGCTTGTTGAATATATGGCAATTCTTTGCACACATATTTTCTGCTAATGCAGTTTCATGGTCCTCCTACCGAATTCTGTAGGTGAACATGGCAGTAGCATGTGAACATTCGACCAGCTTTGCTGTTTTTGTGATATTCATAGGCTTTCCATGATGATGATGATGATGATGATGATCTGTGCTTTGACAAAGTCGCTTACCTCACAGGATTTCCTCATTTGCAGCCCATATCTTCGTTAGGGTGACTACCATCAGTCTTTGCTGCGTTTACACACTTTCCATAGGCATGTCACATGGCTGCAACGTCACCAGGCAGCATCCAACTTTGCGGAAGGCAGTGGTCATAATGTCTCAGCTTACCAGTGTATATTGACAGAAAAAAGTAGAAATGGAGGAAAATAAGAAGAATGAAGCAAAAATAAAAGAAACTCACTATCATAGTACCCCTGTCAATATTCTATTACAATGGTAATTTGCAATCTTTGAATTGCTAAAGACTGTTCACTATGCAGTTAACTACAACTGTGTTTATCCCTATGTTAAACTACTATCAAATGATCAAGTGTGTGTCAGCAGCACTCAGGGCTTCACATTGCCATTGCGATTCATCTTACTAAATTTTTTTGTGCAGTTTAAACAATCGAACAAATGTACACATTATGTTGTTGATTAGTGTACTCATCAGCAACTCATTCTGATTCATCATGGTGTCCCTCTGAACTCCGAAAGCTCATTAAGCTTACCTCCTCATTGTTCCCTTGTTGAATTTCTTTTTGAGGTTGTCATGCTGCTGCTGATGCTTCTGTTCTTCTCGTACACATGTGCCCCAAACCACCTTGATTTTGAGCCATTTGGTTTCCAGGTATATTAGTCTTTGCTTAGTCATCAGTATCCCTATCTTCACCATTGTAAAGCAGTGCTTGTGGAATTCTGTCGGCAACAGAGTTAAGTAACGTCCACCCCCCCCCCCCCCCCTCTCAAGTGCAGATTGCCCAGTCTGCACTCCACTTTCTTGATGGTGTAAATTACAATCGCGCATTACATGTTCAGGTGTTCTGTTTCTCCACAGAGAGCAGTTGTGTGTCTCCCTATTCTGTGTAAGTGGTCAGGGTAAGGACCATTTTTATTAAAGAAAGACACTGTTCCCTTAGTTTGGTTTTCTTGGCACACTTGTAGTCTGTTTTTAATGTGTAGGGCTGATACTAATTCTAATTGCAGGGTTTCTGGCCTGAGACAGTTGCCCTTTGAATACTATGTGGGTAGTGCTATTGCTAGTTTATTATATGAACACCAATCGCACATGGATCCAGTTTCTTAAAATTTCTTTACTACTTTATGTATTTTTGAATCATTGGTAAGGTGTACACTGGGAGATATCCATATCAACGTGAGATGACATCACATTATTGCTCCTACTCTGCACAAAAATCTCTCATTGAACTTCAGTATAGTCAATGGGAACTATACAAAATGACTAAGGAAATATATAATTTCGTAGTAAATGAGGACACACACACACACACCTCCTATTTGCTGAAATAACTATAATTAAATACAGTTGTACGAGGTCTGTTCAAAAAATTCTGGGACTTGGTCCACAAAATTTTCCTACGTTTATATTTTACTTATTGTGGATGATCTCCTTAGAAATACTCTTCTTCACAATTGAAACACCGCTCCCAATGCTGTTTCCATTTCCAGAAGCAGTCTTGCTATGCCTCGTGCTGGATTGTGCAAACTGCAATCTGCGAATTTTCTTTTATCTTGTGTATTGTTGCATATCTTCATCCTTTCACCGGGGTTTTCAACATTGGAAATAAAGTAAGTCCGCAGGAGTAAGGTCTGGAGAGTACAGATAATGAGGCAGCACAGTGGTTTCATTTTTTTGTGCAACAGTCATGCATTAACAGGGATGAATGTGTGGTTGCATTATCATGATGCAAGAGCCATGAACTGTCTCACCACATTTCAGGTCGTTCCCTTCTCACATTTTCTCGCAACAAGTCTTGATAGTACCATCGACTAACAGTTTGTTCCTGTGCCATGGATCCATCATGAATTAATCCCTCAAAGTCAAAGAAAACTACCAGCATGGCTTTGAGATTTGACCTGTGAAGACTGAACTTTGGTCTCAACGCTGTAACTGTAGACATACATCTCACCACCAGTTATGATTCTCTTAAGTAACATCTCGTTCTCATTTGTGCAATCCAAAAGTTCTTCACAGATTGAGAGGCAAAATTCTTTCTGGTCTTGACTCATGAGCCGTGGGATGAAATTGGTGGCAAAATGATGCATTCCAAGATGCTGTGTCAGGATTTCATGACATGATCCAACTTAAATGTTACATTCTTCTGCAACATCTTGGACAGTCTGTTATTGATTGGCACAGATTCTTCACAGATTGAGAGGCAAAATTCTTTCTGGTCTTGACTCATGAACCGTGGGATGAAATTGGTGGCAAAATGATGCATTCCAAGATGCTATGTCAGGATTTCATGACATGATCCAACTTAAATGTTACATTCTTCTGCAACATCTTGGACAGTCTGTTATTGATTGGCACGCACAATTTCGTTGACGTTCATGGCATGACTGTCATTAGTAGACATAGAAGGGTATCATCTTCAACTTCTGTCCAGCCATTTCTAAATTGTGTGAACCATTTGTAACACTTGAGTATGACTTAAGTACTCATTGCCATATGCTTCCTGCATTTTGGTGTGTTTCTGTAAAGGTTTTCTTGAGTTTGATGCAAAATTTAATGCAGACGCGCTGCTCCTCTAACTCTGCCATCTCGAAATTTGCAGACTGTGTTATATGATGTTCTGCTCAATACAGCTCTGATCAATAACTAACAGATGTTCAACAATGAGACTTCTGGCAGTTACACATTAAACACTGCATATTGCAGGAATCCCAACCGCATTTCGCTCACACACACCATTGGCGCGAAATTACAACTGTTCGGAATTTCTTGAACAGATCCCGTATTAGTAAATAAACAATTTAAGTTCAGAAATATTTGTTGTTGCATAGCCTACTTGTTGTAAACAACTAAGATGCATTTTTTATTTAAATTGCAGTTAACAAGTCTGCAGGGAAATTGTAAATTTCTCATGTTTTTTTTTTAAACGGGAACTGTTTTCCGCAGCAATGTGTGGTTAGTCACTGTACTACATGTTTGAGCCGCAGTCGGGTAAATCTGAGTGTGCATTTATGTTCCCTTCCCAAGGTACTTGTATAAAAACTGGGTAGCTAGCAAGGGTTAACATACACAAGACAGGCAATATGCCACACACTCTGGCCCATTTCTTGGAACATTATGTAGTGGTCAAGGCTTGCCTATGGGACAGAAGGGGGGGGGGGATGTGTGGTTTCTGTGCAACACCAAAGACATGATTTTTACTGTACTTGAAATACCCTATATCTCAAAGGCCTTGGGCACAACTGACCATTAAATTCTGCTAATGGAGCCGGACGCATGCAGGATAAGTATTCCGATCATATCTTCAGAACTACTAGTGTTATGCTGTGTTGTTTTGTTTGGTGGTGTGAGATAAGGGAGATGGTGGGAAAACTGGTTTCCAGTATATGTTTTACTCCATTGCAGTAGCACAAGGGGAAGTACTGGTTATAAAAATTCCCACATATCTATAGTGTGTGACCTCTGTAGCCAAGACGCCATCAGAAAGTTGAAGGTATAATACAGGGAAGTGTGACATGTGGTGGTCAGGAACTGTGTAACAACCTTTTTCTTATTTTTGCTGACTAACTACGGGTGATGGAAAATATATTCTGCAACTGAATACTTCGTAGTAGACTGCCATTACAAACTATCTTTGCCCTGCACAGGCATGTGGAAGATGAATTTTATTACGTAGTTCTCGTTAGCCATATGTTTGCTTACTGTAAGTTTTGATGACTACTGTTTGTTGGGAAGAGGATGTGTTCCATGTGAGTGCATTTGCCTTAATGCAGTTCACTATTTTGAGCTTACTAGTGCCTATACTTACTAATTTTGTATATTAATGTAGATGGATCAGATGATTGTCTATATTTTGTGTTAATGTTGATTGTAGACCCAGTAACAAAATATGCGAAACACAAAAATAATACAAAATTAACTGTTATGATTTGTAAACTTTGTGAGCAACCATTTCCCCCTCTCTTATGCCGTTGACACACGGACTGTGCCTCTCAACACCAACATTGAGCGTGCTGAGTTCAACATGCTGCTGAACGCTCAGAAATGATGCAACTTTTGCAAATGCTATGTTGGCCCCAAATTGGTATATGTGATCACAATACACTCCAGTGGCAGTTATTGGCTGTATCTGGCTCATAATTAACACTGTTTACGAAATGGGTGGGCCTAAAATTCCCGTATTTGCTCTATTAAGATAGACACTTCCTCCCATGCCTATATAATAGTAAGGTTATTCTGTCTGCAGTATACGTAAGTAAAAACTTCAATATCTGTGAAGATGTTACAAGGCAAAAAGGAAAGTACCATGTCCCTTCAACAAGGGACAGTGGTTTAGAAAAGTTCCGTTACTAATAGTGAGATACAACTTTACAATATTTCTCCAAATTAGGCAAAAATTATTTCATCATTCTGAGTTTTTAGTAAAACTCTAAGGTCTTCTCACTTGATCACTGTTCCTATTCAGTAGCAAGAGTCTTTACAACATTAAAAGCAGAAAGTGCAAAATATCTGACTGCAAGTAGTGCAAGCTACTCTGTAGATTAAGCAAATCGGACAAAATCACTCTTCAGAAAGAGTGCACTTATATTTACATAACATTGAATATTGTAGTCTACACTTATATTAAACTAATAAAAAAAGTACCAGAACCTATTAAACACAAATTTTAGTTGTTGTTGTGGTCTTCAGTCCTGAGACTGGTTTGATGCAGCTCTCCATGCTACTCTATCCTGTGCAAGCTTCTTCATCTCCCAGTACCTACTGCAACCTACATCCTTCTGAATCTGCTTAGTGTATTGATCTCTTGGTCTCCCTCTACGATTTTTACCCTCCACGCTGCCCTCCAATGCTAAATTTGTGATCCCTTGATGCCTCAAAACATGTCCTACCAACCGATAGCTTCTTCTAGTCAAGTTGTGCCACAAACTTCTCTTCTCCCCAATCCTATTCAATACCTCCTCATTAGTTACGTGATCTACCCACCTTATCTTCAGCATTCTTCTGTAGCACCACATTTCGAAAGCTTCTATTCTCTTCTTGTCCAAACTGGTTATCGTCCATGTTTCACTTCCATACATGGCTACACTCCATACAAATACTTTCAGAAACGACTTCCTGACACTTAAATCTATACTCGATGTTAACAAATTTCTCTTCTTCAGAAACGCTTTCCTTGCGATTGCCAGTCTACATTTTATATCCTCTACTTCGACCATCATCAGTTATTTTACTCCCTAAATAGCAAAACTCCTTTACTACTTTAAGTGTCTCATTTCCTAATCTATTCCCCTCAGCATCACCCGATTTAATTTGACTACATTCCATTATCCTCGTTTTGTTTTTGTTTTTGTTGATGTTCATCTTATATCCTCCTTTCAAGACACTGTCCATTCCGTTCAACTGCTCTTCCAAGTCCTTTGCTGTCTCTGACAGAATTACAATGTCATCGGCGAACCTCAAAGTTTTTACTTCTTCTCCATGAATTTTAATACCTACTCCGAATTTTTCTTTTGTTTCCTTTACTGCTTGCTCAATATACAGATTGAATAACATCGGGGAGAGGCTACAACCCTGTCTCACTCCTTTCCCAACCACTGCTTCCCTTTCATGCCCCTTGACTCTTATAACTGCCATCTGGTTTCTGTACAAATTGTAAATAGCCTTTCGCTCCCTGTATTTTACCCCTGCCACCTTCAGAATTTGAAAGAGAGTATTCCAGTTAACATTGTCAAAAGCTTTCTCTAAGACTACAAATGCTAGAAACGTAGGTTTCCCTTTTCTTAATCTTTCTTCTAAGATAAGTTGTAAGGTTAGTATTGCCTCACGTGTTCCAACATTTCTACGGAATCCAAACTGATCTTCCCCGAGGTCCGCTTCTACCAGTTTTTCCATTCGTCTGTAAAGAATTCGCGTTAGTATTTTGCAGCTGTGACTTATTAAACTGATAGTTCGGTAATTTTCACATCTGTCAACACCTGCTTTCTTTGGTATTGGAATTATTATATTCTTCTTGAAGTCTGTGGGTATTTCGCCTGTCTCATACATCTTGCTCACCAGATGGTAGAGTTTTGTCATGACTGGCTCTCCCAAGGCCATCAGTAGTTCTAATGGAATGTCGTCTATTTCCGGGGCCTTGTTTCGACTCAGGTCTTTCAGTGCTCTGTCAAACTCTTCACGCAGTATCTTATCTCCCATTTCATCTTCATCTACATCCTCTTCCATTTCCATAATATTGTCCTCAAGTACATCGCCCTTGTATAAACCCTCTATATACTCCTTCCACCTTTCTGCCTTCCCTTCTTTGCTTAGAACTGGGTTGTCATCTGAGCTCTTGATATTCATACAAGTGGTTCTCTTCTCTCCAAAGGTCTCTTTAATTTTCCTGTAGGCAGTATCTATCTTACCCCTAGTGAGACAAGCCTCTACATCCTTACATTTGTCCTCTAGCCATCCCTGCTTAGCCATTTTGCACTTTCTGTCGATCTCATTTTTGAGACGTTTGTATTCCCTTTTGCCTGCTTCATTTACTGCATTTTTATATTTTCTCCTTTCATCAATTAAATTCAATATTTCTTCTGTTACCCAAGGATTTCTATTAGCCCTCATCTTTTTACCTACTTGATCCTCTGCTGCCTTCACTACTTCATCCCTCAGAGCTACCCATTCTTCTTCTACTGTATTTCTTTCCCCCATTCCTGTCAATTGTTCCCTTATGCTCTCCCTGAAACTCTCTACAACCTCTGGTTCTTTCAGTTTATCCAGGTCCCATCTCCTTAAATTCCCACCTTTTTGCAGTTTCTTCAGTTTCAATCTGCAGTTCATAACCAATAGATTGTGGTCAGAATCCACATCTGCCCCTGGAAATGTCTTACAACTTAAAACCTGGTTCCTAAATCTCTGTCTTAACATTATATAATCTATCTGATACCTTTTAGTATCTCCAGGATTCTTCCACATATACAACCTGCTTTTATGATTCTTGAACCAAGTGTTAGCTATGATTAAGTTATGCTCTGTGCAAAATTCTACAAGGCGGCTTCCTCTTTCATTTCTTCCCCCCAATCCATATTCACCTACTATGTTTCCTTCTCTCCCTTTTCCTACTGACGAATTCCAGTCACCCATGACTATTAAATTTTCGTCTCCCTTCACTACCTGAATAATTTCTTTTATCTCGTCATACATTTCATCAATTTCTTCATCTGCAGAGCTAGTTGGCATATAAACTTGTACTACTGTAGTAGGCATGGGCTTTGTGTCTATCTTGGCCACAATAATGCGTTCACTATGCTGTTCGTAGTAGCTAACCCGCACTCCTATTTTTTTATTCATTATTAAACCTACTCCTGCATTACCCCTATTTGATTTTGTATTTATAACCCTGTAATCACCTGACCAAAAGTCTTGTTCCTCCTGCCACCGAACTTCAGTAATTCCCACTATATCTAACTTTAACCTATCCATTTCCCTTTTTAAATTTTCTAACCTACCTGCCCGATTAAGGGATCTGACATTCCACGCTCCGATCCGTAGAATGCCAGTTTTCTTTCTCCTGATAACGACGTCCTCTTGAGTAGTCTCCACCCGGAGATCCGAATGGGGGACTATTTTACCTCCGGAATATTTTACCCAAGAGGACGCCATCATCATTTAATCATACAGTAAAGCTGCATGTCCTCGGGAAAAATTACGGCTGTAGTTTCCCCTTGCTTTCAGCCGTTCGCAGTACCAGCACAGCAAGGCCGTTTTGGTTAAGGTTACAACTCCAGATCAGTCAATCATCCAGACTGTTGCCCCTGCAACTACTGAAAAGGCTGCTGCCCCTCTTCAGGAACCACATGTTTGTCTGGCTTCTCAACAGATACCCCTCCGTTGTGGTTGCACCTACGGTACGGCCATCTGTATCGCTGAGGCACGCAAGCCTCCCCACCAACGACAAGGTCCATGGTTCATGGGGGAAGACAAATTTTAGTAGAAATAAAAATTCGGATGTATTGGCATGCGAACCACCAATACATCACACTTTTCTTTACAAATCTGTGATTCTAATCACTGCACAAAATAGGTCAGGAGTAAGAGAGGACTGTACCTAGCATGTTACATCTCCTGAAAGCTTTAATCCTAGCTGTGTTACCAACTGAAGTTATACCAAGAATGATGGATCATCAATATGCCATTTCCTTGAAATGGCATACTCTCATAATACACAAGATACAATAATTCTTTAACCTTGAATATGACATTTCTTGTCATTTTATTACAACAAATTGTACAATTAATGAAAGGTTTCTGAGAGATCCTCAATTTACTGGTGCTCAGAAACAGCATACATGCATTTGGATTCAACTGAAATCCAATACGGCACCTTCTGACTCTGTACTGTAGGGAGATAGCATGCACGTGACATAGGTGGCATACTACCATCTCATTGGTCAGTGTTCAAATGCACATTCAGAATATCTGACATGCTAGATACTGATTTGTACAAAGACTCCACAATGTGCTATTCCACGCTACGTCAGAAACTTGGAACGCTCAGCACTTAAATGTACTGTCCGTGTGCAGACAGCTTTACTAATTTAATTTCAGTGGTAAATTTAAGGTTGGAGAACCGCATTATTGTTTCTGAATTTTATTTTATGAACAGCGGCTTTTCTAAATTTTCTTATTTAAAGCTATAAGATAATTTATGCAGTTTCTCTGTTCCAGATGCAACGATAAAATTAGGCCCTGAACAGGAAATTGAAATACCTGGCAGTCATCCTAGCAAGGTACATCCAGTACAGTGTCATTGTAACACTGTTCTTGGTGCTTATTGTAAAATTCCTCCTGCTAAAGATCAGCAGTTTAGAGAAAAGTATGTCCTTGATGGAGACAAACTACTCAGGTAAAGCAAAGTGCTGAAGTGGAGACTCCCAACATAAATAGTTATTTATTCATTTGTTCATTTATTCATTTGTTACATAAATCCCATCATGAAGGAAAGCCTTCTGGGATGTGGAATGATTCAAGTTCTGCACTAGTAGAAAGAAGCAGCTACTGTAGACTATTTCTGTAAAGTAAACCAATAACGAATTATGACTACTGCTTATGTACTCGTACTGACAGGAGCAGCAGCAGTTGCATTATAGTGTATATATTTATGTATATTTTGAGAACAGCAAATGCTTTTGAATTGGCTACTACTGCTTCTTGTATATTGCGACTCTGCTGCTGTTTTTATTCAACGTTTCAAACAAAGCATTTCTTTAACTTTACTCAAAACACAATCAGCCATCTGTGTGTTGGCTAAGTCAAACCTTGTGTAATGCAAACATTACTTATATAGCATTTACATCTTCAGTGCAGATATTTTGATAATATGTGCGAGCTGTTGTTAGTGATGTATTCGCTTACTTCATTTTTGAGTATGTGGAGATTTTCAATATTCTCCCTAATGTTTACTGAAAAGATGCCATAGACATTTTAAACAAAATGTAAAATTCAGATCTAAACCCTACATAAAGTTGCATAGTCTTCTTACCTCTAATTTTCTGATTGTGAACTGCATGGTTAGTCATAATTTCACTCCTTTTTTTGCCTACAAATGCCAATTAGAAATATTGTCTAGGCACTTTAGTGTAAGAATCTGTAGGTCCCTGGAGAGACTTCTGGAAGATATTTGGTTATCAACTTCACACAATATTCCTAATGCACACTTTGGTAGAACATATTTTTTACATTATCTGCAATGCCCCAGAAATAATGCCACAGGACAGTATCAAGTGAAGGTGTGCAAAGGATGGCAGCAATCCCATCTGCAGAGGAACACGATGAGGAAATAGAAAGAGAAGAGCTTTATGGTGAACTTATCTAAGTGTTGCTATTGAACACTACCTCTTGCAATGGCCTACTGACTCCAAACCTGCTACCTCATTTCTTGTATGCCAGACAAACTATATCTTTAGCTGTAACTACTACTTTCTTTAAGATGAAGAGATGCTAACAAAACTGCAACATGGCTTTGGGCACTTGGTATGCCAACGTGTAAAAGGGCCAACTAAGAAACCTTCCTTGCCACCCAAGATCCCAGACCCCTGTCCACTTTAGATTAATTGATATCTTCACGACCTGGACCCAGGCCAAGACACTGTATTTTCATTCTTCCACAGCCTCAACACACTCTCCTACCCACTTCACCTGGTCTGAATGTTGAACACCTCTCTGATGACTGCATAAAAATCTCTGTCCCTATCAAGACTAATGACAATCAACACTATCTCTGTTTTAATAGGTATCACCCTTTCCATACTTGAAGTCACTCCCACATAATCTGGCCACCATAGGATGGTGGGTCTGCAGTGACCGGCAATCCTTTGCCCAGTATGTTTAAGATCTTACTAAGGCCACACAGACAGGCAGTTCCCTCCAAACCTAGTCTGCTAGCAGATATCCTATGCACAATCCACAAATGCTTCTAACTCACCAACTACCCATATGAACTAGTTGCAAAGTACCAACCTCATCATTACCTCAGGCAAACAATGTAACCACATCGTTTGTCAAGGCTTTGACTACTTACTGTGTCCAGAAATGAGGAAGATCCTATGCACAATTTTCACCACACCACCAGCCATTCAGTCTAAATATCCTTGTCCATTCTTATGTCACAGCCACTACACTTCTTACCACATGGGTCATACTCCTACGGAAGACCCAGCTGCAATACTTGTCCCATGCACCACCTAGCACACCCTATTCCATTCCCCTCACAGACACCCTTGTGGTGTTGGGGACTAGCATAGATCTGCATTAATTCTTTGCTTAAGTCATAAGAGTCAGCTAAAAGGAGTCTTGTACCTAGTCAAGCCTTTATGCTGGCAACTCTGCTGTTATCAGGCCATCTATGTCCGTCCCCGGTAGCTGAATGGTCAGCGCGACGGACTGTCAATCCTAAGGGCCCAGGTTCGATTCCCGGCTGGGTCGGAGATTTTCTCCGCTCAGGGACTGGGTGTTGCGTTGTCCTAATCATCATCATTTCATCGCCATCGACGCGCAAGTTGCCGAAGTGGCGTCAAATCGAAAGACTTGCACCAGGCGAGCGGTCTATCCGACAGGAGGCACTCGTTACATGCCAGTGAGTGGGGCCATCTATCACTTTTAACTCATCATTTCACAACCTCTGCCTCAGACTTTTTTGGCTTAATTAGTTACGGTCTCCTTTTAGGGTTTGAGCTTCATCTCCTTAAATGACACAGAAGTGTGGGCCATTTGGAGAGCCATCCCATCCCACCCCTCCCGCTCCCAATGTATGCTGAAGAATAGGTACCTGTCTAGCTTGGGGCCAGGGACTCTGGGAAACAGTTACTCAGCAAGGTAGCTTTTGCTGTGGCACAGTGACACCAACCAGGAGAGCTTCTGCTAGGAGTGAGTGGCATCAGTGGATGATTTGCAATGAAATGGATGAAACTTACCCATACTGGTGGCTGTGCCAACACAGCCATCACAGTAAATAGCAAAGATGACTACAGCATAGAGACTTAAAACTGCATGGCATTTCCATCTTTGTCCATGCCATGGGATGTAAGGCAAGTAAGGAGAAATGGAGGTGGACAGTTCACTCAATTTTGGTATTGTCCAAAACTGATGGAAAAATCTTTTGCAGCAATGAAGCTGCTGTTTTTGTTGGAAATGTTGAGGATAGGTTTGAAGAAGTTGCTGCAATAGAGAAAATGGGAAAACAATCTCTCTTTATCAGACAAGGCGCTTCAGGCCTATGACAAGCTTGGTTATCACCTCTCATCATAACAAACTCAAGAGGATTGAAGGTCTCATCTTCCACTGGGACCTAATGCTACAAACAGACTAAGAACTACACAATAAACTAGGGCAGTGTGGAGTACATTTTGTTTATCACATTAAGAGAGGACCTAAGGATAATGGGGTAGTTGTGCGATGTCAAACCCTCTTTTCCTCCTCCTGTGTGATGTTTTAGGTGCCAGGCGTTTGACACTACACGTTGTCCTGGTGTACTAATGATGCTGCTTATGGGGTGTGCAGGAGGACAGTGCATGAGAATGGACTTCGAGGAGTAACCCCCTACATTTGTTAACAGCCCAGAATACCATCCCCCCCCCACCCCCCCCCCCCCATTCATTGGCATGTGGGAGAAGAAATTCCAGGAATATAAAACGATTCTCCATCTGTCATATCAACAGGCTAAGAAATGACCCCACCCAGTTTGACATCGAAATGTTGTGACAAAATCCACACTGAGCACAATGACAAGTCTCAAACACCAACTCGTGACCCTGGCCATGTGCCGGTGCCCGATTTTCATTTGTGGAAGGGGACACCAGCTCCCTTTTGTTGCCCAAACTTGTAGCACTGGTGGCAACCACCCCATCAGCACTGCCAGGGATGTCTTGTCCTCTTTATGCACCACCAGGGAAGAGAGCACCTGCCAATCTGCTCTCCTCCCAGGACAAAACATACCATTAGTCCGCCAACCCAACACCCAGTGGCCGAAAGAGGGGTCACAGAAATGAATGTCTCCAGAAATCGAATGTTGACCCTGATTCTGCCGCTCTGACTAACCAGAACACCACCTCCCCTCTCCCCCCTTCTCACCTCCCAAGAAGAAGCCGATGAATGCTGACGAAGAATCACACATTCAGGGGAGCATGACTCGGTGGCAATGTAATTTATACTCCTGTTTCACATTCATTGCTTTGTCAGATTCCAATCTAATCTTCCTTCTGTGGAATTGTAAAGGCTAGCATTACCACTTGGGAGACTCCCGTCAATTGATGGCTACTTAACTCTGCGAACAGTGTGATGCTTCAGGGGCACAGTTCTCAGAACCCCAGGTCCCTGCTGGTGGAAGCTTCAAATCCTTAATGCCAAGAGGGCATCTGTAGGTGTTTGCTCGCTCATACACTCTGACACTTTCAATGAGATGGTGCCACTAAACAGTGCATTTAATGCTGTAACTGTTCATGCCCACCTGTCAGTTAGGGTAACACAATGTAATGTATATCCGTCCCCAGTTAGATACATACCTTATGAGCTGGCGGAGCTATTGGACCAGCTGCTCCACCTTGCATCATACTGGGGGACTTCAATGCCCACAGTCCTCTGTGGGGTAGGGAAAACTCATTAGCAGAGGCAAAGTAACAGAGCAGTTGCCTTCAGAACTGGAAGTGTGCCTACTTAATAATGGAGGTGCAACAAATTTCAGTATAGCCTATGGAATATTCTCGGCCAAAGATATTACAGTCTGCATCCCGACATCTCATTTCTGATCCAGTGAAGCATCCATGGTGACCTCTGCAATGTGTTCTTCTTCTTCTTCTTCTTCTTCTCTCTCTCTCTCTCTCTCTCTCTCTCTCTCTCTCTCTCTCTCTCTCTCTCTAACAACCGACCAGTGCCGGAAACCTGTGTCATGGTAGTCTAAAGAAATAACTGCAGCTTTAGAGTGCGTAAAAGGGCACTTTGGTGACACAATTGCTTTCCTTTTGTGGAATATTTAATAATTTCCAAGGGACTTGGAGTGAAGGCATGGTTTTTAATAAAAAGGAGAACGCAGGATTGTTAGGAAAAGAATGTATCATCCATGAGGACCCACACACAAATATCTTGAGTATAGACTGAACACTGGCAGCCATCAACTGACTGCAGTAGTTCTTGGTATCTCCCTCAGTGGCAGTATGTATACTGATCCCATGGTCATTGCTGCATGTTTCGTAACACACTTTGCTGAAGTGTCCGCATGCAAAAACTACCATCCTAATATAGTCACCCGGAAACACTTGAGTGAAAATAGTCTCTGTGCCCATGTCAGATATATGAATGATTTCACTCATTCTCTGGGTTATAATGGTTTCACTTAACTTGAGAAACAAACTGACACAGGTCTCTGACACTTAAGGCCGTTATGAGTGTTTTCACTGTCTCTGGCTTTGGATGGTTTCATTTAAATACTTCATCAGCCTTTTCAATTATACGTAACCCATCACAGATAATTCTATTTTGGAAAATGCTCCGGTGATATGAACAGCAATCATGTAAGATACAATTTTTTAAATCATTTGGTGACTTACTCACTTGACTTTTAAGTACTATCATTTACCGAAAATTTGTTTTATTTCTGAGAAATATTTGTCATTACAGTAGAGTCCCACTATTGTGAACCCCACCATTCCAAAAATTTGCCTATTCCAAACAGAGTTAAGAAAAAGTACCGATTTTTTAAACTTAAAAACAGGAGACATAAGATGATGTCCATGCAAACTGGTGTAAAGGTTTTATCAACAAATTCCAATGTAGGTCAGAGGTTACCTTTAGTGGCGTTATCCCAACCAGTAGATCACATCTTGTATTGTAATTTCCTTAAGTTTTTGTGGGATTGTGATTTCATTTTCATCCTCTTCAAGTAAGGTGGGAAGCAGCATTTTTTATTATTTTTTATTTATTTATTTAATGGCCACAACAAACCGTGGTCCATAGGCGAAGAACTGAAGTTACATTCAGTGGCAGAAAAACTGCTTTGATGTCTCCACAAAGAAGTTTTGTTCCTTTTGTGTGAAACTGAACATTGCCTATAAACAGTTAGGCAATCCATTTTCTCTATCGAACACTCCATCCAAGCATTTTTTTGATTCTTACAAAACAAAGGTCGTATGTTGTTGATAATGTTTTTGAACACTCATGGTTTTGCCAAGTTGCATATTACCATCAGTGGAAGTTTGTTTGTTGCCGAAGTGTTGCTGCAGGCTAACACTGTTAGATCTTTGGCCGTTTTAAACCCTGGGGGAGCTTTTTCTTCTTGCAAAGTAAGGAGTTTTGTAGGCAAAGCCTTAAAATACAGTCCGGTTTCATCTGCATTGTGAACTTGCTAGGGTTGGCAGGTTTGAGAAGAAACAAGATCTTTAACTTCTTTTAGATAATTGACAGGTGCTTCGTTGTCAGCTGACAGCTTGCCCCATCAATCGTGAGCTGTCTAGTTCATGTCTTCCTGCCCAATAGTAAATAAAAAAATAAAAAAAACCACAGCTAGCTGAAAATTGAGTCACCATTCATAAACTTGTTTAGTTGAAGTGCCTTTTCTTTTACCCAAGGACCGGAAATGGGGACTCCTTTCTGTCTTTCTTGAGTGACCCACAAGAATAATGCCTCGTCAAGTTTTTGATGTGAAGACAGTCGCTTTTTGCAGCTTTTCAAGTGTTATTTCACTTGAAGCAAGTCAAAACTACTAAATTTTAACACAATTTTTTTTCCAGTCACTACTCGTTGCTTTTCGACACCATATTTGAGTGATAATTTATTTGTTTACTTGCCACATTTAATGTTTAACAGTTGACTTTAAGGACTACGAACATAAATAAAAAAGGCAGAGTGACTTGGTAAAGTAACTCAACACTTACCGAACAAAGCTTAACAATAAATTTGGAATAATGTGTTTGGAATGTGGGAGGGAGAGGGACAGGTAGGGTGTCTGCGCTATGAGTTGTCAGAGGTCATTAGCAGATGTCCTTGCACTTAATTTACACCTTAACAAGTCAGTTATTCATGTAATCTGCTTATTTAGAATTCCCGCTAAACCAGGGATTAACAACTGGCCGGTTTTGAGCGCGAGTACTCGCGTCTGCTCGGGCACGTGCTCGCGAGCAGGTGCAAGGTCGCGGAGTGGGGAGGGAGGGGAAATGCGCGCGCACGTTTGAATAGGGCAGCAGCGTGCCTATTGAATTCGCGCCGACTGTGTAACGTTTAAAGTACTACGATCAGCTCTACAGTCACTTCGCTGGTTAAGAATCATGTCAAGTCGCCGTTGTGTAACCCCAACCATGCTTTCGTAGTTCAACCCCCATTGGAGGAACTGTATCTCTTTACAGAAAAAGATGGTGTTGCAAAATGTTTAGTATGTCACAAAACGCTGAATTATTTAGGAAATTTAATTTGCAGCGACATCATATGTCGTACCACGCGGAAGTGGAAAATGTGATGGACCAGATCGTGCACAGGAAGTTATTAAACTTAAAAGGAAGCTATCCGAAGAAGATCTGGACGACGAAGAAAAATCAACTGAAGCAGCTCTCAGAGTGAGTTACAAAATTGCTTTGCTTTTAGCAAAATTCGTGCGCCCCTTCACTGATGGCGATTTAATAAAAGAATGTTTGTTAGCTGCAGCGGAACATTTGTGTCCATCTCATGTTGAACAGTTTCTGATTGTGCCATTATCTAACATGACCATTATGCGTCGCATACGGGACATGGCAGACAACGTCCAGAGCCAGCTTGCAAATATCTGTAAAGATTTTATAGCGTATCCTCTAGCTCTGGACGAAAGTGTTATCACTGGAACAGTGCAGCTTTCCATATTTATTAGAGGTGTTAATAGAGATCTTCAGGGAGGGAGGAGCTCCTCGATGTAGTAGCCGTGAAGAACACTACAACCGGAGGTGATATTTTAAGTAGTGTTGAAGAAAGTGTTGAAAATATAGGATTGTCGTGGAATTCTTTAGTTTCAGTGTCTACAGACGGTGCACCAGCGATGACAGGGAAAAATTAGGTTTCGTTGCGCTGTTGAAGGAGAAAATGCAAAAACTGACAGTGCCGAATGAAATAAGGGGCGTTCACTGTGTGATGCACCAGGAAAACTTATGTGCAAAGAGTATCGCTCTAAAAAATGTGATGAGTGTTGTTGTTTGTACAACCAATTATATAAGGAAGCATGGGCTACAACACAGGCAGTTTAAAAGCTTTCTTGAGGATGTAGAAAGCCAGTATGGTAGCCTGCCTTATTACAGCGAATTCCGCTGGCTTAGTAGTGGTGAATTATTAAATCGATTTTTTTGCCTATTAGATGAGATAAATATGTTCATGGAAATAAATAACATGCGTGTTCCTGAATTGACAGAGCCTTCATGGAAATGTGATCTCGCGTTCTTAGCAGATTTAAAAAATGGTTCAAATGGCTCTGAGCACTATGGGACTCAACATCTTAGGTCATAAGTCCCCTAGAACTTAGAACTACTTAAACCTAACTAACCTAAGGACATCACACACACCCATGCCCGAGGCAGGATTCGAACCTCCGACCGTAGCAGCCCCGCGGTTCCAGACTGCAGCGCCAGAACCGCACGGCCACCGCGGCCGGCTTAGCAGATTTAACTAGGCATCTGAATGCTTTGAACATTTCACTACAAGGTAAAGAGCTGCTAATTACTCATTTCACAGATCGAATACGAGCTTTTAAAATGAAATTGACACTTTGGGTGAGTCAGCTGGAAACAGGAAATCTAGCTCATTTTCCTAAATTGTCATCCATGCAAGATGTTCACACAGACTGTGAACGTTATTCACATAGTCTAGTTGCTCTTAAGGAAGAATTTGATCAACGCTTTCAAGATCTGACAGCACTAGACAGTTATTCTGATCTGTTCTCCTCTCCATATTCAGCGAATACTGAAGAGATTCGTCCTGAGCTGCAACTAGAAATTATTGACCTGCAGTGTGACAGAGAATACAGAGACAAATTTCAGAACAAGAAAAACATTTTGGAATTCTACAGACACTTCCCTCAGGATAGATTTCCTCCTTTGCACAAACTGGCGGCTACAATAATTTCAATGTTCGGTTCCACGTATGTTTGTGAATAACTGTTCTCTGCAATGAAATGTAACGAGACGCACCTGAGAAACGCATTGTCTGATCGAAATTTAAACTGCACGCTGCGCCTACAATGCGCAAGAACAATTACTCCGAACATAGACGCAATTGCAAAGGGCAAAAAGTACAAGATAACAGAGAATCCCACACTTCAGTGACACCTTTTATTGTGTAACAGTTCACAAATTAATACGAATGTATAGGCATACTACTAAGCTAATAAAATTATGTGGCACATGTACATTCTCCTTGATTTGTTTCATTTGTCGCAGTAATAATTCGTGAGTGATATCCCTGCAGATAGCCGCGGATTTACATTGACTGGAGGCAGCTGTTGTGTGCCCCACGTGACTCTCCCCACTCTCCGCTCTGGTCCGGTAGTGGGGTTGGCGTGCTCGCGCTGCTCAGTGCTCGCGCCTTGCTGCTCACAGCTTGCTCCGCGAGCACGTATGTTGTGAAGCCCTGCGCTAAACCGAATGTTGTTCAGTCCTAATTAGTTCAGAATAGTGACATCTACTGTATTTGTCAACACAGTTTCATAATATGAATTATCCTTGCGCTTGCTGTATATTGCGTTGACTTTATCCAGTCATATAATTTCTTCCTTTCTTCTTCTTGTTCTGATTTAGACACAAAGTTCACTACCAAGAAAACCCCTATTTATAAATTGGGATGAAACACTGAACTAAAAGCTAACTATTTTCACTCAGTAAAAAGCAAATATTAGAAAGGCAATGTGAGTGATGACAGGGGCAACCAAGTACAGTCAGCAATAATTAATTATTTAACAATGGCATAACAATTGAATGTTTCTGTTCATAACAATGTGCCAGACTGTGTAGACTGTTTTCATTCAGTTGGTCCCATAAACTGGTTTCACTTAAAAGAAAAAAATGAATAATTCTACTGATACGTAAAACTACCATTGAATGAGTCAACTGTTTTCCAACAACTGACTGTGTAGAAAATACATAACTGTGTTCTGAATTGTGGATGTCAGTTTGCTCCCATGGAAACTCATATCATACACTTCTATTGAGTAAGGACGGTACACACGTACCCATAACTTTACATCGGTAACCAGTTACTTGAAGTCATTGAAAATTTCAAATTATTAAGCTCTTTGACAACAGCTGGTGTATATATGGTAACCTTGTTGACTTACAGTGATTTTGTAAGAGGAAACTTAATAATCTAATTTCTCAGCAGCACTTTCCAGGGTGCAGACTGCAAATTTCTTCTCAATTCTACAAACCTTTGATCTTAGCCCACCTGAAGAATGAATATGTTGCCTATGGGTAAGCAGCACCATCAGTACAGAGCTCATTAGACTCTGTCCACCACTATGATGTGCAGTTGGCAACTGGAGCCTTCTGTACAGACCCCATAGACGTCGTCCTGATGGAAGTTGGTGTCCCGCCACTGAGGGTCAGATGCCAGCAACTCTTGGTAAACTAAGCAGTGACTGTCTGTCAGATGTCTACGCATCTGTGTTATGCGACTCAGTTTTACAGCTAATAGTTCATAATGTTTATGAATCACCCAAAAATATATTGGCTAGCTGGGATACTATAGGAGCATCTCTGTAAGGACCTCCAAATGTCAGATGCCTCTTCTCTTGGCCCCTCTGTGGTATGTACCCAGTTTGATGACATGGAAGGGCCTCTTCTATGTCCCCTAAAGAAAATACTATCCCTCACCATTCTTAGATGCCTATTTTGTTCCTTTCTCTGTGACTATCCCAATCGATGTACAGTTTACTTCTCCCTCTGCACTGGCCTGCATTTTTAAATTTTGTGTGCATATTTTATCTGACTGTTTAAGGTAATCAGCTCTCGAGTCTGTAAAGTCTTCATTTTCTCACCCCCATTTTAGTTACATTGAAAATGATGAAGCTTCTTGGTGTATCTGTCAGTGATGTTGGTGTGGGACAGAAATAGAGGCTGGGTTTTAGCTCACTTTTAACCATCTGACTTGGGCACTGTCATGCAGATTTCACCCACGATAACAAGGTCGCAGTCGACAGATAACAAAGATGTTTAGTCCCTTCAAGCCCATAATCATCATTTGTCACAGGTGTATCTTATCTTATCAGAGGCAGGACCAAGTGTGAAACCAATTGTATCAACTACATAGGTGGGGAAATGACCTTACAAGAAGTTCTTAGATCCCTCAATCCTCCTGGCCTTAATCTGTGCCAGTGTTGTCTCGCACCTACCTCCATCCCTGTCTCTGTGCCCCATCCGTTAGCCCTGAAATGCTACTCACATCGTCCCCTCCACAGTCTTCCTGTTCCTCTGATCATCTGTCCCTCTCAGCCCACTGATCATTGTGTGTCGTCAGACACAGTTTCCCCTACTTGAACAAGATCGAGCTCACCAGTACCTCATTCATATGCTGTGTACTTGTTCTACCACCCAACCATCAGCTATTGTTCCTTGCAACCCTCTCTCCCCTTCCTCAATCCACCCAGTATAACCATTCACCTCCTTTGAGCTGATGGTGACACCATACTGGGAAAAGCAAAACAGAGTCCGGGCAAATAGTTTTGTTCAATGAATTGAGGGAAATGTACATTTGTCTTTGGCATCATACACTAGGTGTACATTATTTTTATCTTCTCATTCTGACAGTTTCATTCTACTTTCATTAATTTCATTGTAGCCACAGTAAGAAAGATAACTGAAGTCTCGAAGTATTAGACTATTTTGAATAGATACCACAGTAAAGGGTTCAAGCCAGCAAGTATTTGGAAGTTAATAAACATTTGCGATGATAATACTCCAAATTTTTATGGCAAGTGAAAAGAAGTCCGATGAACTTATGAGAAAATTTGACACAATACTCAGTCAATCTTACAAATTTGCCTTTCCTGTATTTGACATGGTGTTGTGCTACTGTTGTCTTGTATGCAGGTATTCTTCCTCTAGCTGAGTGCTGACCATTGTCACTGGTGTACGTTTCTTGTAAAACTAAGATATTGACAAAGAACCTTCTCTCTCTCTCTCTCTCTCTCTCTCTCTCTCTCTCTCTCTCTCTCTCTCTCTCTCTCTGTGTGTGTGTGTGTGTGTGTGTGTGTGTGTGTGTGTGTGTGTGTGTGTGTGTGTACTGCTTGAAGAATTGTGATTTGTCATAGTTGTGGGGTTGAAGCTATGGAGATGGAGCAACTTTGCTCTTCAGTGCCTTTAGTCAAAACGTGACTGTTAATCCATTATCATGTTCTAAGTCAACAATCTCCTCAGGGAGTACCTATACAGCATCTAACAATATGTGTATTTGTATATATGATAAGCCTTTTCAAATCTTCTATTATTAACTTTGCACAAAATAGTGATTGGAACCTGACAAGACTGGGAATGACTCAAGAACCAGTAAAAACAGGCTGACCCTCTGAGAATGCCAAAGTGGGTTGCGAGAGTAAACAGGTGGATAACAACTAGATCACGACAACAGAGATGGCTTGGCAGAATAACAAGTCTAGTGAGTAAGCAAAGATGAAGCCTAAGACATACTGAATTCAGAAACAAGATGACAACATGTAGTAAGATCAGTGCAATAGCTCAGAGAAATCACAAGCGACTGTGGAGCTGCTGTGCTGCTGGCATTAAAGGGCGGCCTCAGGCAGTGATAGGCTCGTGGTGGTAACTCTGGCACCTGCAAATGTAGCAGTACCATCTAGCAGTTTTCACAGAGTTCCATACAATCCAGTGAGCCTTCACACTTGCCAGCCCAAGATATGAAACCCCTTCTCTCTGAAATAGACGTGTAGTGCTGGAAGTGCTCTGGATGATGCTTGGGTTCAAATGGCTCTGAGCACTATGGGACTTAACTTCTAAGGTCATGAGTCCCCTAGAACTACTTAAACCTAACTAACCTAAGGACATCACACACATCCATGCCCGAGGCAGGATTCGAACCTGCGACCGTAGCGGTCGCGCGGTTCCAGACTGCAGCGCCTTTAACCACTTGGCCACCCCGGCCGGCGATGATGCTTGGGAAAGCGAACTGTTGGCATGGGTGGAGGCCCTGCACAGAAGCCCGCTGAGTGGGAGAAAGGAACTGGGATGCCTGGCAATGTGCTAGGGTGCAGCAGCAGAACCAGTGGCAATGTCGTCGATGATGGCAGAGACTGTACTGAGACCACAACTTCCATACTTAGCTTCAGTGGGAACTGCTGTTGCTTCCCTGGGGTGCAAGTTGTACATCTGCAGATGTGTCTGTGTGACAAGGTTGTCACTTCGTCACATCGAGTGGACGGTGGTGGTGCAGTTGGTAGGAGCTGGCAGTTGGTAGGAGCTGGCTGGTATGTTGGCACTCAGTTCCTCAAGAGTGTCAACTGTAGTAGAGTGCCATCCATGGATGTGAATCATTATGTATGGCATCGACGAGGGTTTTGCCCCATACAAGTGTGCCCACACAGCTGAGCCCAGCAGAAACTGCATGGCTTGCTGTGACCAGTGTTCCATGAGGTGTTGGGCCAGGAGGTGAAGGAGCATACATGGCTGCTGCTTATGGAAGATCTCAGTCGGACTGTGGTGTAGGTACGGATTGTTCTGTAGGTGCCCAGAGACATTGTGATCTTAGCTAGCTAGGATGGTGGTAGTGCCCACGATTTTCAATTTTTGTTGATCTGTTGTTCAAACAGCTGCGTCCTATGCTCAGCTTCATGCTCAGCTTCATGCTCAGCTTCATGCTCAGCTTCATGCTCAGCTTCATGCTCAGCTTCATGCTCAGCTTCATGCTCAGCTTCATGCTCAGCTTCATGCTCAGCTTCATGCTCAGCTTCATGCTCAGCTTCATGCTCAGCTTCATGCTCAGCTTCATGCTCAGCTTCATGCTCAGCTTCATGCTCAGCTTCATGCTCAGCTTCATGCTCAGCTTCACTATTGGAGGAGGGGGTGAAATAGTGAACTAAACAGGTGCCTGATGCCATTGTAGGTGCAGAACAGTTTGAAAACTGTTGCTATGAATTGAATTGCGACCCATTGTCGTATACAGTAGTGTGGGCAAGCCCTTCGGCAGGTTTTGAAAAATAAGAGGGTCACTCATGGAGCAGATGCAGTGCAAGATAAGGTTGTGGCATGTCTCTGCAGTGATGTGAGTAACTGTAAGGGGAAACCCATCAAACTCGTTCCATGTTGATGTGAAAATGAGACTTCCTGTTGGTCAAATGGTGGGTCAGGTCCTGAGGGTAGACAAGAGAAAGTATCTGCATTTGCCTGTTGTGGTGTGGGCTTGTACTAGATGGTATAATTGTGTGAGCTAAGAAAAAGTGCTCAGTGCTGGAGCCGTGGGGCTGTTCACACTGGAAGCCAAGAGATGGCCCAAAGAATTCTACAATCAGTTTGTGGTCTGTAGTGAGGGTAAACTTGATCAGGAATAGGTAAACATGGGACTTCTTAATGGCAATATAATCACCAAAGCTTCTTTTTTGAGCTGCTAGTAGTTCTTTTGACTGGGGTCAGCATCTTTGATGCACAGACAATCAGTCGCTGAGTACCATAATCTTTCAGATACGGCAACATTGCAGGAGTGCCAAAGAAAGAAGCATCAGCATCCAAAATTCACCTTTCTCAAAATAGTCTGCCGCTCTTGTAAGGTTTGGAAGCGGGACAAACACTCAATATCAGAAACATTGTGGTCAATGGACTGGATGCAATCCTTATTGAGCAAGTGTCTGAAATATTCCACTTCCTCTTGAAGATAATTGGCATTTGTGCATGTGGCACTTGAGTCCCGCATACACAGTGTGGTAAAGTGGGTACAAAGATTCCACATGTGCCCCTGATGTGTAGTGCACATGACAATTAAGTCATTAAGAGATCGAGCTCCTGGACGGGAACTTTGTCTGAGATGAGCTGAACCTCATTAGTGATGGAGAATCCAAACAACGTGAAGGCATCCATGACAAAAATGTTACCAGGAGTGTGACTATTGACAGCAAATAGTTATGAGCTTTCTGACCTTTCTGTATGCAGCGTGGATTGTGATTTGACTGCAGAGGGGAAGAGAACTATCACCATACATGACAAGTAGACGGGAGAGAGGAGTGAAGATAGGGGAACCCAGATGAGCACACGTTTGGAGTTTAAGCAAAGAAACTACAGCTCCAGTGTCCACTTGGAAACTGACATTTTGGTTCACAATTTTGATGTTCAACAACTCATTAGCTGAAGTATAGCCTTGGGGAACAACTGCCTGAAGTTTGCACACTGCCCTTGCTGTATATGTGGAGTGGGATCCATCTGCCCCAATGGTTTTCAACAGATCTTTCAGAGATGACCATCTTTTCCTCAACGGGCACAATGTACCCAGCGACCTCGACAGCCCGCACGTGGATGTGCTGAGAAGCAGTCAGGACATGGCAGGACACCACACTGCCTAGACTGATAGGGTGTAACTGGCTGTTAAGAGGTTATGGACACATCCGAAAGAGGTGAATAATGCTGCCATCATTGGGAACATTATTTACTCTCGTAAGCCCCCCACGCTCGAGGCAATGGCTGAACTATTGCCACTTAGGGTTGGACCATGAGGTGTTCATTTGCTGCCTTTGTGATATCTCGGAAAGAGTCTGGGATTTTCAAAATATCGTGTCAGGAAGGCTTGTCCAGTTTGAGAGCTGCTGTTTAGACTTTTGGATTGGGAGCCAGATGGATCACTGGTATTGGATCAAAGAATCTGCATATGAAATTTTGCAAGGTGGGTTCAAACAAGTGGAATTGCAGTGGTAACTCAATCCTTTCAAATCCGTCACTCACAAGTGGTATGACTGATTAGGTTGAACTCAAGACACAGTGCCCCCCCAGGGGGCCCACAGTCTTTTTGTGGGTACGTGTGTGGTATGCACGGGGCCACGAGCTATTGCTGTCTCCTTTCCTTTCCGTTGAAGGCTGCATTACCATCCCTGTTCCTCTCCGTCCCTATCCTTGCTCCTTTGACCCTGCCCCCTCTTTTCCCTCTCAGTGGACCTCATGTCGACCTGGCTATCCTCCTGGCTTTGTTTTGGTCTGTGCTATTGTTTAGTTTGCTGTTTCCATGTCCTTTTTGGCATTTTTGGTCCCCTTCGGGTTTGACCTCCATTTCCAAAATTTGCTGTTCTGTGAGAGCCATTTCGGGATGAACTCCCTCCTAGCTTCCATGGTGCAGGTTCCTCTACTCCTCCCCTCCCTTTTCCCTTTGCAACCTGGCCGCCTTCCTGCTAGGTCACCAGCATGGTAGCCAGTCCATGTAGTTGGGGCTATTAAGTACCCACTTGGCTGAGCCCCCTGAAACCACAGGGATCACACTACTAGTACCTGAGCTGTTAATGCCTCGTGTATGCCCAGGAGTTGATGCTCATTGTTTTGGGGCACCAGAACTCCTGACAATGGCCGCCGTGCCCGACGGCCCTTGCTGTGGCTGGGTGGCACCCACGGGACGAGCCCATGATTGGAGTGGGTGGTACTAGGGTGCATGCCTTGCACATGAAGTGACAACTGGCCATTCTGTGGCCATCTCAAAGAGTGGTAGCAGACATGACACTCCTTCTTATCCTTCAGCCTTCTCCTCCCTGGTAACTCCCTGGGAGGAGGGTCAAGCTTGCCGGCTTGGGTTGAAACCTTTTCCTCGGTACCTGGTTTGTACCACAACGGATGGCGGTAGTTTTGCCACGACCAAGGCCTTGTTTTTCTTGAAGACAATTGAAGATAAGTATGGTGAAGTTGAATTGACGAGTAAAATTTGGTCCTATGCTTTGCTCATCAAGACATCTTCTGCTGCCCAGTCTGATGCCCTGCATGCTTGTGACCATCTCAGTGACATCCCAGTCACGCCCCACCAATCTTTGAACTCGGTACAGGGCATTATTTTCCACAGAGATCTTCTTCTGCAAACTGACGAGGAGCTCCATGCTAACCTCCAGCTGCGAGGGGTTTGTTTTATCCGCTGTGTGCAGTGAGGCCCTCCACACAATCGCATTGCTACAGGCGCCTTTAACCTGGCCTTCAAGGGGGATGTCCTCCCAGAGGAGGTCAAGGTAATGGTGTATTGGTGTGATGTAAAACCTTGTATTCCACCACCAATCAGATGTTTTGAATGCGTAAGGTTTGGACACGTCTTCCCGCTGCACGTTGATCCCCTCTGTGGTGACTGTGGGCGCCCCCTCACATGAGAGGAGTGGCTGTGCTCCCCCACCAATGTGTGTAAATTGTAATGGACAGAATTCTCCACGCTCGCCTACATGCCCGGTGTTTGTGAAAGAAAGGAGGATTCAAAAGTACAAAACCTTAGATTGGCTCATCTACACTGAGGTTCGTCAAAAATATGACCGGCCCCATCCCGTGTCTATGACGTCTACTTTTGCTTAAATTACGTCCATTCCCCCTCCTCTTCCCAGCCCCACCCCATTCACCCCATGCCTTCAGCCTCCTCCTCCCACCCCCCTCTCCCACTCCCCCTTCCCCTCGGTACCCATACCCACTCCTTCGGGAGCTGCTCCCCCTCCGGAGAAGTGTTCCCTCCTTTGGCAGCTGCCAGTACTGGAGCTCCCTCCCGGGACTCCTCTTCCCGGCACCCCCCTGAAAGGCGATCTACTGCTCCACATCGGCAGTGTGATCCGCAGCTAGTGGGCATCAAGTTTGCATGGTGTAATTCTGTGCCCGCCCTTGCTGAAGTCTGCCCTTCTCTTCCTTCCCAAGAGAAGAAGCAGAAACGCAGGAAGAAGGGCAAG